>NC_040036.1:54449563-54534554 GCF_003713205.1 Coffea eugenioides | reverse complement strand
TGTCCCACCAATAGGTTCCTTTCAGGTCCTGATACATCTTGCTGCTGCCCGGATGGATTGTATACTTGGACCGATGGGCTTCTTCCAGAATTTTCGTTTTCAACGATTCCTCCTTCGGTACCACTATTCGGTTTCGATATTTCAAAATACCCTCAGGACTCAAATTGAAGTCCGTTGTTTCTCCCTTCTCCATTTTCTCTCTCCACTTCTTTACCATCAAATCTTTATTTTGTCCCTCTTTAATGCGTTCCAGTAGAGTGGAGGCCACCCTAACATTGCTAAATAGCACCTTATGGCTCCCAAGACAGGGTCTCCACTCACATATGGATTCTAATAAATCCCACTCTTTAATCATCAGCCCTGCTACTTGTACCTTACGACTCAAGGCATCGGCTACCACATTTGCTTTTCCCGGATGGTAGTTGATTGTGCAGTCGTAGTCTTCCAAAAATTCCATCCAACGTCGTTGCCTCATGTTCAGTTCCTTCTGGGAGAAAAGGTACCTAAGACTCTTATGATCCGAGTACACTTCAAAGGTCACCCCGTATAGGTAATGCCTCCACTTTTTCAGAGCAAACACAACCGCGGCTAGTTCCAGATCGTGGGTCGGGTAATTCTGCTCGTGAAGCTTCAATTTCCTAGAGGCAAAAGAAATTACATTACGGTTCTGCATCAAAACACACCCTAGGCCTTCTCGCGACGCATCTGCATACACCGCGAACCCGTCCACTCCATTTGGCATGACCAGTACTGGAGCCGTGGTCAATCTTCTCTTTAATTCCTGAAAACTTGTTTCGCATCGGGCGTTCCAAAGAAATCGACCATGCTTCTTTGTCAGGTCAGTTAAAGGTCCTGCTAGTTTGGAGAAATCTTTAATGAAACGGCGGTAGTACCCAGCTAGCCCTAGAAAGCTATGAATTTCCGTGGGAGTTTCTGGTCTCTTCCAATTTGTCACGGCCTCTACCTTTGCCGGGTCCACCGAAATACCTTCGTGGGAGATTACGTGCCCTAGGAATGCTACCTTCTCCAACCAAAACTCGCATTTACTAAACTTGGCGTACAACTGATGTTCCCTTAACGTCTGCAACACCACTCTCAAATGCTCCTCATGCTCCTCGCGTGTCTTAGAGTAGACCAAAATGTCATCGATGAACACAACGACAAATCGGTCTAGATAGGGTTTGAAAACCCTATGCATTAGGTCCATAAAGGCGGCAGGAGCATTAGTCAGTCCAAAAGGCATAACGGCAAACTCAAAATGCCCATATCTCGAGTTGAAGGCAGTTTTCGGTATATCCCCCTTTCGAATCAACAACTGATAATATCCTTGTCGGAGGTCCAACTTGGAGAA
Organism: Coffea eugenioides; assembly: GCF_003713205.1. Taxonomy (NCBI): domain Eukaryota; kingdom Viridiplantae; phylum Streptophyta; class Magnoliopsida; order Gentianales; family Rubiaceae; genus Coffea; species Coffea eugenioides. The sequence goes on along the minus strand of NC_040036.1, from coordinate 54,533,203 downwards.
GACCACTGCTCCTTGCAGCTGGTCGAACAACTCGTCGATGTGGGGCAGTGGATATTTATTCTTGATCGTAACATTGTTCAGACCCCGATAGTCAATACACATCCTCAAGGTTCCGTCCTTTTTCTTCACAAATAGAACAGGAGCTCCCCAAGGAGACCCACTCTCATGAATGAATCCCCGCTCCAAAAGATCTTGTAATTGCAACTTAAGCTCCTTAAGTTCCGCAGGCGCCATTCGGTAAGGGGTTTTTGAGATAGGTGAGGTTCCAGGTAACAGATCTATTTGGAATTCTATCTCCCGTTCTGGAGGTAAAGCTACTAACTCATCAGGAAATACATCCGAAAATTCCCTCACTACGGCCACGTCTTCCACTTTTAACTTATCCGTAGGGGTGTTAATCAAAAAGGCCAAAAATCCTTGCGCCCCTCTACTTATCAGTTTCCTAGCTCGAATGCCCGAAATTAAAGCAGATGAGGCTAACCTACCCCTTATATCCAACCTTAAGGTTGCCTCGCCAGGAATGTGAAATTCTACCACCTTCGTTTTACAATCCAATTGAGCGTTATATTTGGCTAGCCAGTCCATACCCAAAATCACGTCATACCCCTTAATGGACAAGCTTATCAGGTCTCCTAAAAATCTCTTTTCACCTACCCAGACCTCACAATCCCTATAAACCATACTAGTCACCAAACGTTGATTCCCCGTGGGTGTACTAACTTCTAGGTCATATGGTAAACTAGCAGGTTTTATATCGATGCCACACATGAAAGCAGGGTTAACAAACGAATGAGTGGCACCAGGATCAATTAAAACTTTGGCAAAGCGGTGGAAAATAGGGATCGTACCTTCTACGACCTCTGAAGACTCTGGGACCTGATGGGGCTCTAAGGAATACACCCTAGCTGGCACTTTAGGTTTGGACCCATCTCCCTTCGCTGGTCCAGTATTGGTCCTCGGCGGGGTTTGGCTTCCCTTTCCATCTTGTTTCAGGACCGGGCAAGTAGCCAATTGGTGGTCTGCGCTTCCACATCGCAGACATTTACCCTGTTTCCTCCAGCAGTTGTCTTCGGTGTGGTTTGGCTTCCCGCAATGCCCGCAGGGACCGCGAGGTGCTGAAGCCGAGCCACTCTGAGCATTTCCCCTTGGTCCTCGCCCAGCTTGGCCACCCCTGAATGGAGTCCCTCTACCTGAACCAGATTGTCGACCACCTCCCGTTCCTCGTCCAAATTTAGCAGGAGTGCTTTCTCACCCTGTCCAGAACTACTCCCAGGAAAGCCACACTTCTTCGCCTGGAAGTTCCGGACTTGCAACCGTGCACTTTCAACCCGTTGGTCCTTTTCTACAACCTCGCTAAACGCAGTGATTTGAGCCACCGCGAGGTCTTTCTGAATCTCAACATTCAAACCCTGAATAAAGCGCCTAATCCGTCGTTGCTCAGTCATGATTAATTCAGGCGTAAACTTGGACAGGCCGGTGAATTGACTCTCATATTCCGTCACAGTTTGAGTCCCTTGGCGGAGCCTAATAAACTCGTCCTCCTTCCTCTCTTGGACTAGAGGAGGGAAGAACTTCGCATTAAACTCTCGAATAAAGTTCACCCAAGTCCTGGGCGTCTGCTCCCGTTCCCATTTCTGTCGGATCAAGTTCCACCAGGAACGGGCCGCCCCCTCAAGCTGGAACACGGCAAACGTCACCTGCCGTTCGTCAGGGTAGTGTAGGGCTGCGAATATATCAACCATCTTTTCAAGCCATCTCTCGACAACGTCCGGGTCGGGTCCCCTAACAAACTTCGGCGGAGCAAACTTTTGGAAGCGTTCGAGAGCTCTATCTTCGCTCTCGACATGATGGCCAGGGTTTCCGGGGTTTCCAGGGTTAGGGTTTGGGTTCTGGGCTTGTTGCTGCACTACTTGTGCTAGCAGGTTTGTCATTTGCTGCATAGCAGCAGCTATCTGCACATTAGGGTCGGCTTGGGGTTCAGGATCGGGTCCAGTCGAGGTTTCCCCCGTACCCCTAACCGGTGTGGGTTGTCTAGTTCCGCGCCCACGTCCCCGACCACTCCGAGTACCTTCCATAAGTTTTACTTGGTCTAGGCAAGAGTACTAAACCAAAGTAGTAACAATGCATGTAAGTAACACGCGAAACTTGCACAATAACACATATTTATACATTCCAAACATGGGCACAAACATATATATACAAGCCAAGCAAGATCAAGCCACACACATATATACAATCAGTCGAGTCAAGTACAGGCAAGTCAGCAACAAACATAAACGATCCCCCGAGGATTGGCCTTATCAAAAGAAATTTACACGTAGCTAGTCCAACAACCAAAACGACTAGCTAAGGCGCTATCCCTAACCCTATGTACATCCAAAAACCACCAAACTATCCAAAAGAAGCCTAGAAGTCAAGGCCTAGTCCGTTGCCGGGCTCTGGGACCCAGGCGACGGGGTAGACTCCTCCCCAGCCTCGGCCCCCGCACACGAAGCCTCATCGCTATACTCCTCAAGGCCGTCGTCACAAAGATTAAGGATCGACTCAGCGCGACCCCTGACCTTACGAGCTCGCTTAATCTCACGCTCTCGTGCCTCCCTCAGTTGAGCGCAGAGGTCGTCAACCCTATCCTCGACCTCAAGCACGTCGTATTCTAGCTCTTTAATACGTGCAGCTTGCTTCTCGTTGGTCGCCCTATCCTGGATCGCCTCAACCTCAAGTCGAGCATTCTCTCTAGCCAACACCTTACGCTCCTTGTCCAGAGCAAACACGAGATCGTTCGGATAGGAATACTTCTCTTTACATGCACACCGTCGAAGACGGTTAGACGGGCTCCAGCGGATAACGGCCCCTCCCGGCCGTATCTGATATGGGATCACGGGGAGTGCTCTGCGAGGTCTCACTCCCGAAGGACTAGCACTAGAGTCACCCTGTCCGGCCATCCTACACCACAAGAACAATTGAACCATAAATATAAGCTTACAGGCCATAAACAACAAATCCTCAAATCAAACAGTCCTATAACACCCAGGCTAATTCAAACCTAGGCTCTGATACCACCTGTGACAGCCCCACCTTCCCCTAAGGCGAACCAAAGGGGTTAGCGGACTGCCTGCCCAGCTCTCGCCAGGACTAACGAGCAGTTACACGCGTTCTAAAACGTTTCGGGAAAGTAAAAACACGCTCGGACAAGCCACAAGTATCAAAATAACCCAAATAAAAAAACGAAAACAGTGAATAGTGGCCTGGAACAGCAGAATCCGGCCGGAATCTGGCCGGATTAGCGGCCGGATTCTTGGCCGGATACTGTCCAGTGGCGAACTTCCGGAATCAATTTTTTTCCCAAGCAATCCGGCCGACAATTGGCCGGATTCCTGGCCGGATTCAGTCCAGTGTCTTTCCGTCAAAAATTTTCCTTTTGCCGTTTGCAAGCCGAATCGATCCGAAAGTCAACCAAACATCAACCAGACATAAATACATTGAAATTCAACATTTACAACCACATTGGCATGTCAAAAGCTATTCATCATGGATACACATATTCGGTTTGCCAATCAAAAGATGAACCTAATACACATTAGGGTTTCATGCAAAGAGCTATTCAAAATAGACATATACATGGCTCAATTTGGCAACCAACAAGTATGATCTTCCAAAAATGATCATTTTCCTGTAAGGAAAACAAATGGAACGGAGTGAGCTAAAGCTCAGTGAGCAACTATCACAAATCAACCAAGATCACTTAAGCATAACCGTTCATTTCAAGTATACAAATAAGAAGCAAAACAAATAGGTAAAAGGATACGGACGGCTCTCAAGAGCCCATTTCCACGCGTACATTCTTGATCCAACTTCATTGACCCTCCGTCAATGTTAAAAGTACCAAACCGTAGACCTCTCTTCACTTCCATTCCTTCCACCCAACATACCCCAACCGGGCCCGCACTCCAAGCAGTAACTTTAGGTGATACTCGAGTACACCGGAACCAAGGGTCTCATTACCACAAGATTCCCATTTCAGTCCCCGTGGCTAGTCAATTTTCACGACCAAGCCCTCGCTGGCTCGATTCAATTGACCACCAACGGGGTCGAGCTCAGTAGTACAGTAGGGCCGTTGGATACTCGTCCAACCGACACCCAAACAATATTCCATGAATGGAATCCATTAACTCAATATAGCAGTGCAGTAATACAGTGAAACATTAAACAGTCATTAACAGGATAAAAGGATGAGGGCGGTCAAGTACACCCTCACCTTAATCATTTCCAATAGCCAAACAAGCCTTCAAGGCATCACAAGCACATATAACAAAGCCACATTATAACATTCAAGTGAGTAGTATACTCACCACTCACGTAGGTGAGGTTTCATGCACCGCCGTCCAAAGTACGTCGTGCACTAACGTCACGCCCTAGAACATGTAAACAAATACCATAAGACTCGATAACGAGTCATAAAGCCATGCCAATCACAACCCCAAAAGGGTTTCCTATGCATATATAAGCATATAAGCAAACCAGAAAATCAGGAAATGGAACTCATTTGTCCCAACAACAAAAACAGTTTTGGCCTCCTAATGCGGTAATGGTACAAAATGCGATACGCTTATCAGATGAGGGTGTAAGACCCACCATCTCGAAGCTAAAAGACATGGCTACAACAATGTAGAAGGCCACTCTGTCCAAATCCTAGCACAACTAGGTCAAAAAGGCAGAATACCAAACCAGAACCGTAATTGCAGGTTCCAAATCACACAATTCTGTAATTCGTCCAACTCAGTCTACACAGGTCCAAATGCATTGATTCCAAAGGCATATGATAGCTAAGACATCAAGATACATTTCATCAGAAGACACTAACATCCAAATCCAAAGAAATTGCAGTCAAAACAGACGATTACAATCGCAGTTCGCACATTCTGATCACCCAGAATAGCAACAGTAAAAACGACATATCTCATTCTACACTACTCTAAATGACCTGAAATTTTACAGGCATCTCAAACACATCAGTACCTACAACTTTCATGTTTTAAGGAAAGGCCAATTCGGCCTATAACCATATGATCCAAAACCGGACAGAAAAGGGGGTTATGAAACCCTAACTTTTCACATTTCAATCCAAACTCAAAATTGATTGCAATTTCCTATCATATACATCCACTAGAGGCATAACCCCTTATTACCAACCATCATAAATAACCACAACACTATGATCACATTAAACCAGAAAATTCCTCAAAAAAATGAAAACTTCACCAATTCATTCCAAACCAAGAAATAAACCTCAATTTTCAACACTATAGCCACCATTAGGCACAAATTAAACATCATTAGGTGTAAGAGGAAGTGTAAGCACAACTTACCAAGTAAACAAGAGAGAGGAAGTTGTAGAACACCTTAGCTTCTCAAAGAAACTTCACCAAAACACTCACTAACACCAAATGGAGGAATTTTATGGAGTAGAAACTAGTTTAAGCACTTGAGTTGGATGATTGGCACTAAATGGTAGCTAAACTTGGAAGAGTTTTTCTTTCTTCTTTGATAGAGAGGGCCGGCCACCAAGGAGCAAGAAATGGTGATTTTTGGTGGTAATTTTAAGATATTTAACCAATGGGTCAAAAGTCAAAAACATGAATAGTGTTCCATAAAGTCCACCCAATGATATTGTGACACTTGGCACCTCTTTAAATGCATTTCTATCCTTTGGTCACCTCTCACATCAATCACTTCACCTCCTCTACTAATCTCTTAACACCCGATAAAGTTTACACAGTATTCGAAACTTAACCTTATTGGCCGAATTTTTCCGAACTTTTCGCACTAGTGGGGCCCACGTCCATAATCTATCCGTAATTTTTCAAAAACTACTCAATGCTAGAAAAATCATCTAACAACTATAATTACTCATAAAATCCACCAAGAAAATTTTTCTAAGCCAGAAAATGCAGAAAACATGCAATTAAAGGGGAAAAACCCTAGGAAATTATTAGGGCAATACGGGTTCTCACAAATCCGGCCAAGAATCCGGCCAGTTTATGGCCGGATACAAGGCCGGATAGACAGGGGAGAAAGAAAAAAATTTTGAGTTTAGCCACTGGACGCAATCCGGCCAACTTCCGGCCGGATTGACAGGGGATTTCGATCCCTTTTGGGGTTTGGCCACTGCCTCATATCCGGCCAGATTCTGGCCGGATAGTGACGTGGCCCGTCACTGTTCATCCGCGTCAAAATTTTCAGTTTTGTTTTCTTGGCCGATTCGAGTGCTCGAGCGTTACACTTTCTTCCGTGGTAATTCTGTGATGACAAGAGTAGCTTAATAAAGGTTAATCGCTTGTGTTATTGAATTTTTTCCTCGTGAATTAGTTTCGATTTGCGTGTTTCGGGTTCGTAGTCCTGGCGAGAGTTGGGCAGGCGGTCCGTTAACCCCTCTGGTTCGCCTTTGGGGAAAATGGGGTCGTCACAAAGGTAATCCTAAAACCCTACTTTTAGTACATCATACGTAAAATCTAGGGTGATTCCTGGATGGTTTTAGGGAAAAATTTTTATTTTTCCGCTGCATTGTATCCCTAAAACCCAACAGTGGTATCAGAGCCATCCCTAAGAATTTTACGTATGATTTTAAGCAATTTTGGATTCATGGATTAATATTACTGGTTGGATTTAATTGATATACGAAATTGTGTGTAGAATAAGTTTCAGAGGAATATAAATATTGGGACTATATGGAAACTTGGAACTGGTTTCATGCACCTTGGACTCTTGTTACGGTTCCGACTAGTCTGATATTCTTCCATCTTAATCCCTTGTATTAGCCAAGAAAGCTTTGAATGAACAAGTTTGTTGTAATCTGATTATAACATTGTTATGGGTTTGGTTTTCTGAAATTTTGAGGCCTCTGACTAACCTTTAAAATCTGGAAAAGTTATAGATTTTATGGGTTATTCATTCAATCAAAACTTGAATTTTGATCATCACTTTGCCGGGCATTTGCGGGTCAAGCTGTCCAACGTGATTATCAGGTTTTCTTTTTCTTATGAGATGAAATCAGACCTGAATCTCTGTTGATGATCTGCAAGAGTTGCTGGTCTCTTAGTTTTATGAAAAAAAAAAAGGGTTTGCAGCCGAAGTGCAGCAGTTTTGCTGCTGCAACAGCCGACATTGCTGCCAGCGATCTTCCAAGGGCTGCCGCTTGTTGCCGCTGCTATGTGAGGCCATGGGAGGCTTCCTTGGTGGTGGTGGAAGGTTGCTATAGCTCTTGGTGGTTGCTGGGTAAGCAAACCAAGAGTTTTTAAGGCGTGAGAATGCATCAAAACTGCTGCAAATTGCAGCAGCAACCTATGCAAGAAAAAGTTGCAGCAGGTTGCTGCTGTAGCTGAGCTCCATTGTTGCGACCTGGGACCTGCTGGGAGCCTGTTGCCACTGGTGATAAGTACAGAACCCGGGGGTGGTGACAGTAGAAATGGTGGCCAGTGGTGGTCGCCAGTGATGCTAGAAAACGATTGCAAGAGTGGTTTAGGAAACTAAAATTTTTTTTTCCTAAAACTTGAAGTTTTGAACTTTTGGCAATCTTCTGAATTAAATCCCATTTTAATTGTTAAAATGTGTTATGGAATCATTTATTTCATATATTATTAGGTTGGGAATTAATTTAGAACTAATTTGAATTATTTTCCCATTCTTTCCTCAAATTAGTTGAGGATAAAGTTGACCTAATAAAATTTAATTTTACCAATATTTCTGGCGTATGCATGGACCCAAAATTTGTTTGGGACCTTAGGAATTAAATCCAATTAATCCATGAATTGAGATTGCTTATTTTACGTGCTTTTCTTTTATTTAAAGTTGTTTAAATTATGAGAATGCATGGTGGATGGTTGTGGATATAGTACGCAATATGATTGTGATATTTTGAATGGTTACAATCATTCTAGGTTTGAATGGTTGTGATTAATTTTAAAATAGGGCCTGCGTGTCCTGCCTTTCTTATTTTCTAATTGTAATTTCTTTTCTCATCTAAATTCCCCCCGAATGTAACTCGGGGTTTCTTCTATACTATTTGTAATGTACAATAGATAGAAATAGATGATAGGAATTTATATAATTTATATTTGAAAAGGAGAAAGGATGCATACGACGACGAAGGAGTTCATCTCGATATTAAAGGTTTTAGTCACATGCTAATTTCCCCAATGGCCGGGGAAATTAGTTTAGGAATATCCACAACCATCCACGATTTAAATTCATGTTTATAAGTTTGAAATGGTTATATGCATGTTTATTGATGAGACCAAATGAGCAATTTTTTCAAAAAATTTTAATTATAAAATATTTTTGGAAAAAAGAGACAAATCCCTCAACTATAATATTAAATCAATAAAATGCCTTCCATCATTATAGTATAAAACTAGAGTAGTTATTAAGTGCTAGCTTGTTGGGATTCACCCAAGACTGCCTTACTTACTACGTGTTTTTGCTATGAGAAATGTTCTCAAGAATGATGGGTTTGATTTAGCTAAAATTATGATTTGTTGGGATTCACTCAAAATCATTAATTTTAGAGGCAAGTGTTGGGTTGATTCATAGAGATTTAAAGTCAAGAGTTGACACCCAACTGATCTAGGAATTACAATAAGTTGTAATTGGTAAAAGTACCTACCTTTCATAATTATTTTCGATTTGTTGGGACACACTCAAGGTCGAAATAAATTAAGATAGGATCCTAGCCACTATGGAATTTTAGAAATTCCCGATTCAATTTTAGAGGGTAATTGATTTGAAAAAAATAGTGGAAATAAAATCATAATTTTGAAGTTTTTATGATTTTATTAAACAAAACATTTTTCTAACAAATTCTATCTTTCATTTTGTTGTAGAATGAGTAACAATTTGAGCCTTCGTACTATTCTTACTGATTGCAAACTCAACGACACGAACTTTCTTGATTGGCATCGTAATGTCCTTATCGTTCTCACTCATGAGAAAATTGAGTATGTACTTGATGGTCCAATGCCTCAAGAGCCTGAACCTACTGCACCTGCTGCTGTTAGAAATGCTTATAAGAAACATAAGGATGACAATAGGGAAGCTTCATGTATCATGGTAGCTTCCATGACTCCTCAGCTTCAGCAGCAGCACATGAACATGGGGGCGTATGATATTGTACAACACCTGAGAGAGTTGTTTGAACAACAATCAAGGACGGTTAGATATGATACCTCTAAAGAATTGTTCAGGTGCAAGATGGCAGAGGGAGCACCTGTTGCTCCGCATGTCTTAAAAATAATTGGGCTAATTGAAAAACTGGTCGAATTAGGCTTTAAGATGGATCAGGAGCTGAATGTTGATTTAGTGCTCCAATCTCTGCCAGATTCTTTCTCACAGTTTGTTATGAACTATCAGATGAATAATCTGCAGCACACTTTGCCTCAATTGTTGAATGTGCTGAAAACTGCTGAGAAAGAAATCAAAAAGGGAAAAGGCTCTACTGGTGTGCTTGTCGTTGCTTCCTCTAAGAAGAGGAAGAGCCAAGAAAAGGGATTTAAGAAATCCAAAAACAAGCCCACCCAAAAGCCCAAAAAGGCAAAGGCGGACCAGTCCAAAGCAACCTTGTGACGCCCCGAAAAGTATGAGTTTGAGAACCCGAAAATTTTCTAATTTTCAAGGGTTTATTTTATTTAATCGCCCGCCTTTTCTACATTTTCTTTATTAGAAAATGTTCCCCAGATAAAGTTTATGAGCAAAGATAGTTTGAAAATGATTTTTCTAGTATCGGTTAGTTTTTGAGAAATTAAGAGCGTAGTTTGAACGTGGGACCCGCAAGTGCGGTAAATGCATTATATTTTTGACAACTTGTTGGAATTTTGTATTAAGTGATATTATTTTACAAAGTGTTAAGATATTTGTATTGGAGAGACAAAAAGATAAGTTTTAAACCTAAAGGTGACAAGTGTCACCATCTAATTTAATCTTGGACTTTGACCATTTGACTTTACCTTTACCTTTACCAAATAAATACAAAAAAATTGATCAAAATAAGCTTCATTTTGCAAGCTTCTTGGCCGAATGTTCTTGCTCAAGAAAGAAAGAAAAGCTCTCAATTTCTTCCTTCTATTTCTTGCTCAATCTTCAAATCCAACCAATAAAACTCCAAATCATTCCATAAAATCTCTTTGCTAAGTGGTCTTGAGGTGTTTTGTGGAGTTGTTTGGAAAGCTAGGGTGTTTTGTTGCTCTATCTCTTGTATGGCTAAGGTGAGTTGTGAAGAACCACTCTCCTCCCTTAATTGATGTTCAATTCATGATTGGAGGTGGTATAAGATGCACTTTTATGGATTATTTCTTGATTTGTGGTTGAAGTGATGAAGTTTTATTATTTTTGGGGATTTTCTGTTTTAATATAAGCATGATTGTGTGGCTATCTATAATGATTGGAAATGGTATATAATGACTCTAGGAGGTGGAAAAAGTGATTAATTGCAACCAATTTCTGGTTTGGAAGAAATTTCAGAAAACTAGGGTTCTTGAAGGAGCATTCTGTCCGAATTTTTAGATCCTAGTTAGAGGCCGAATTGGCCTTGGCTTAAAACATGAAAGTTGTAGGTAATGACATTTTAAAGGTGCCTACAAAATTTCAGATCAATCGGAGTTGTTTGGAATGAGAAAAGTTGAAATTACTATTGCTGTTCTGGTTTTACCCGAATGTAAGAATTGCGCCAGTAATTGGTTGTTTTGGCTGGAATTGCTTCCGAATTGGTTGTTGAGGTCTTATGATGAAATTTAGGTCTGTTTCCTAGCTTTCATTTGGTTTTGGAATTTCTGGATTTGGACTTGGATAGCCTGCTTTATGATGTTTCCTCTAGAATGCGTTCTGTGAATCTGTTTTTGTGATTCTGGTATAGTATCTTGCATTTTTGACCTGGTTACACTCGAAACTGGGTTGAGTGACCTTCTTCAATGTTGTAGCCCTGTCTTTTAGCTTCGAAACGGTGGGTCTTTCACCTTCATCCGACAATTGTAGCGCCTTTGGTACCATTACCGCAAAATGACGTCAAAACTATTTTTCTGGTTTTGAGCTTAACTTTCATTTTCGGACTTTTCCCTAGCTTGACTTGTAATAGTACTACTTGGAGCTTGCTGAATGGCTATTGGATGAACTTGTTGTTGTGTGTGTGTACCTTTGGATTGGAATGAGGAAATAATGAAGCCATGATGGCTGGAAAAAGTTAGCAAATTCAGGGGAAGTGTTGTCCGAACTTTGAAGGGATTTGTTTGCATTGAGTTTGTGATCTAAGACTTGGATTTGAGCAAGGCAATGTTATATGCTGGATGATTTCTGAGCCGTGGAGGTGAGTGACCCTAAACTATTTCCAAAGTACTTGTGAAATGTTTCTTGCATTATGTACTCGATTGCATATCATGCGTGCTTGCATGTGAGTTCATGACATGATTTGGCTTCAATGAGTTCTGGAAAAGTCTTGTGCTGGACACCAACGTCTCCACTCTGTTTATGGTTCATGTTCATGTTTATCTGGAGCTCAAGAAGGGGCTCCCTCTTAATGTTAATGTTAATGTTAAATGATCTATTTGAGCGTTGGGTGTTCAAGTGCTATGATTTCCCTGGCTCACGAGAGCACTAAACGAACATTTGATCTCTGAATCATGACATCATCGAAATGATCGAAATGCAACATTGTGAAATATATTTGTTTAAGGATTTTACTGGTTACTCGCTGAGCTTCTAGCTCACCGCAAAAATATTTTATTCCCCTCCACAGGGCTCAAAGCGAAGGAAGGTCTTGTTGTGCTTATTCACATGTCTGGATGGCCTATATCTTGTACAGTTTGGATTTGGAATCATTTTATGTATAGTTGGGAATTATTTCCGCTTTGCTTTTGACATGTAATTATTGGAGAATTTGATGTAATATTTGAGTTTTATCTTGTAATCTGTTTGAGGAATGTAGTGGACGACTGAGTCCCGGCGAGAGCTGAGCAGGCGGCCCGCCGAACCCTCTGGTTCGCCTTAGGGGAAGGTGGGGCTGTCACAGTTGGTATCAGAGCCATATGCCGACGGTTGGGACTCTACGTCCTTTTACTGGAAAAGCCTCGAGCCTCTCGTTCGTGAAGAGTCGCGAAGCGAAACTCTCCGTAGGGGATGCCCGCGTGCGGGTGGCAAGCTGATAGGTACCTTGTGATGTGACCCTGAGAACTGTCACAGTTGGTATCAGAGCTTAGGCTTCAGATCTCGGTAGTGTATCCTAGGCTTGAAGTTTAGGATGCCGGACTGTGGGTTCGGTTTGCAATATTAGTGATTCATGCGGGATATCTCAACTTGATTGGTACAAGATGGAATATCGAGGACGACATTCTTTTAAGGAGGGGAGATTGTGACGCCCCGAAAAGTATGAGTGTGAGAACCCGAAAATTTTCTAATTTTCAAGGGTTTATTTTAATCGCCCGCCTTTTCTACATTTTCTTTATTAGAAAATGTTCCCCAGATAAAGTTTATGAGCAAAGATAATTTGAAAATGATTTTTCTAGTATCGGTTAGTTTTTGAGAAATTAAGAGCGTAGTTTGAACGTGGGACCCGCAAGTGCGGTAAATGCATTATATTTTTGACAACTTGTTGGAATTTTGTATTAAGTGATATTATTTTACAAAGTGTTAAGATATTTGTATTGGAGAGACAAAAAGATAAGTTTTAAACCTAAAGGTGACAAGTGTCACCATCTAATTTAATCTTGGACTTTGACCATTTGACTTTACCTTTACCTTTACCAAATAAATACAAAAAAATTGATCAAAATAAGCTTCATTTTGCAAGCTTCTTGGCCGAATGTTCTTGCTCAAGAAAGAAAGAAAAGCTCTCAATTTCTTCCTTCTATTTCTTGCTCAATCTTCAAATCCAACCAATAAAACTCCAAATCATTCCATAAAATCTCTTTGCTAAGTGGTCTTGAGGTGTTTTGTGGAGTTGTTTGGAAAGCTAGGGTGTTTTGTTGCTCTATCTCTTGTATGGCTAAGGTGAGTTGTGAAGAACCACTCTCCTCCCTTAATTGATGTTCAATTCATGATTGGAGGTGGTATAAGATGCACTTTTATGGATTATTTCTTGATTTGTGGTTGAAGTGATGAAGTTTTATTATTTTTGGGGATTTTTTGTTTTAATATAAGCATGATTGTGTGGCTATCTATAATGATTGGAAATGGTATATAATGACTCTAGGAGGTGGAAAAAGTGATTAATTGCAACCAATTTCTGGTTTGGAAGAAATTTCAGAAAACTAGGGTTCTTGAAGGAGCATTCTGTCCGAATTTTTAGGTCCTAGTTAGAGGCCGAATTGGACTTGGCTTAAAACATGAAATTTTTAGGGAATGACATTTTAAAGGATCCTACAAAATTTCAGATCAATTGGAGTAGTGTGGAATGAGAAAAGTTGAAATTACTATTGCTGTTCTGGTTTTACCCGAATGTAAGAATTGCGCCTGTAATTGGTTGTTTTGGCTGGAATTGCTTCCGAATTGGTTGTTGAGGTATTATGATGAAATTTAGGCCTGTTTCCTAGCTTTCAGTTGGTTTTGGAATTTCTGGATTTGGACTTGGATAGCCTGCTTTATGATGTTTCCTCTAGAATGCGTTCTGTGAATCTGTTTTTGTGATTCTGGTATAGTATCTTGCATTTTTGACCTGGTTACACTCGAAACTGGGTTGAGTGACCTTCTTCAATGTTGTAGCCCTGTCTTTTAGCTTCGAAACGGTGGGTCTTTCACCTTCATCCGACAATCGTAGCGCCTTTGGTACCATTACCGCAAAATGACGTCAAAACTATTTTTCTGGTTTTGAGCTTAACTTTCATTTTCGGACTTTTCCCTAGCTTGACTTGTAATAGTACTACTTGGAGCTTGCTGAATGGCTATTGGATGAACTTGTTGTTGTGTGTGTGTACCTTTGGATTGGAATGAGGAAATAATGAAGCCATGATGGCTGGAAAAAGTTAGCAAATTCAGGGGAAGTGTTGTCCGAACTTTGAAGGGATTTGTTTGCATTGAGTTTGTGATCTAAGACTTGGATTTGAGCAAGGCAATGTTATATGCTGGATGATTTCTGAGCCGTGGAGGTGAGTGACCCTAAACTATTTCCAAAGTACTTGTGAAATGTTTCTTGCATTATGTACTCGATTGCATATCATGCGTGCTTGCATGTGAGTTCATGACATGATTTGGCTTCAATGAGTTCTGGGAAAGTCTTGTGCTGGACACCAACGTCTCCACTCTGTTTATGGTTCATGTTCATGTTTATCTGGAGCTCAAGAAGGGGCTCCCTCTTAATGTTAATGTTAATGTTAAATGATCTATTTGAGCGTTGGGTGTTCAAGTGCTATGATTTCCCTGGCTCACGAGAGCACTAAACGAACATTTGATCTCTAAATCATGACATCATCGAAATGATCGAAATGCAACATTGTGAAATATATTTGTTTAAGGATTTTACTGGTTACTCGCTGAGCTTCTAGCTCACCCCAAAAATATTTTATTCCCCTCCACAGGGCTCAAAGCGAAGGAAGGTCTTGTTGTGCTTATTCACATGTCTGGATGGCCTATATCTTGTACAGTTTGGATTTGGAATCATTTTATGTATAGTTGGGAATTATTTCCGCTTTGCTTTTGACATGTAATTATTGGAGAATTTGATGTAATATTTGAGTTTTATCTTGTAATCTGTTTGAGGAATGTAGTGAACGACTGAGTCCCGGCGAGAGCTGGGCAGGCGGCCCGCCGAACCCTCTGGTTCGCCTTAGGGAAGGTGGGGCTGTCACAAACCTGCTTCCATTGTAATCAAACTGGACATTGGAAAAGGAACTGCAAGTCATACTTGGAGAGCCTGAAGCAAAAGAAGCTTGCTGAAGCTTCATCATCAGGTACATATATGATTGAGATTAATGTGTCTACTTCCAAATCAGACTCTTGGGTATTAGATACCGGATGTGGTTCTCACATTTGCACATCTATGCAGGGTCTAAGGGACAGTAGAAAGCTGGGAAAAGGAGAAGTCACCCTACGTGTGGGCAATGGAGCAAAAGTTGCTGCTTTAGCTGTAGGGACTTATTATATCACTTTACCCAGTGGATTGATTTTAGAATTATTAAATTGTTATTGTGTTCCAGCACTTACTACAAACATCATTTCTATTTCCTGTTTGGATTTAAATGGGTTTCGGATAACCCAGGAGAATAAATGTTGTTCTTTTTCTAAAAATGGTGTGTTTTATGGTTCTGGAAGTTGGAATAACGGTTTATATATTCTAGATCTTGATCATCAAATTCTCAATGTGAGTGAAAAAAGAATGAGAACAGATAAACTAAATAAAACCTACCTCTGGCACTGTAGGCTTGGTCATGTAAATGAAAAACGCATCTCCAAGTTATACCAACATGGATACTTGGATTCATTTGATTATGAATCATATGATACATGCGAAGCTTGTTTACTTGGCAAAATGACCAAAATGCCCTTCACTGGAAAAGGGGAACGAGCCAGTGATTTACTTGGGCTAGTACATACTGATGTATGCGGTCCAATGTCGATCACTGCTAGAGGTGGTTTTTCATACTTCATCACCTTCACAGATGACCATTCGAGATATGGTTACGTGTATTTAATGAAATACAAATCTGAATCCTTTGAAAAGTTTAAGGAATTCAAGAATGAAGTAGAAAAACAAACCAATAAAAGTATTAAGACACTACGATCTGATCGTGGTGGAGAATACTTAAATGACGAGTTTGGAGTTTATTTAAAGGATAATGGAATAGTTCCACAATGGACTCCTCCAGGTACACCACAGTTAAATGGTGTATCTGAAAGGAGAAACCGAACCTTATTGGATATGGTTCGTTCTATGATGAGCCACTCAAGTGCCCCAAAATCGTTTTGGGGATTTGCATTAGATGCAGCCTCTTATACTCTTAATAGAGTACCCACTAAAGTTGTCGACTCCACACCATATGAGATATGGAAAGGAAAGAAACCAAATCTGTCTTATATGAAGGTTTGGGGCTGCCCAACTTATGTGAAGAGGGCAGAGTCAGACAAGCTTGAAGCTAGATCTGACAAATGTTTGTTTGTAGGGTATCCAAGAGAGTCTATAGGATACTATTTCTACAATCCAATTGAGCAAAAGGTGTTTGTCTCAAAACATGCTATTTTTCTAGAGAAAGAATACATTCTAGAAAGAAGCAGTGGGAGTAGAATAGATCTTGAAGAAATTCAGGATCATCCAACAAACATTGAACGATCTAATGAAGAACAGCTTCAACCACATAATGATGGGGCAGATACTGAAGCTGTTGATACACAAGGGCTTCGTAGGTCAGTAAGAACACGCTCAACTCCCAAGAGATACCAATTTCTTGTGAGCCATAGCAATGATGTTCTAGTCATTCAAGATGACGAACCTACTACCTACCAAGAGGCAATAAATAATCCAGACTCCTCTAAATGGTTAGAAGCCATGAATTCCGAAATAAATTCCATGTATGACAATAAGGTGTGGACCTTAGTTGATCCACCTGAAGGGATAAAACCTGTAGGGTGTAAATGGATCTTCAAGAAGAAGACTGACATGGATGGTAATGTGGTTACCTATAAAGCTAGACTGGTAGCCAAAGGCTACAAGCAGAAAGAGGGAATCGATTACGATGAAACTTTCTCACCAGTAGCTATGCTTAAATCCATTCGGATATTGCTTGCCATAGCAGCATATCATGACTATGAGATTTGGCAGATGGATGTAAAGACCGCGTTCCTTAACGGGACATTGCATGAGGATGTGTATATGACACAACCTGAAGGCTTTACATCTACAAATCCTAGTCAAATATGTAAGCTACAAAAGTCTATTTATGGACTTAAGCAAGCATCTAGGAGTTGGAACATCCGATTCGATGAGACGATCAAAGAGTTTGGATTTCTCAAGAATCCGGATGAACCTTGTGTGTATAAGAAAGTTAGTGGGAGTTCGATTGTTTTCCTTATTTTATATGTAGATGACATATTAATAATGGGAAACAATATACCGATGTTACAATCGGTAAAGGGTTGGTTGTCGAAGAACTTTTCCATGAAAGATTTAGGAGAAGCGGCCTATATATTAGGCATTAAGATCTATAGGGATAGATCTAAAAGGCTACTAGGTCTTTCACAATCTACATACATTGATAAAGTGCTAAAGAGGTTTAGCATGGATCAGTCTAAGAGGGGTAATTTACCTATGACTCATGGTATAAGCCTTTCTAAAAACATGTGTCCAAAGACACAAGTTGAGACTGATAAGATGCACAATGTTCCATATGCTTCAGCAATTGGATCAATTATGTATGCTATGTTATGTACAAGACCTGATGTCTCCTATGCTCTGAGTGTCACAAGCAGATTTCAAGCTAATCCAGGTGAGGGTCATTGGATAGCCGTTAAGAACATTCTTAAGTACTTAAGAAGGACCAAAGATTTGTTCTTAATTTATGGAAAGGGTGAGTTAGAGCTCAAAGGCTATACTGATGCAAGTTTTCAATCAGATAAGGATGATTGTAAATCGCAGTCAGGTTTCATTTTTACTCTTAATGGAGGTGCCGTCTGTTGGAAGAGTTCCAAACAAGACACCACAGCAGATTCTACAACAGAGGCTGAGTATATTGCGGCCGCGGAAGCAGCTAAGGAAGCAGTTTGGATCAAGAAGTTCGTAACTGAACTTGGTGTGGTTCCAACCATTGTTGATCCGGTCACTTTGTACTGTGATAACAATGGAGCTATAGCTCAAGCCAAGGAACCTAGGTCTCATCAGCGATCCAAACATGTGCTTAGAAGATTTCACTTGATTAGAGAAATCGTTGCTAGGAATGATGTAAAGATAGAGAGAGTCTCCACAGAGGATAACATAGCTGATCCTCTTACTAAAGTTCTTTCTCAAAAGAAGCATGATAGTCATGTATTATCTTATGGGATGAAAAACATAGACAATGTGTTTTAGTGCAAGTGGGAGATTGTTGGAATGTATGCCCTAAAACAATATATTTGTTTTTATTTTATACATTCCTTATTATATGTTTTGTATTTTAATAACTTCTTATTTATCTGTTAAATATTAGATACAACCGATAAAGTCCTTAGAATATTTACTAATGTGATGATAGTCACAAGAGTTGGTGACTATGAGATATCAATCGCATTTATAGTAATATTATTAAAATTCCCTAGTTTTTGTACTAATGAAATAGGACATCTTTAGTACGGTAAAACTAGTACACAGTTAGCCTCTAATTAATGTAATTAGTGGTTGTTCTCATCAACTATGGTATGAAGATACTTAGGCTAATGTGTAGATGATTTGAAAAGTACAAATGCATTGGAGTGATCCGTTTAGAGATCCCGTTAGGATATCTATCTAGTGCCAATGGTGTATCTCTAGTGAAAAATTGTGTAAGTGATCCTACGACTTGAGATCACCATAGAATCTTGAGTGGGAATCACTACATTTTGACTCTAATTACATGTTACTCTTTGAGAGTACCTTAAAGTGTAGAAGTTGGATGTAGTGTGAAGCACGTAAAGAAAATGGGTGATCAAGATAGGATTTACCACTCTGATAGAAGGAGTTGATATCCGGATGGCCACTAGTGAGAAATTAACCCTAAAGTCGACTATTAGGTAAATTGAAGAATGTCTTCAATTTAACCTAATTAAGGGTAAATTTCGGAAACTAGAAAATTTAATTAGTCATCAGGGAATTGGCACTTATTCCTTATTCCTGACTAATTGGATATCTTTGGTGAAAGGATAATAATTACACGGTAATTTTTCACGGAAAGGTTAGGTCAAATTCCCTTGACTAATTCCGAATAATTGGGCAATCGCGATGTGTTGCTAGACACCGCTCGTGATTTATAATTATGGATTAATTATTTATTATAAGTTATGATAAAATAAAGTCATTTATTTTATCTAATTATTAAACCATAATTATTACCAATGCATTCGGGACCTATTGGGTCACACGCAATAGAGATTTAATCCTGGATTGAAACTATGTAAATTATCGGGGTTTAATTTTAAAAGAAAATTAATCCCAGGCCTATTTGAGCAGATAAGAGTAAACGGTTATCTCTTATCTATCAGATAATGATAGATAGAGTCTTGTGTGATGAGAGTCTTGTGTCTCAGCGAACCGCCTGCCCAGCTCTCGCCAGGACTCACTACAGTCCTCAATTAAAATACATCACTCACATCCAATAACATAGGGTACAACCTCAAGAATAAACGAAATAACATTTTTCAAACTTAGAACGAGATAAGACACATTACAAATCTCAAGTAAGGGTATCATTCTCCGAATAAGACAAAAGTCCTCAGTTCTCAAATAATTACATCAAATACTTATCAAGTGAATCGAATTCAAATTATATATGAGATATTCCTTCAGGCACAAATAACTCAATACAAGCGCTTTCTTTGGCCTCGAGCCCTGTGGGGAAAAATTATTTTTGGGGGTCACTAATTAAGCCTCGAACTTCCACTTCCAAACCTGTTAAGGAAAACAAATTGGGGTGAGCTAACGCTCAGTGAGGCCAAGGGAAAAACATGCAAGCATGCTAGCAAAGACACAATATAAAGCAATAACTCGAGTAACAAGTAACTGCGAAACGTTAAGCAACTAGGGAATTTAATCACAATAAAAGGATATGGGAGCTCTCAGGAGCTAATCCACGCGCGATCCAAGCTCAGGTAGTTGACCCTCCGTCAACTTTCACAGTTATCCATGTAGAACTCCACTTACTACCTCCAGCCACCATGACACCCTCTTGGATCCGTAACCAAACAAGCATGTAGGTGGTATCACTTAACAAGTATACCTAGCAAGACCCCTTATTTGGATCAAGCTATAACACTTCCCAAGGTTCACCAAGTTTCTCGACCAAGCCCTTGCCGGCTCGAGTTACAAGGCTAGCCAATGGGTTGGGGCGTCCCCCCCATTCACTTTTAGGTCGATGAGACGAAGCTCTAATCGACAAGATTTGGTCATAGCATTGAGACGGGATGAGCGGTACCTCCTACCCTAAAAGGGCATGATACATTCTGCCGCTCAATGCTCACGAAAAACACTTTCATTTGCATTCACATGTAACACGTATCACTTATCAAGCAAGCAATTTCATGAAAGAGAGGACAAGGGCGATAAAGTACGCCCTAGCCTCATTAACTAGCAAGTACAAGAATCATTTCATTTAAACACTTCACATGCACTTGATACTCACCAAGTATCAAAAGTCAAAGTTTGAGAAATTAGCTCTAAGACGCTTCGCCGGGAGTTCCCTCGAAGTCCTCTTGAGATCCTGAAAGTATGCAATAATGCATTGTATCTCAAATTCCAGGCCATACAGTATTCGTGTAAAGAAAAGAAATAGTCAATTTTGACTCCACAATTCAAGTTTCCAAAGTATTTCAGTTCATAAGGAACCGACTTTCAAATGAGGTCTCAAGTGATAGGTGAACTCTCATGAAAATAGGTTTGAAATGCTCTAAGAGTTGTAAAAATGTAACCTAGGCCCTTAAAAGAACATTTAGGTCCAAATTGGAAATTTTCACTTTTCGAGTCATTCGTGGAAAAATCAGTCCGGAAGTTCGGAAAGTCTAAAATAGAAAATTTTACACCGTCAAAAACTTCATTCGAAGCATAACAACTTTGTAGAAGGTCACTTTCCAAGAATCAAATCAGAAACAAGTCAATTTCTCCAAGAAAGTTTACTATTCATTGAAGATAGGTCAAAACAGTCCAAGTTTTTCCAATAATTTTGGAATTTCGGTAAAAATCATAGAATCAAAACCAGCCTTTGAAATTTGATATGCATGTAAATTTCCAATCCAGGTTTCAAATGAAAAAAACGGAACTCGATTCCAATGTTCCTAGCTCAAGAAATAAAAAGTTGAAGTTCGCTAAAATTCCTGGACTGTTGGCCTATTTTCCAGATTTAATGCACTTCGCTAATTAGGCCGTATCTCACTCGATTCTCAGTGAAATGAAAACGGTTAGTGGTGTTAGAAACTAGGTTCACAAGGATATATTTATACAGAAGAAATCATTTCCAAAATCCAGACATAAGTGGTTCAAAATCAAGCAACAAAATGGATTTTCTGGACAGTCTCGGATGAACAGTAATAAACAGGCAGCCAACTTTCAAAACTCGCCACGAATCGTTCGGGACGAACTAGAAAATGAGCTTGGTACCATTTTAAAGCTCTAAGAGTCTACTTTCAAATGCCGCAAACGGCACTCAATTTCAATCAACGAGAAAAACGTTATAGCTACACAAATGTTTCTGGTCAGAAAATTCTGGAGCTTGTTCCAGTTTTGCTTCTTTACTTGTAACTCAAAATTTAACCAACCATTTGGGTTGATTTTTGGTAGACAACCACAATACACATAGCACAACATATCTACACCAATTTGGAAGCTCAATTAGCACCAGAAAATTTTCGAAATTACAGGGCAGCAGCAAACAAGAAAGTCGGCAGCAAGTCAGAAATTTCAGACAGTACCTTCTCCAAATTTCTAACTTTCTTCCAACTTCATGCCATCAATCATTCTATATACATGTAACATAGCACAATATCAGCAACCACAACATGCTAATTCATCACATCAGTCACCAATAAACATCCTCAAACCCTCGAGCATGTCATGGAATTGCAAGAACATAATTACTCAACCAATCAACCCAAACTCTACCATAGGTTGCAAACCCATGCTACCTTTGCTCCATTTGAGCTATAATTTTGCAAGATTGAAGTGTGGGTGAGTGAGTTACCTCAAGAACTTAGTTGGACAGCTTTAGGGCAGAAATCTTGACCGAAATTCCTCCAAGAAAACCGATGAACAGCCCCCTCTTCCAAGCTAGGATCAAAGCCCTCTAATGGATGATGAAATTTGGAAGTGGATTGAAGCAAGTTTGTGAGGATTTTGGCTAGATTTTTTTCTTCCCATCTTCGGCCAACTAGAGAGTGACGAGAGGAGAGAGAGTGAAATCAGGTATTGTAATGAAAGTGGAGAGAATTGGTGACTTAATGGTTAAGTCTAAGTGTCAACTCATGCTAGGTCCGTTTAGGGTCTTTGCGTGTCCAATTTTCGCGCTCGTTTGCAACTTTTGTGCACTAAACCTCTGAGGTAATTTCCCTAGTACATTAATAGTACATTACTAGTAGTCTAATATCATGTTCTTAAAATCTCCAATTAATCAAATTAATGTGCCTGTCGGGGCCTTTTCGGCACGCGCGCGTATAAAGGTCAAACTTAAGGGTTTTCTCGTTTGAACTTGGAAATTCAACTTATTCGATTCTAAAACTCTAAAATATGATAATCCAAGTATATATATATAACAATAAAAATCACGATAAGCAATTCATCTTGAATAAATTTGGGCATTAAAATAATATGCGCGTAAAGAACCAATCGGAAAAATTTATTTTCGAGAAATTCATGTACTTTAGTATATTTTATTTTATTTTATTTTTTTTTTGGGTAACTCGAGTACGAAATATTTTTAAAATGACCAATTTAACAATATTTTGAAATAATAAAATTATGGGTCCTCACATCCTCTCCCCCTTAAGAGAATTTCGTCCTCGAAATTCATACCTTAACTCAAAAACTCCAGATGTCACTTTTGCATCCCACTCTTACGAATTGTAAAACTTATTCCGCATTAAATATCACGTAAGTCTTGTATTCTTAATCTGTTCACGACGAGCGAGATAACAATTCCTTCATGCGGTTCACAGATTCAATTGCCTTAAGAAATTTGTCAATTCAAGAACAAATGATGTAATAGCCCTTTAAATTGGTATACGCAATGAACTTTAAATATCTCGCAGATCAAATTCGATAAGATCTTATTAGCACACAAGTTTTGTCCTACTGGACCTTAACCCTAGTAATCTTTCAAAATAGATAGTAAGAGCCCTCAAGAATCAATAACTTCAAAAATCATATCTGGTTTCGTATACTTGTATGCAAATATCGAAGTACGAAATGAAACCTTACATTCAATAATATCTTATTGTAGTCCCCAAGTCATTTATGAGTATTACTGCCAATTTTTAACCCAAATACGACTTAAAGACCCAAATCCATTAATGCTACTAGTGTATTCATTACTCCCAATGGCATAATTGAATTTCAAAGTGCTTACTTTTCTGATGAACTAGCCTTAATCACATCTTCCTCTAGAATCCTCAATTAGTTGTAGTCCTGTATTAAATCTAACTTGGAAAGTACTACTGTCTCTTGTAGATACTCAAATGATTCATTTATGCAAGGTAAAAGATATTTATTCCTAATACCCACTTGATTCCAACCTCAATATTATAGACATGGCCTTCTCACAAGGCTATAAGCGTAACAAAATTTAGATATACAAATAAGTCATGAAATTGATTAAATGCAAAGTAAACTTCCATTTGCTATAAAAGACCATAATAATTTCATCAAGTTAGGATAAATTTATCAAATCATTTCAAAAGAAAAGGGAATAAACAAGATTCTAGCAAAACATGCTAAGTCATCCATGTTCAAAGCAACAAAAGATTTCATCCCTTACACAAAAGATTACAACCTTCAAAAGTCTCAGTATAGGCTAGGTTATAATCATAATCCCTGTCTTTAAGCAAAGTGAAATCCATCTTCACTCGTAGAGCTTCTAATACTTTGGTTCTTCTCATAGCCATTAGTATTAACCACTCTCTCTAACACTCGACTGTTTTGCAGCAGACTTAATGAGCTGCTGAGGAGTTCCTCGGGCAACTTAAAACTTAATACTCAGGACTCCCGCATAGCAAGCATTTCCTTGTTTCCTTCAGCCCATAATCTCAGTGTGATTAAACTTGCCACAGTATCCACAAGTTACTCTACAAGTTACGGCCTGATTAGCTTGAGAATTCTCCTTTTTCTTTTTCTTCTTTTCTCTCTGCTCCACAACAAATTCATGTTCACATCTCTCTTTAAGTTTCCCTTTTTTCATTATGGGAGTTTCCTCCACTACCCTTAACTTGGTTGCTAGAAATATACTGAGATGAAACTTGAATAGTGGGTCGCATCCCCTCGAGTTTTTTTTTTCCCGAAGTTCCTCCAATACTCCTTTGTATTTCTTTTTCATTTGCAAGTTCTTGTTCCATAATTCCATCTTCTCTACAAACTCTTGTTTGCATCGTTCTTCCTAGAATTCAACCAATTTAGTCTGGAATTCCAACTCCTTGCGAAGAACTTCTATTTCTATATGTAGCTCTTCCAAACTTTTCATTCATCCATTTGCTTAATCCTGACTGTCAGCCTATCAACAACTCAAAGCATCTAAATGAGTAGCAAATCAAAATTTAAAACTTAACTATCCACAACCTATAAATTCTCACGCATCTAAGTCATCCAAGTATATTTACTCTTGCCTCTCCACGAATTTGATACGTAAGAAAATCCACACACACAAATAAAGTAATACCCCTTGATATAATGATATGTACTTCTGTTCTAAGGTCTTACTCACGTATGTAGTGAAACCATAAATTACACGCCATAAGAAACAAGTTCCAAACCCTGACTAAAAACTATTACGCACTAGTAGGACTAGAATCCTTTTCCTCAAAAGTTTGTCTAAATCAAACCAATCATGACCTACAAGATAAAGTCGAGACTTTTGATGTATTTTGAATGTATCTATGGCAAAATGCGATTCAAAATTAGAGTTAAAGATACAAATTTTCTTCATGATCCAAAACTAAATTTTCTTAGTAAGAGATTTCAAATAATGTTTAACCACAATCATCAATACATATTTCAAATCTCTCAAATAGGTTTAAGAAGATTAATCATGCAACTTAATGCATGAATTTTAAAACATATACATAATAATCATAACATATACATGGAGGGTGTTCCAACACTTTTCCTCAAAGTTTCAAGTTAAATCTATGTTCGGGTAAAGCGTATATTTTAGAACATACCTTTAAGAAAGATAAATAGACATGTAGGTTCATATTCGCATAACCTGTGATCCAACACCTTTACCACCCTTTTATATCCAAACCAAGAGCTAACTCTACTAGTACATAAAGCCCGATCATTTCTAATCTCTGATTCATAACAAATAGGCATTCATGTTCCTAAGAAAAGATTCGAACTTGAACTCTATCTGATTTCGATTCTCAAACGAGTTCAAAATGTGTATACATATATATATATATATATAAATTTTGTGAAAAAGTAAAACAAGTGAATTTGGGTATAGTAATAGTCAAGTAAAATTGAAAACGCTTTTGTTCAAGTAGAACAAATAGGTAATGAGTTCAAGTCATCTCACCAAACCAATGAAATACTTTCGGAGTTCAAACTTCATAAAAGTTGAAACATGGCCATAGGACCACTCATAATATATGTATAAAACAACTATTAAAATTTCGCACAGGAAAATCTCACTAAGTTCCCAACTAGGTTAATCCATTATACACTGGTAGATCTAATCTTCTGGTTTATTCTCGATTCATATTCAGTACTATGGTCTCATTAAATTATATAAGACTATCCATCAATTTCTCTCATGAGTACGGGGTTGTCTAAGCCCTAGGCCACGACCCCTTTTTCCCATTCCTGCTGCCATACTTAATAGAAGTCTATAAGCACAAGAAAAGGAATAATTAAGTATAAAAGAACTTAATGCATATACAAGTTGCAAAAATATTTAGAATCAAAACATGCTTCTTTACATGTATCAAAAGTTATAGCACGAGTTGGAAGTCACAAAACAAGCCCAATATGTCAAATACTGCATATAGGCAATTAAGTGCCACAAAATATAGAAGTATATGCAAGTAGGATACAAAAGGCCTCACGGCGCGCACCACCCTTCCTAAGTCCATAGTTAAACCAAAAGGTCCAAATATCACTAATTTCAATCAGATCACATGCCTTTACGAAATTAGATCCAATCAAACCATAACACAAGCTAAAACCAAAGGTTCTCCATTCGAAATTCAAAATCTTTAATAAGCAAGCCACCAGCCAGAGCACCATCATCTCCAAGAATAACCAGTCTTAGGGTTTTATAGTTAAAGCCTCAAGCTCCAAGTTCAAACCCAAGAAATAGGTACAACTTGCTAACTTACGTGTTAAATGGAAACCAAGTCAATTCACACTAACTTTGTGCTCTTGAATGCGGTTACTGTATATCTCAAAGTTCCCTCAGTCCGTACACCTAAAGATAGGCTCACTCTTCTTGAAAACTAAGAATTTTAAACATAAGAAGAGTATTTAAAGTAACCAAAAATCTTATCAAGTTCAAGATTAACATTATAAACACATAAGTTCGCCATTCTTCCAAAAACTCAAGTTTTTTTTTTTGTTTTTTTTTTTTTTTGTAAAGCATAGACAAATTCAAGTGTGAGAATACACCAGTATACAATCAAGGGGGAAAAACTTAGTTTAGAAAATTTTAACCTTGTATCAGCCCATCATATACAAAATTCAACAACTCATCAGTTATTCACAAATTTTCAGATTGAAATTCAAGTAAAATTCACATATTTACCAAAATCAGAAAATTATACATACTTAAGCATATATATAAATATCATTTCCAATCATCGTTTGAAAATAAAACTAGTACATCCTCGTTTTTCTTTAGAATTTCAAAGCAGAAATTCTCTAGGAGGTAAATGGGAGGGAAAATACAATTTTATTCCTTTGAAACTCTTTTATCTTGGTTCAAAATCACCATATATGGAGTTTGACCATCAAATCCCGGTCTCTTAACCTCTATAGCCAGTACTAATAATTGCCTCAATTCTTTCCACACTTACAAGTATAATAATACTTCAAATTCATCCAATCTTTCACTACTAATCCTCATCCCATATTTCCTTCAATATAACATCACCTAATTCCTCAATTTTTTTTTCTACAAGTCCCAAGTAAGAAACTCTCAAATAATCAATTTCTTTAACCCCTAGGATACAATAGGTCCTCATTCACATAATATTCAAATTAATCCCACAGTTAGGCATCCTAAACTTTAAGCCAAGGATACACTACAAGATCTAGAGCCTAAGCTCTGATACCAACTGTGACAGCCCCACCTCCCCCTAAGGCCAACCAAAGGGCTCGACGGACCGCCTGCCCAGCTCTCGCCGAGACTCACTACAGTTCTCAATTAAAATACATCACTCACATCCAATAACATAGGGTACAACCTCAAGAATAAACGAAATAACATTTTTCAAACTTAGAACGAGATAAGACACATTACAAATCTCAAGTAAGGGTATCATTCTCCGAATAAGACAAAAGTCCTCAGTTTTCAAATAATTACATGAAATACTTATCAAGTGAATCGAATTCAAATTATATATGAGATATTCCTTCAGGCACTAATAACTCAATACAAGCGCTTTCTTTGGCCTCGAGCCCTGTGGGGAAAAATTATTTTTGGGGGTCACTAATTAAGCCTCGAACTTCCACTTCCAAACCTGTTAAGGAAAACAAATTGGGGTGAGCTAACGCTCAGTGAGGCCAAGGGAAAAACATGCAAGCATGCTAGCAAAGACACAATATAAAGCAATAACTCGAGTAACAAGTAACTGCGAAACGTTAAGCAACTAGGGAATTTAATCACAATAAAAGGATATGGGAGCTCTCAGGAGCTAATCCACGCGCGATCCAAGCTCAGGTAGTTGACCCTCCGTCAACTTTCACAGTTTTTCCATGTAGAACTCCACTTACTACCTCCAGCCACCATGACACCCTCTTGGATCCGTAACCAAACAAGCATGTAGGTGGTATCACTTAACAAGTATACCTAGCAAGACCCCTTATTTGGATCAAGCTATAACACTTCCCAAGGTTCACCAAGTTTCTCGACCAAGCCCTTGATAGAGGAGTATTCCTTCCCATGTGAATTTTAAAGTGAAATTTGGTAGAGGAGTATTCCTCATATGGGAGTAGAATTGTACCAATTTTGGTGTCCATCAAAGACCATTTCGATATACAAATGATGTGCCAAAGTTTGCTATTCAAATCTGGAAAACTCTTCCTTTCTCTCGGCCGAATGGTCCAACTTGTTTGGAATGTTTTGTTTCAAAAACTTTGATGTCAATTGCCTCTAAATTGCTCATTGGATGTTTATGGAACATTGGTTTCAGCATTTGAGTTAATTAAGGTTGATTTGTGTGAGACAAAACTTTTAAAAGGAAAGAGAAACTTGAGTTGGCAGAATTGCTTTGAAAGTTTCACAAACTTCAGTAGTTTTGTTAACTGCCTTTCCACGTGAATTTTTGTTAGTGTACCAAATTTGGTGTATTTTCAATGCCAACTCAATGACCAAATAATGCCCCAAATCTGCTCTTCAAATCTGGAAAATTGGCCAACAGTCTTCATTTTTAACCAACTTTGAGCTGCTATATCTTGACGCTCAAAACTCCAATTTTAGTTTTATTTCTTGTGTTTTAAACTTTGATTGTACCTCCAATTGAGTTCCAGATTTCAGAGGCTAGTTCACATTGTATGAATTTTGCCGAATTTCCAAACTTTGCCAAAAATCAACCCAAATCTGTCTTGGTATTCTAAGACAACATCTTGGACCCAAAATTTGAATGTCTTCCAATTGGAATCATGGAAAAGTGTCTTCTAGGAACTTTTAGTACTTTGGAAGTAGTTTCCAACGGTACCAAGTTTTTCAATTTTAGACCTACAGAGTGCAAGATATGATTTTTCTAAATTTGACACACAAAACTGAAATTTGCCAATTTCTTAGAAAATGAAATTTTGGAAACTTGACTTCCTTTCTCGGTATCGACTGAACGTTTTGAACTCGATTCCATGGAAATACTAGTCTCTCTCTTTGGACTTTAAAACTTCACTCGTGAACCTCAAGTTAAGGGAATTGAAGCTCTCTTTTAGGACTTTGATTTAGTCTAGATGAGTGTACATCCCTTCTTGGTAAATGCATGATTGTGAGTGAAGTTGATTATTGTTTGCTCAGGCGCTCAAGGGGACCTTCAAGAGGAACTCGGAACGGACGCCTAAACACTTGTTTGAGCACTTACTCACTTTTTTTGACTAGGTGAGTGTTCCATATAGGAGTACGTAATCTGAATAAGTCTATGACATGCTTATTCCATGATCATTAAGTGTTAAGTTCTACATGTTAAGTATTTACCACACTCATGCATATTTAAGTAAGGTATACTTGAATGACTCGACATGAAATACTTGCATTGCATATTTACGTGAAGTGTTTAAATGATTAATTATACTATGGCTACATAAGTCGGTTGGAGTGAATCTCCTCGACTCTTAAGTGGTAAAAGTGGGAAATGGCCAACGACGGCCTATTAAAATGGCAAATATCTGCCAATTAACCGTAATTACTTACCGTTAACCGTTAACCGTAATTACTTACCGTTTACCAACCTACTTGATTACCTGACTACTTGATTACCTGTTTACTTGATTACCGTAAATTACATGTCCATATGAAATTACCGCATATTGCTTACGTGTTTACGTGTTAAATGTTACTGATAATTGCTCATATGAAATTGTCCACCATTTTAAGGCGAGTGTGTACTTGATCTCACTCGACCTACTAAAATGACAGATTTTTACCGTTAACCGAGAACTATTACCGTTTACCGTTTACCGTTTTACTTGATTACTTGTGCATGTTGTAAGCTCTAAGCTGAATTGGGCCCTGCCCTTGGTTACTGACCTACTCGAGCCAGGACTTGGCTTGGTTGGGTAGGTTGGAACCCTGGGACACCGTTTCGGTATACTCGAGTACTACCACTAGAGGGATAAGGTGATGGCCAGACAAACCAAGGGGTCTGAAGTTATAAGGTGCAGTTGACCGAAATGGTTCCATTGGAACACCGTATCCTTCAATGTGTGTTTATTTTACATAATGATAACTGTTTCATGCTAACGTGCCAACGTGCAACCCATGAGCCAAACCTGTGATATGCTCAAATTACTCGTAACATGATAACTGTCTCATGTTAATGTGTCAATGTGCAATCGTGAACCATATATGTATCATGCCTAACTTGTTTGATTTATTAGAATTGCTAGAGTGTCTTGGAACCTCACTGGGCTGTGTAACTCATTCCACATTTTTGTTTTCCTTAACAGGGTTCGAGACCAAGAGTGCTCGTGAATAGTACTAGATTATTTTTCTTTTGAAGACTTTAAGTTGTATTATAGCTGATGGCTATAATACATATTCCGTTGGATTGTATTTAAGTTTGAAAACTAACTAATTGTAAGTGTGAGATATTTTGGAGTACTTTAATTATGTATTGAAGTTATTTGAAGCATTCCAAACTTTTGAATTGTGGATTGTAGTGAGTCCTGGCGAGAGCTGGGCAGGCGTTTCGCGGATACCCTTTTGTTCGCCTTAGGGAGAAGTGGGGGCGTCATAGTTCTTCTAATCTTTTGACTTTTGTTAAGGAGTTAGAAAAGGTGATCCTCGCCTTGAGGTCTTTTGTATTTTGTTGCATGTACCCCTATATTTTGAGGCACTTGGATGCCTATGTTCTGTACTTGACATTATTGACTTGTTTTATGCGTTCTTGACTTGTAACATGACTTTTAGTTTATTTTAAAAATTATGTTTTAATTTTATATCTTAAAGCACGGGTATACGCCATAGACAAGCAACAGGCTCCAGAGTCATCTGAGACAATAGAAGGTAAAAATTTCGAGGACGAAATTTTCTTAAGGGAGAGAGAGTGTGAGGACCCGAAAATTATTTTAACATAGAATGAGTATGTTAATCCTGACGAGAGTTGGGCAGGCGTCCCGCTGATACCCTAGGGTTCGCCCTAGGGAGAGGTGGGCGTCATAGTTGGTATAAGAGCGCTAGGTTTGAAATACCTGGAGTAGTGTTAGGAATTCTTAGTCGTGAACTTTTGGTTATAGAAATCCGTGGTAAAACTTAAGTTAAATTTTTGAATGGCACCAGTGATTTTAAGTACCTAACCTTTAGTTTTCTAGGTTATTTGTAGGATATGGGCAGTGGCAGCGACAGTGATAGGATCGAGGGACCTCCCCTAGTGATTCGATTTCGGATGGTTGGAGGCGGACCCCCCTTCGGTGATCACCCGCCAGGCGGATTAGGACGTGCCCATGCCACGAGAGGTTCTCCTACCCTAACCAAGTGGTGTTAGGAGTAGTTAAGGAGAGGAAACGGTTGACCCATGACCTCAGGATAGCAAGAGCAGAGAGAGAGGAGATGAGGGCCACTATAGAGGCCCAAACCGCTAGGATTCAGGAGTTGGAGACAAGGGTTGTCGAGGAGCGTCAGAGGGTTGACGCCTCCTATGCTCAGTTTCAAGCGACCGATGGGCGCCTTATTCAGATTGTGGAGGAGGTGGGAAACCGTGTAGATGGTATTATGGCGGAGTATGTGACCATGGCCAATCACACAAAGGAGACCATGGGTGGAGGAGGACCTGGGGATGTTTTCCCTAATGATGAGGTAGAGATAAAGCCCATGGAGGGCGATCCTGAGCAGGAGCCCGAGGAGGATCCTTCTGAGGATGTGGGGTCTACTAGTTCTATCCACTTATACAAGTGATCTTCTGATCTTTTGACTTTTGTTAAGGAATTAGAAAGGATGATCCTCGCCTTGAGGCCTTTTGTATTTTGTTGCATGTACCCTTATATTTTGAGGCACTTGGATGCCTATGTTTTCTACTTGACATTATTGACTTGTTTTATGCACTCTTGGCTTGTAACATGACTTTTAGTTTATGTAAAGAATTATGCTTTAATTTTAAAGTGTTCTTGCAACTTGCACATGTTTTTAAATTTTTACGCTTATTTTGCCTCTTTTAATTTTGCATTTAGACTCTTGCTAAATGGATCGGCGAGGACGTGAACGGTGTCGTGGGCGTGGGTTTCGGCAACCCCGCACTCCCGAGAGAGATGAGGGATCAGCGATTGGTTCGAACCAAAGCCCTAGGAATGAAGGGGGTGACCAAGTGGCTACGGCCTTTAACCGTATAACTGATGTCCTTGAACGTCTAACTAGGGTTTTAATTGATCCCGGGGCAACCCATTCATTCGTAGATCCTAACTTTATGAAGGGCATAGATGTAAAGTATGATTACTTACCTTTTGATTTGGAAGTTAAGACTTCTACAGGGAACCAATGCCTAATTGCTAATAAGGATTATAAAAATTGTGAGATTTGAGTTGGTGAGAGGAAATTGTTGGCAGATTTAATGAGCCTAGAAATTACGGGATATGATGTGATACTTGGGATAGATTACCATGCTCAGCTGGATTGCAAGATGAAATTAGTAGAATTGCGCATCCAGGGAAAAGCAACCTTGAAATTAGATGTGAGGGGTAGACTAGCATCGTCTGCTTTAATTTCGAAGATTCGAGTTAGGAAATTGTTGAGTAGTGGGGCAAAAAGAATATCTAGCCTTTCTTATAAATACACCTAAGGTGAAGTTGGAAAATGTGCCAGTAGTGAAAGAATTTTCTGATATCTTTCCCGAGAAATTAGAGACGTTGCCTCCAGAGAAAGAAATAATGTTTAAGATCGATGTAGCTCCGGGGACGGTACCTATCTCTAAGACGCCTTACAGGATGGTTCCAACTAAATTAAAAGAATTGAAGTTGCAGTTACAAGATTTTTTTAGAAAGAAGCTTTATTAGAGAAAATGATTCACTGGGGGGAGCTCCAATGCTCTTTGTTAAGAAGAAAGATGGAAGTTTAAGACTATGCATAGACTATCGAGACTTGAATGATGTGACCATTAAGAACAAATACCCTTTGCCTCACATAGATGAGTTATTTGATCAACTGCAAGGGGCCGTGGTATTTCCAAGTTGGATTTGAGGCAGGGTTATTACCAGTTGAGGATCTTAGAAGCAGATGTGCCTAAGACCGCTTTCAATTCGAGATATGGGCACTTTGAATTTGCAATTATGCCTTTTGGGTTAACTAATGCGCCAGCAATATTTATGGACTTGATGCGTTGGGTCTTTAATCCATATTTAGATCCATTTGTGGTGGTATTCATTGATAACATATTGGTGTACTCTAAGTCTCGAGAAGATCATGAACGGCACCTGAGAATAGTTTTGCAAACCTTGAGAGAGTACCAACTTTGTGCTAAGTTCAATAAATGTGAGTTTTGGTTGGAAGAAGTAGCCTTTCTAGGTCATATAATCTCTAAGGAAGGGATTACTGTGGACCCAGCTAAGGTAGTAGCTGTTTCTAAGTGGAAACGACCAAAAAATCCTACAAAAATTCGGAGTTTCTTAGGGTTAGCGAGGTATTACCGCCGATTTATTAAGGACTTTTCTAAGATCGCGAAATCCCTAACCGAGTTGACTAAGAAGTATGGCAAGTTTATATGGGATTCTAAATGCGAGAAAGGGTTCCACGAGTTGAAGAAGAGTTTGACCAAGGCACCTGTATTAGTATTGCCGAATGGAGGAAAGATTTGGCGTTTGAAATTGGAGATAAAGTGTTCCTTAAGATTACACCTTTGAAAGCAAGTCTAATGGCAAGAAAAGGAAAGAAATATCCAGAGTTATTTGTAGATCAAGGTATAAATTTCGAGAACGAAATTCTTTTAAGGGGGAAAGCATGTGAGGACCCGAAATTTTTCTTTAACTGGTTTATTTATTTATTTATTCATTTACTCCAATTAATTTATTTCATTCATTTAAATTGCATTTGCATGATACATTGCCTCAATTTATATTTTAACACCTTTGCCCTTAAAGTTAATTTTTCTGTCGCCCGATTAGTGAAAATTAGTAAATATGCATTTTTCGAAGTGATATTCGATCGGAGAGTGCAGTGGTTTTGGAGAATTAAGGATGCACAATTGTAGACTAAGAAAAGTTAATTGAGAGATTAGATGTGAGTGAGTTGAATTAACCTCAATCAGGAGCACTAATGGGCCACTATTCATTTGTTGACTTTTGCACCAAAAATAACTTTATGTTCCATCTTTCTTTTATCCATATCACTTCAGTAAAAATCACACACAAACCATCTCTTTTCTCCCTCCCTTGGCCGGCCACTTCTCTCTCCATTTTGCCAAGAAAGTTTCAATTTTTCTTCTTTATTTTGCTCACTAAAACTTACTCCAACCTAGCTTAACTCTTGGATCATCCTCAAGCTTAGTAGGAAACTTGGAGGAGAAGAAATTCTTGGTGGTTTAGAGCTTGATTTCTTGATGTTTTGCCCACTACCATTGGAGGAAGGTAACCTCTCAAAGCTCCCATTTTTCTTTCATCTTTTAGTTGGTTTTAGTTAGTTTTAGTTAGTTTTTAGCTAGATATGCTTGGGTTTGTTGATGGGTTCCATGAACCTTGACTTTAGGTAGATGCCTTGAGGAAAATTCTTAGGTAGTAGCCTTGAGGATTTCTTGTTTGTTCGGTTGTTGTTTTAGTGATTTCTAACTTGGTTTTGGTGTGAAAGTTGGAGAGAAAAAATTAAAGAGATAGAAGAGCAAGGCTGTCTGATTTTTGCTGGTTTATTTCCCTTGTTTTAATTTCAAAATTTATGGTTATATTGATGTAAAAATGCTTGCTACATGTTGGGTTATGTGTGTGTAAATTATCTTCCAAAAAGCGCTTTATTTGGATGAGTTAAAGTTAAGATAAAGAGAGGAAAACAAACCTGGAAATTTCTGATCAGTGTAGCCAACCAGTGCGCACTCAACAGCACATAATTTTTCGTATAAGAGTCAAAATCAAGTGCCATTTGCAGCATGTTAAACTACACTTCGAGAGCTTTCTAACGATATAAAATGCACCTGCTAGTTCATTTTCTATGAGTTGCAGTGAACTGGCAAAGTTAGCTGTTTTTCCTCACTGTTTTAACCGAGAAACAAGCACAGCTGCAGTTTGTAGCTCATTTTCACTCATCTTACAAAACGAATTTGAAGATAGTTTCTTCTAGTAATTTTTAGCACTTTGAATCTAGTTTTCAATGCCAAAAACTATGCTAATTTTGAACTTGTGTAGACTTATGTATGACCTGATTTAGAAACAGTGTCGAAGGTTCCAAAGCTGGAATTTCATGAATCAGGTTTCAAAAACCAGCTTTAGAAAAATTGTTGTATCTTGGTGTAGAAAAAATTCAAATTGAGTTCTATTTATTGCGTTTGAAACTGCACTTGGAGTTCTTTCAGTGGTATAAATTTCAAGGGTTAGTTTAATTCCTATGAATTTTGACAAATTTTCAAAATTCACTGAAATTCAAGACTGTTTTACCCTGTTCTCACTGAAGTAGTGATTTGGAGCTCTGATCTGATTGATTTCTGATTCAAATCTGGTAAAGGTATATTCTAGAGAGTTTTAGTTCATTGAATTTATTTTCCAACGGTATAAGATTTGCAAATTTTGGACTTATGGAACTCAAGTTATGATTTTTCAAAGAATATTGCCAAAACTGAAATTTCCTTATAAAAAGGCAAAAGCTTAAAAAATGGCTTGGGAACATTTTCTAGGTTTCAAGCCTAACTTTCTTGATTATTTGCATCTCATTTCATACTTGGAAAATAAATTTAACCTCCTAGTCTTATGCCCTCGGTTTTCATGAAAATGAACCATAACTGGAGCATTTTAACTAGAGTAATTCTTGAGGAACTTCACAAGTTTTATATTTGAAACTTGGAACTTTTAACTTCAATATTTACTATGAAAATAAGTAGCGTTTTGATGGATTTTGACTCCATAAGTTTAGAAAACGTGAATGCTCATTTATATTCTAAAACTTGGACATTGGATTAGAAGTTTTAAGATATGAAAACCATTTTTCCTTTCCTCGATTTTCGTGCCAAAAATTAAGTATGGTACTCCTCTTTTGAAATCGAAATTTCTTGCCACGACTTGACTTGAAAATGACTTTTGAGTCCTCCTTAAGTATTATTTCAGTGATTAAGCGCGAAGGTCTCTTTTAATTTGACGTGAACTTGTGGCTTTGAGTGTGGGTAGCAAGAGGATATTTTTCTTATTAGCCTTGATTGAGTACCTAGGTAACCATGATTGTGCATGTCTCAGGTGGTCACGTGGACGCCGAGGAGCTTGTTTGACTTCTTGCTTTTGTTCTTGCTTTGCCCTTGAATTTTGGTGAGTGTCAAGTGCATGCTTCATGTTGCTATGATTGAAATGATAATTGTACAAGTGCTATGTGATTCTTGTGAACTTGCCGAGGTGAGGGTGTACTTTATCACCCTCGTTCTCTCCCTCTTGAATGCTTGCTACTTGAAATATGAATTTGTATGACTTGCACTTGTACTCGAACATGTTTTGACTCGTGAGCACTGAGCGGCTGCAAGTACCCCACCCTATTCGGGTGGGAGGTGTCTCTAATCCCGACTCAGTGCTATGATCGATTCTAAATCGATTGGAGCGTTGTCTCATCAACCAATTGTACTTGTGGGGACGCTTAAAATCCAATGGCTAGCCATTCAACTCAAGCAAGCAAGGGCTTGGTTGAGGAGTTTAGTGAACCCTGGGCTTGTGTTCTTGACTTGCTTGGATAT
Organism: Coffea eugenioides; assembly: GCF_003713205.1. Taxonomy (NCBI): domain Eukaryota; kingdom Viridiplantae; phylum Streptophyta; class Magnoliopsida; order Gentianales; family Rubiaceae; genus Coffea; species Coffea eugenioides. The sequence continues at coordinate 54,496,591 of NC_040036.1, read as the reverse complement.
ACTAGAGTAATATCACATCTTGTTTGACGTGCGGGTCCGGCAGGGGGTGTAACGGTGGACGAAAATTGGTGAAAAGTGGGGTTCTACGGACTTGTTACTTGCTTGGTTGAAGGAGTGTCAACATTTGGACATTGTGGTTCAAGAGTATCATGAAGCAGTGTGGATTTAGCTCCTGAGAGTTTCTGTATCCTTTCTACTTATGTTTTACTTCCTATTTGTGCATTTAAATGAAATTTCATGTTAGGTCAATTTTAAGTGTGATTTTTTATTTAATTTGTGCTACTTGCTTGCTTGCTTGATTTTTCTTGACCTCATTGAGCGTTAGCTCACCCTAAGTTGTTTTTCGTACCAGGTTTTCGAAGTGGAAGTGGGGGACTCTAGACTAGCAATTTTTTGTTGGAGCTAGTAAATCTTTTGTATGATATTGGAGACATTTGAAGTGTAAACTTTGTTATATTTGGATTTTTGGATTGTAATTGCAAATGGTAGCCTTAGAAGAATTTGGCTTGTATATTTGAAGTTTTCCTTTAATCCTAAGTCTATGGTTGACTTGTGGTTCTCTATTAAGCTAGAATGAGTATGTGAGTCCTGACGAGAATTGGGCAGGCGTCCCGCTGATACCCTAGAGTTTGTCCTAGGGAGAGATAGGGGTGTCACAGTTGGTATCAGAGCGCTAGGTTTGAAATGCCTGGAGTAGTGGTAGGAGTTCTTAGTCGTGAACTTTTGGTTATAGAAATCCGTGATAAACCTTAAGTTAAATCTTCGAATGGCACCAGTGATTTTAAGGACCTAACCTTTAGTTTTGTGGGTTATTTATAGGATATGGACATTGGCAGCGACAGTGATAGGATCGAGGGACGTCCCTCAATGATTCGATTTCGGATGGTTGGAGGCGGACCCCACCTTCAGTGGACACCCGCCAGGTGGGTTAGGAGGTGCCCGTGCCGCAAGAGGTTCTCCTACCCTAACCAGGTGGTGTCAGGGGTAGTTGAGGAGAGGAGACGGTTGACCCATGACCTGAGGGTAGCTCGAGCAGAGAGAGAGGAGATGAGGGCCACTATCGAGGCCCAAGCTGCCAGGATTCAGGAGCTGGAGGCTTGGGTTCTTGAGGAGCGTCAGAGGGTTGATGCCTCCTATGCTCAGTTTCAGGTGACTGATAGGCACCTTATTCGGATTGTGGAGGAGGTGGAAAACCGTGCGGATGGTATTATGGTAGAGTGTGTGACCATGGCCGATCACATAAAGGAGGCCATGGGTGGAGGAGGACCTAGGAATGTTGCCCCTGGCGATGATGGGAAGAAAGAACCCATGGAGGAAGAGCCCGAGAAGAATCCTTCTGAGGATGTGGGGTCTACTAGTTCAGTCCACTTATACTAGTGTTCTTCTAATCTTTTGACTTTTGCTAAGGATTTAGAAAGGGTGATCCTCTCCTTGAGACCTTTTGTATTTTGTTGCATGTATCCCAATATTTTGAGGCACTTGGATGCCTATGTCCTGTACTTGACATTATTGACTTGTTTTATGCACTCTTGACTTGTAACATGGCTTTTAGTTTATGTAAAGAATTATGCTTTAATTTTATATTTTAAAGCACGGGTATACGCCATAGACAAGTAGTAGGCTCCAGAGTCATCTGAGACAATAGAAGGTAAAAATTTCGAGAACGAAATTTTCTAAAGAGGGAGGGAGTGTGAGGACCCGAAAATTATTTTAAATTTTCTCCTATTTTTGAAAAATTAATTTATATTTCCTTTTAATTTTACTTTACTTGATTATTTGCTAGACTGAATTTGTTAGTGATTTTAAAGGTTAAGTTAAGATTTTTGTCATTCCTTTTTTTATATTTTAGTGCGTATTAAGTTTTATAGAGTATTATGGTAGTTTGACCAACAAGTGAGATGTGTGCGTTAAATTTGGTGGTCGAGAACGAGTGTGGTACTAGAGAAATTATGTGCTTAGAAGTGTTAAGAGTGTATTAAAGAAACCCTAGATATTTTGAAGATTAGATATAAATCAAGAGAAAGAAAGAGATAGGCTTGAACCATTGGTCGCCATTTGTCACTCATGCCTTAAAGTTTGACTAGGACTTTTGACCGAAGACTAGACCTTGCTCTTATCTTGGAAAATTGAAGAAAAATCCCTTCATCTTTTCCTCCATTTGGCCGACTCCTTTGAACGAGAAAAGAGAGAAAACTTTTTCAAGTTTCATCTTGATTCCTAGCTAGATTTTGTGGGAAAATCAACCTCAAACCCCAAATCCATCCATAGAAGGTTGCAACAAGGAAGGAAGGAGCTTGGTGTGGTATGATTTTTGGGCAAGAAAGCTATGATTTGCTACTCTTCTTAGGGATTGAAGGTACTCTTGGCAAGGAACCACATTTTCCCTTTAATCTTGCATTTTAGTGGATATATTACTTGAAAATGGAAGCATTTTTGTGGATATATTACTTGAAAATGGAAGATTTATGGATGAATTCATGGTTTTGCCAGGGTTTGGTGAAGTTTTTGTTAGGGTTTGGTTAATTTTCAGCTTTAATGTTCAATTTTTAGCTTTGAGATGAATTGCCAGCTTTGATAAGGGATGCTCTAGCTTTGATATGAAATTTTAAGCTTTGATATGTGAACTTTAGTCTTGGTGTGCAATTTCCAGTTTTGAGAGGCAAAATTTCTAGCCTTAATGCAGTTACTTGAAACTTTGCATATATGTGGAGTTGTGATGGATTTTCTTGTCAATAAGATATGTTATAAGCCTCATGACATGTTAGTTATAAGATGTAGTGCATTTGCCATGGAATTTAAGTAAGAAAGTTGGAAGTTTTGTTGGAGATTTTGCTGGAAAATTTCTGTTATGGTTGGCCGAGAGGGAGAGAAGGAATTTCAGCTTTCTTTTCACAAATTTTGTGGTGATTTTGATATATTCTTGTTCAATACATTTGTTAAAACCTTGTTCTTCATATGTATGTTGATTTTGAGCCAAAACAAAGAGGTTTAAGAGGGGAAAAACCTAGTTTTCCAAACTAATAGATTGCTGGAAAATTTTCGACGAGAGCCTTGCGTAGCTTTGGAAAGTTGGCTATAACTTCGTATAGGAAAGTCGGAATTGAGTTCCGTTTCTTGCATTTGAAACTAGACTCATAGAGCTTTCAACGGTATAAAATTTAGGGTTTGGTTCAACTCCTATAAATACCAACAAATTTGCAAAGTTTCTTGAAAACCATGACTATCCTGTTTTTGCACTTAGTTGAGCAGTGAATTGAGGCTGAGATTTAACTAATTTATGGACTGAATTTTATATAAGTGTCTTCTAGAGAGTTGCAGATATTTTAATGATTTTTGGACTTACGAAACCTGAATTATGACTTTTCAAAGAGCATTACAAAAACTGGAATTTTTCTTATTAAATGACAAACAAAACTTGGAAGGGTCTTGGAAACATTTTCCAATTTTTAAACCTAACTTTCTCGATTACTTGCACTCTATTTCATACTTGGATCATGGATTTATTATGTATATGAGTTTTCTTTTGACTTGAACTGTAACATCCCGAATATTAGGAGGTTGTTTGTGAAGAAAATATTAAAGTGTATTTCTTTGGGGTTTGATTTAAAACCTTATTTTGTTTTAAAAGACTAGAAACCCTAATATTTTAGTCAAAACCCTAGTTTACTTGTGACTAACCGGTTTTCCTAAATCTCTCCTATTTTAATTGAAACCCTAATTTTAATTACTGGAATTGGAAAATTCCTCACGTTTTCTTAAAAATTTCCTTTTATTTGAAAATTATTATTTATTAAGGCCCTACTACCCAATTGTTCAACAATATGTGCAGATGAACCTGGAAATAGGGTTTTACACTTTGGTTTCAAGATTTGAGCAAAATTAGGGTTTTCGCGATTTTTCGCCGGATGAATTTTCGGTACAGAGTAAGGATTAAATTTGGGGATTAAAAGTGACTTTTAAGTGCGAAATAATATGTGACTAGTGGCAATGATATACGGTTAGTGAATGGGAAGTAAAAACACTAGTACGTGAGTTTTTAAGAAAAACGGCGCGAACCGGCGGGTCCCGCGCACTACCGATTGAACGCACCACTTGACCACCACTTTCTTACCCTACAAGCTCATTGACAATTGAGCAAAATATCTTCTTATATTACAGCTAAGGGGACCAAAATTAGTGGCTAGAAAGCAAGGGAAAGAAAGAGAAAAATTAGTGGCCAAGATTAGGCCAAGTGTTGGGCAACTTGTGGACACCATTAGTTCTAATCCTTTTGGCTTTATCATAAGACAAACTTAGCTCCATTTCTCTTCATTTTCTACCAAGGGAGCCGAGAGAGAGAGAGAAGAAGAACAAGGGAGAAATTTCTTCATTTCTTCTTGATTCAAGCTACAAAGTGAGAAATCCAAAGAACTAAACCGATTAAACTTCTCCTTGGGTGATTAGCTAGTGATTGGTGGTGAAATTTTGGAGAGAGAAAGCTTGGACTACACTTGGAGAACTCAAATCAAGGTAAGGAGAATGATATCTCTCTAAATTTTTCTTTCAATCTTGGTGAAATTAAGTCTAGTAACTTGAGTAGTAGTGGAATCATGGATGCTAGCATGATTGGAAGTTTTTTTCCCTCTTTATATGATGAACTAGGGTTTGGGAAATTCTGCCCAACTTGTTGTATGATGCTTGTATGTTACAATTAATGTTGTATAAGATGTTTTGGTAGTGTGAGAAGTGAGAATTTGGGGAAAGTTGCACTAGAAACTACAAATTTCAGATTTCTGGAAATTCTAGCTTACATTCTGTCCGAATTTGTATCTGTGTGTTAGAGGCCGAATTGGCCTTGGGTCAAAGAAGGAAAGTTGTAGAGAATGGTATTTTATAGGTGTCTACAAAATTGCAGCTCAATCGGAGCAACGCAGAACGTGAAAAGTCCAAAATACCCCTACTGTTTTAAGTATTTCCCAGCAGTCCGTTTCAGCAGTTAGGTCCCGTGTATCACGATTTTTGACCAGGATCCATTCTGATTTAGCTCTGGGCCAAAACATGAAAGTTGTAGTGTTCTGAAGTAGCTTTAAAATGACTCTAAGAACACCTGAATTGGATTTTTGTACACTGTGTTATGACCATTACAGTGTTCTGCGTTTAAGCAGCCGACGAATTGGTTTCTGGTTTAGTAATTCGAGAATTTGACCAAGTTACATTAGAAACTGGATTAAGTGACCTTCATGAACATTGTAGCCCTAAGTCTTAGCTTCGAAACGGCATAGGTTACGTCTTAATCCGATAATCGTAGCCTCGGATAAGTTATTTCCGCATTCGTACGTCAAATCTGTCTTGTGCTAAGTTGAATTTCTGCATTTGTTATCATTGTAATTCTTGTTATTATGATATTGTGAGCCTATGGAACGGCTCTTGACATAAATTGCTGATATGTATGATGTTGGGTTGTGTTTGAGAAAAATAATGAAGCCTAAATGCCTGGAAATTAGGTAAACACAAAGGGCATGCTGCCCGAATTTTTACTCGAGGGCTAGAATGCTATATTTTCGACTTGGGTGAAGGTTAAGTACTTAACACTTGAACTAGCGAGGACTTTGGCTATTATGTTTCTTGAGTGTTAAACGTTAGGACTTGACTAAACTTGTACCCTTGGGAAATGAAATAATGATTGCTCGAAGTACGTTTTCCTTGTACTCTCGACTCACATGACAATTTCAAGTATAAATGTTACAAAGCTTTATCATTTAAAAAGCGAGCAAGTGTTTCATGACTACTGTCCGAGTGAATTTCAATTTCTTGATTCTTATTGAACGAAACGTCTAAGTTTCGAACTCTAGTCATGTTTCAAAGTTCTCAAATTGAGTTTTATCGCAGATTTGGACTCCGAACTCGGAGTATAACCTGAAAGTGACCAGTAAAAGCACTATATCTTTTGGTGAGTGCTTTCAAATACTGAATTGAACTTGATACTTGTACTTGATACGTGCCAATATGATTACATGTCACATGCGTGAATTGTTAGGGCAAGAGTGTACTTTATCGCACTTGCCCTTACATGATATACACATGTTTATTGTTGCAATTGACTTGACATACTTGTTATGATGCGCGCACTTCCTGGAATTCCAGACACCCTGTGGCGAGTTACTCTAGTCGGGCCGGCAGGGGCTTGGTCGATTGGGTAACGAGGCCTGGGTCTCTTGCTTTGTCGAGTGGAGTGATATCTCCTCGACTAATCGGTATACTCGAGTATTACCACCCGTGTTTATTGAGGATTTTGGGCCCAGTAGGGGGTGTGAATGGTGGACGGAGAGTAGTGTAAGTGGTGTTCTACTGGATTGGTTCCTTTACTTGAAAGTTGACGGAGTGTCAACTACTATGTGATCCAGCTCCTGATGATGAATGGAAGTTGGCTCCTGAGAGCCATCCGTATCCTTATGCTTTGGAATGATTATTGTTTATTGGATTATAGTGTCTTCTGAAAACTTTTACACTCGCTCATTTTGAGATTGCTCACTTTTATGAATTATTCATGCTCGTTACTTTCCTATATCGAAAACTTGTACTTATAAATAATGGTCAATTTGCTATTTGGAACCTCACTGGGCATTTAGCTCATACTACGCTATTTGTTTTCCTTACAGGGGGTACGAGTGACGCGTGAGACTTGTAAAAGACTAGCGTAGCCTTTTGTTTTGACTTTTGACTTTTGGTCTTGTACTCGCGCTATTCCTCGAATGGAACATGTTGTACTTGGATTGTATACGTTTTGAACTAGTTTGGTGTATTGAGACTTTGTACCTCGATTTCTATCAATGTAAATTATAAGCTTGAATTGTGAATGTTATTTATGGTTCATGGATGCGTGTACATGACTCGATTGAGATAGTGAGTGAGTCCTGGCGAGAGCTGGGCAGGCGGTCCGTCGAACCCTTTGGTACGCCTTAGGGGGAGGTGGGGTCGTCACAGATGGTATCAGAGCTCCTATTGAGCTCGTGCCGGGAGAGGGTTCTCGGACTGTGGGGATTGGTTTGTTAAGTGTGAAACAATTGTTTATTGTTGGGGACCTTAGATATGTATGTTGGGTAGGAATCTCTAATACGGGTGATTTGCTCTTGAGCCTGGCCAGCTTGAGTGGTGAATTATCATATTTTTGGATTCTTGTCCCCGAATACCAAGGAGTAACACCTTTACGATCAGTTGAGATCTCGCGTAATATTGAGATAAGTTTGGATTGCGAAAGCAAAGGCACGGGGAATGCGAATAGTATGGACTTGGAATATAATGAAGATATTCATGGGATTTGGGATCCTTCTTATTCACGTGTTTCGAGCCTTGATTAAGTTTAGTGCCTGAGCGATACCTAGGGTTAATGCTTTATAAGTTATGTGACTTGTTTTGATTGAATGTGTTGTATTGCCTTGTTTTATAATTTAGAGGGGTTTATGATTTGCATTATTCTGTTTTGTGCTATTGATATTTATATAGTTACTTAGTGGCTATATTCTATTATTGATTAGTTGGTTATATTGTTATAGTTGATTCACTACGAACCATGGAGGGTAGAAGAAGTCAAGCTAGGGGAACTAATCGAGGACGCGGTCCTAGTCGTAGCCGTGGGGGTAGACAAGCCCAGGAACCGGTACGAGAACCGAGAGAGGAAAGAGAGGCAACGGTTGAACCACAACCTGAACCCCAAGCTACAGGGGGAGATCAAGTGGCAACTGCCATCCAGCAAATGACCAATATTCTGGCCCGTTTAGTGGAACAACAGGGTCAAGCCCCTGTAAATCAACCTAGGGACCCTGGTAATGGACAAGATAGGGCCTTGGAGAGATTCCAGAAGTTCTCTCCACCCAAGTTTTTAGGAGGGCCAGACCCGTATGAGGCTGAGAAATGGCTGGAGGCCATGATAAATATTTTTGCTGCCCTAAACTATACGGAGGAGAGACAAGTCCAATTCGCTGTATTTCAGTTCGAGGGGCCAGCTAGGGCCTGGTGGAATGTAGTGAGGGCCAAGTGGGAGAGAGAAGGAACTGCATGGACTTGGCTAAACTTTGTACGGGACTTCAACGAAAAATACCTTCCACCCATCGTCCAGGAGAGGAGAGAGGACGAATTCATTAAACTCCGTCAAGGAATGTTGAGTGTAACTGAGTATGAGACTCAGTTTACAAAGTTGTCTAAATTTGCTCCCGAACTGATAGCTACGGAGCAAAGAAAAGTACGGAGATTTGTGCAAGGACTGAATGTGGAGTTACAAGAAGCTTTAGCGGCAGTCCAAATTAATACATTCACGGAGGTTCTAGAGAAGGCCCTAAGGATAGAGACTGCTAGGGCACAAGTGAGAGCTTTTCATGCAAAAAGGAGAGGTGCGCCTGGTGGAAGTCAATGGCAAGGACAAAGTGATTTAGATATGCCACCTTCTAAGATAGGTCGAGAAGATGGTAGTGAGAAAATTTCAAGGACGGCTAAGGAAAGTACTCCAAGAGGAGCTTCGCGTGGCTGGGGCCAAGCAAGAGGTGCCTCACAAGGAGGTCAGACCTCAACCCCTCAAGTACCTTGCGGGTACTGTGGGAAGGCCAATCACGTGGAGAGTGATTGTTGGCGAAAGGCGGGAAAATGTTTATGGTGTGGTAGCACCGAACACCAGCTTGCAACCTGTCCTCGTAGATCATGCCTAAACCCTGAACAAGCACGTGTAGGAGGAACTAAGCCAAGAGAGCCAGCTAGAGCGTATGCCTTGAACCAACAGGCAGTACCTGAACCAACAGAGATAGTAGAAGGTACGATTCGTAATTTTTATTGTTTAACTAAGTTTTGGCTATAGTGAGACCTGAGAGCCGGAAACGAATATATAAGGAAAATACCCTACGTTATTCGAAGTGCATGTATGAATTTCGAGGATGAAATTCTTTTAAGGAGGGGAGATTGTAACATCCCGAATATTAGGAGGTTGTTTGTGAAGAAAATATTAAAGTGTATTTCTTTGGGGTTTGATTTAAAACCTTATTTTGTTTTAAAAGACTAGAAACCCTAATATTTTAGTCAAAACCCTAGTTTACTTGTGACTAACCGGTTTTCCTAAATCTCTCCTATTTTAATTGAAACCCTAATTTTAATTACTGGAATTGGAAAATTCCTCACGTTTTCTTAAAAATTTCCTTTTATTTGAAAATTATTATTTATTAAGGCCCTACTACCCAATTGTTCAACAATATGTGCAGATGAACCTGGAAATAGGGTTTTACACTTTGGTTTCAAGATTTGAGCAAAATTAGGGTTTTCGCGATTTTTCGCCGGATGAATTTTCGGTACAGAGTAAGGATTAAATTTGGGGATTAAAAGTGACTTTTAAGTGCGAAATAATATGTGACTAGTGGCAATGATATACGGTTAGTGAATGGGAAGTAAAAACACTAGTACGTGAGTTTTTAAGAAAAACGGCGCGAACCGGCGGGTCCCGCGCACTACCGATTGAACGCACCACTTGACCACCACTTTCTTACCCTACAAGCTCATTGACAATTGAGCAAAATATCTTCTTATATTACAGCTAAGGGGACCAAAATTAGTGGCTAGAAAGCAAGGGAAAGAAAGAGAAAAATTAGTGGCCAAGATTAGGCCAAGTGTTGGGCAACTTGTGGACACCATTAGTTCTAATCCTTTTGGCTTTATCATAAGACAAACTTAGCTCCATTTCTCTTCATTTTCTACCAAGGGAGCCGAGAGAGAGAGAGAAGAAGAACAAGGGAGAAATTTCTTCATTTCTTCTTGATTCAAGCTACAAAGTGAGAAATCCAAAGAACTAAACCGATTAAACTTCTCCTTGGGTGATTAGCTAGTGATTGGTGGTGAAATTTTGGAGAGAGAAAGCTTGGACTACACTTGGAGAACTCAAATCAAGGTAAGGAGAATGATATCTCTCTAAATTTTTCTTTCAATCTTGGTGAAATTAAGTCTAGTAACTTGAGTAGTAGTGGAATCATGGATGCTAGCATGATTGGAAGTTTTTTTTCCTCTTTATATGATGAACTAGGGTTTGGGAAATTCTGCCCAACTTGTTGTATGATGCTTGTATGTTACAATTAATGTTGTATAAGATGTTTTGGTAGTGTGAGAAGTGAGAATTTGGGGAAACTCGGTCGGGCGGCTGGTGACCCTGGGACAGTGTTTTGGTATATTCGAGTATTACCACGAAGTCTAGTGGAGAACTAGCCAGTGAATGAAATGCAATGAATGAAATGACTGACTGAATGAAATGAACACTGAAGGAGTTTTCACTGTTAAATATTTTCAAACGTCGGAGGAGTAAGGGAAATGGTCGGTGACTGAATGACTGAATGAATGGCTCCAAGTGAGCACGTATCCTTCCAATGATTGAATGCTTATTTCTTGAATGACTGTATATTACCGTGCAAGGTGTGCAAATTGTTAAATGCAATACTTCCATGGGTTCTCTACCTGATGGCTTGTTTAGGAACCTCACTGGGCTTTTAACTTATTCCTTTAGTTTTGTTTTCCTTACAGGAGTAGAGGCCGGAGCAAGTAAGCGTGAAATAGTGTATATAATCTTCATGTACTTGTACATTTGTAGATGAAATGTATTTGGGGATTTTTGGCAATGTACCATTATGTTACACTTTTGGATTGTAATTAAGTGTGAATTATTGGTTGAATGGAACTTTTATGTCAATCTAGAGGCGTGACAGACTATTCTAAGATTGTTAATGAGTGAGTCCTGGCGAGAGTTGGGCAGGCGGTCTGCCAAACCCTTGGGTACGCTCTAGGGGGAGGTGGGATCATCACAAAGTGGATATCATATACGCAAGAAAATTATGCCATTATTTAGCCAAGGTAATAAAGCTAAATTAACTAATTAGTTGTGATAGCGAGGATAGTTAGGAAATCAAAAACCCTAGACAATCTTTTGTTATCATTTTCATTATTTCTTGCCATATGTTTGTAGTGTAACTTTATGTACTTTCACTTGGATAGTCTAAATAATATAGGAATTTAGTAAACATTGGTAATTTGTGAGGACCCGAATTTTACTTACTTTTATTTTATTTTACTAGCTTATTTAATTATTTATTTATTCGTTTACTCCATTTAATTTATTTCATTCATTTTAATTTCATTTGCAAGGAACAATTTCTCATTTTATATTTTAAAACGTTTGCTAGTGAATATAATTTTTCTGCGGCTTATTTAGTGAGAAATAGTGAATACACGTTTTTCGAGGCAAAAATTCGGTCCGAAAGTGCAGTAGTTTTGGAGAATTAAGGATGATCAATACTAGACTAAGAAAAGTTAATTCGGGGATTAGAGGTGAGTGAGTTGAATTTAGGAGCACTAATGTACTCCTATTCATTTGTTGACTTTTGGGTACCAAAGCACCTTTATGTCATTTCTTCCTTTCACTCCATCACTCCACCAACTACCACACAAACCCTTCCCTTCTTCTTCCCTCTTGGCCGGCTCTTCCTCCTCCCTTTCTCAACCAAAATTTCAGCTAGCTTCTTCTACTTTTGCTCCAAGAACACACTCCAAACTTGCTCCTTTTCTTGGTTCATTACCCAAGCTTGAAGGGAGACTTGAAGGAGGAAGGAACTTTGGTTGTTTAGAGCTTAAACACTAGTGGTTTGGTCTTCATCTCTTGGAAGCAAGGTAATCCTCCAAAGCTCTCATCTTTTCCTCTCAACTTATAGTAGTTAGTTAGTTCGACCTAGTTAATCATTGGGTTGTTGATGGGTTCATTGAACCTTGACACTAGGTAGAGGACTTGATGTGGCTTCATAGGTAAAGGCCTTGAGGAATTATTGTGTGTTTACTTGTTTGTTTGGTGCTTGTTTTGATGAATTATGGCTTAGTTTTGGTTAGGAAGTTGAAAAGAAAACTTGAAGAAAGGAAGAGGCTTGCTGTCCGAAATTCTGCTAGTTGAATCCCTCATGTTAATCTCGAATTTTGTTTTTATTTTGGTGCTATAATGCTTGTTATATGTTGGTGTTTATGTGTGTTAAATATCTCCCAAAAAGCATTGCATTTGGTTGAGTTAAAGTAGGGGAAAGTGAGGATGCAAATCTGTAAAATTTTCTGATCAGGAGACCAGACCGGTGTGTACGTTTCAGTCCATAACTTTTCATCCAGGAGTTGAAATCAAGTGTCATTTGTGGCATCTGAAACTAGACTCCGAGGGCTTTCCAACGGTATAAAATGTACTTTCTAATTCATGTCCTATGAGCCGTAGTGAACCGGCAAAGATGACTGATTTTCCTCACTATTTTCATCCGAGAAACAAGCATAGCTACAGCTCATTTTCACCTATCTTGCAAAATGAATTTTAAGACAGTTCCTTTTAGTGATTTTTAGCATTTTGAATCCAATTTTCAACACCACAAACCATGCTAAATTTTGAGTTGTGTAGCTTTAGTTATGATCACATTTTGAAACTGTGTTAAGTGCCCCAAAACTGGAAATTTCGTGAACCAGGTTCCAAAAGCAGCTTTCGTAAAACTGTTGTATCTTAGTGTAGAAAGGTCCAAATTGAGTTCCATTTGTTGCATTTGAAACTAGATTTGGAGTTCTTTCAGTGGTATAAATTTCAAAGGCTGATTCTATTTCTATGAATTTTGCCAAATTTCCAAAGTTCATTGAAATTGCAAGCCTGTTTGCTCTGTTCTATCTGGAACAGTGATTTGGAGCTAAAATTTGAATGATTTCGGATTTGAATCTGGGAAAACTGTCTTCTAGAAAGTTTTAGTACATTGAATCTAGTTTCCAATGGTATAAATTTTCCAATTTTTGGACTTGCAGAACTCGAGATATGATTTTTCCAATCGGTGTCCCACAAAGCTGGAATTTTCTGGTTTCAAACAAAATGCTCATTTAAGAACTTTCCACTTTCCTTTGAAATTATTAGCCCGTTTTAAGTTTGATTTAATGGATGGATACAAGGTTTCTTTGAACTTTAAACCTTTGCTTTAAATCTTGGTTCCCCAAAGGATTAAACTTCCCTTGATGCGTTTTCTTGGTTGCCTAATTTTCTTGGTTAATGGCACCTCATTTCACACTTGAGAAATGAATTTCAATCCTAGTCTTATGCCCTTGATTTTCGTGAGATTGAACTCTAAAAATGGAGCGTTCTAACTAGAGTAATTCTTGGAGAATTTCACTAGTTTTATACACAAAACTTGGAACCTTTAACTTTAACATTTACTATGGAAATGAGTGGAGTTTTGATAAATTTTAACTCCATTAGTTTAGAAAATGTGAACGTTCCTTATATTCTAAAACTTGGGCATAGGACTAGAAGTTTTGAGAGATGAAAACTATCTACCCTTTTCTCGATTGTCGTGCCAAAAGTAAATATGGTACTTTCTTTTGGAACTAAGAGTTCTCACCCCGACTTAAATCAAAAACGACCTTTGAGTTCTCTTTGAGTATTATTTCAATGATTTAGCGAGAAAAACTCCTTTAACTTGACTTGGACTTGTGACCTTGAAAGTGGGTAGCAAGAAAATATTTTTCTTATTAGCCTTGGTCGAGTACCTAGGTAATCGTGATTGTGCATGTCTCAGGTGGTCAAGAGGACGCCGAGGAGCTTGTCTGATCTCTCGCTTTGCTCTCGCTTTGCTCTTGTTTTGCTCTTGGCTCTTGGTGAGTGTCAAGTGCATGTTAAATGTTACTATGATTGAAATGATATTTGTACAAGTGCTATATGATACGTGAACTTGCCGAGGCGAGGGTGTACTTTATCGCCCTCGTCCTCTCTCTCTCTCTTGATTAAATGATACTTGCTACATGAATGTTTGTGATTTGCACTTGTACTCGAACATGTTTTAACTCATGAGTACTGAGCGGCAACATGTATCACATCCCATTCGGGTGGGAGGTGCCTCTCATCCCGACTCAGAGCCATGAACAATTCTAAGTCGATTGGAGCGTTGTCTCATCGACCAATTATACTTGTGGGAACGCCCCAACCCATTGGCTAACCTCGTAACTCGAGCCGGAAAAGGCTTGGTCGAGAAGCTTGTTGAACCATGGGAAATTTTATAGATTGATCTTTTGAAATCTTGTTTGGCATACTCGATTAGTATTGCCACCTCATGTGTGTTTGGTTCCGGATCCGAGAGGGTGTTATGTTGGATGGAGGAAGTAAGCGGAGCACTACGGTCATGTTACTACTTGAGTTGGCGGAGAGTCAACCTCAGAAGGCTTGAAGCGGTCGAGACATGGAAATAGGTCCTGAGAGCTCCTGTATCCTTCCATGTGTGTTTATTTCTTACTTGTGCACTTAAATGAAAGTTCATGTTAAAGTTGCTTTCAAGAATGCTATTTGATTAATTGGTGCTACTTGCTTGCTTGTTTGATTTTCTTGGCCTCACTGAGCTTTAGCTCACCCCTTTAAGTTTGTTTTCCTTAATAAGCTTTGGAGGTGGAAGTTGGAAGTTCTAGACTAGCGACTTTTGGTTGAAGCTAGTATGCTTTTGTAAGTTATTGGAGACCATTAAAGTGTAAATTTTGTTATACTTGGGTATTTTGGATTGTAATTGTAATGGTATACTTGGGAGTTTTGGAGTTATATATTTGAAGTATTTCTTAATTAAGTCGATGGTTGACTTGCGATCCTTTTATTACGCTTGAACGAGTGCGTGAGTCCTGACGAGAGTTGGGCAGGCGTCCCGCTGATACCCTAGGGTTCGCCCTAGGGAGAGGTGGGGGCATCACATAATTGATTTATCTTTCCTATATGATCGATACTTGAATCCTCTCTGTACTCGTATGCAATCTATGTACTTGCAATAATGGATGTTTAAGTATAGTTAAAATTTCAAATCAAGTTTTTTATGCCATTGTTGGGGAAGATTTTAATCAATATTGTCATTAAGGATATATTTTATTAATTTAAACATTTTACTTATTTTTCTTGTGTGTCATTTCTAGTCTTATGTTATTGTGGCTTTTGTTGCGTGCTTTGTTTTTGTTTGTGTGTCTTATTATTTATTTTTTACTAATTTTATTTTTGAGTGTCTTGAAACATTTTTAGGAAATGAAAAGGATAGCTAAAAGGGGCAGTTAAGGCATGAGAGATGGAAACTTAGAAATGGATTCTCAATATTTTCAAAACTTTGACAATAGAGGCGATCAAAGAAGGACCACAGGTATGTATTAATTGGATAGCTTAAATATACTTTGCGGTAAGTTGGACATGTTGACATAAGGTTAATGCCTCTAATTCTAATGATGGAACTTGTGTTTTGCCTAGAGAATATAATGCTAATTATGAATATATTCAACCACAAAATGTGGATTATTTTGATCTATTTGGGTGTTACAATCCTTATTTTGATCAATACAACCCTAATTCAGTTAATTGTTATGACTATGGTTAGGGGAATCAATATACTTATGGTAATTTTCAAAATTTTCTGATTTTCAGCTCGAAACGTTTCAATATGAATCCTTGACATATTGGGAGTTAGCTATTCAAAAGTTAGCTAATAAAACTTTACCTCAGAAGTTAACCATTTAAAGGCTAGCTAATTGGATTTCCAACTAGTTTGAGTAATGTGATGCTAAATTAGAGAGGACTGAGAAAATGATTCATCAATTGGTTTTGAATCTCAAAATAATGGTTGGTCAACTTGATAATCTAATTGATACTATCTATAAAGATAATTCACCTAGTGCATATGACACCAAAGAAAATGGTAAAGTTGTCATATTTGGAAGTAATATGTATTTCAAGGATAATGATAAATCCAATTGTAATGTTTGTGAAAACAATTCCACTTCATTTGATGATATCGTTGAAATGAACCTTGAATCTCAAAAGGTAAGTATCAATGGCTTATTTATAGCCCCTCTTAAGAAATATTTTCAAAATTTAGGATCTAAACACATTTTTATCCAAATGTCTATGTGGGAACTCCTTTGGTAAGCTCTTAGGTGATACACAGACAATGTAGTATCCAAGGAATATTTGAGAAATTTAAAATACTTCCATCTCTCCCATCATTTGATTGTATGGTTTTTGATCTTGACCCATCTCGTAAGGTAGTGAGATGGTTTGATTTTTTTCTATTCCAAGCTATCTTGGATGAAGGAAGTGATCATTTCAAGGAAAATAGTCAAGAATTAGAGTCACCTTTTGTTGATCCACCACATCCTAAAATGATAGATTACTCATTAACAGAGCATCCTTGAGAACAAGGCTACATAGTCAAGCTAAAAACTATAGAGAAATGCTTGTTAGGAGGCAACCCAGCATTTATTTTTCATATTAGTTGTTTTGTTAGTGTTTTTTGATGCACAATAATTGGCTTTGGTACTTTGATATCTTGTCACTTATTTTACTACTTCTTTAACAAATCTTCAAAGTTTGTCTATCTTTATGTGTTAGATAGTTTCGATGCTCAATGATGGACAAGGATCATATTTACCATTTCAAAACCAAACACATGTCAAAATACAAGGAGAGCATCTATTTTAGTTCCTTTTTATCTCCTTGCATTTTAAGAATAATATGAAATTTAAGTGTGGAAGAAAGGGTTTTGAATTCAAATAGATACTTTCATGTTTGCTGATGTATGCTTGTGTGCAGGATACTTAGAGATTGTTATTGAAAGAGCCAAAAATTTTAATTTTGTGAAAGGTAATATCTTATAAAGTAGAGCTTATCATGCCAATATTTTTTTGAATTCATGAAATGCATCATTCATGGTTCAATGGTATAAGTTGTTTAATTAATGAATTGACTAATGATAGACTTTTCTTGTTATTTTTAAATTAATTCTAGTTTTTTGCAAGGTATAAATAATGAGAGTTTTCATTTTACAAAAGAAAGAAAAAAAAAGAATATGATTGATATACTCATAAGCATCTACTTCAATTATTCTAAGTATTTAGTTACTAGGAATCTTCATCTAAAGTGTCTGACTTTCATGTAAAATAATACTAGAATTATGAGTATGCAAAGCAATGATAGTTTGTGACTTCATTGAGTAATCTAGGGCATTTCTCTAGTAATGCTTGCTTTCACATTAAAAGACTAGTTGACTACTCGAGTAGGCTTGAAAAGGAAAGGAAGAAAGAGGAAAAAAGTGATTAAATTGTGAAAACTCTCCAAAATATTATCCTTTTTTATTAGTTTTAAGGGTGATTTCAAGACAACTTCTCGTATTTATTGGGTATACTAGTTACATGACAAGCAAAATTAGTGAATGACACATGATACTGTACTTGATCAAATAGTGGTATGATAAGCTTTTCTTTACTTGATATTATTGAGTACTAAAATTGGAATTTAGAGCTTGCATTATGATCATATCTTTTAGGCTTTACACATGAGATTGTGTGTATTCATACGCCATTACTTTAATTTACTATATTTTTAGTTGATTGCTTGCAAACAAGTAATGATTCAAGTGTGAGGATATTTGATTCGTGATTAGTTTTCATGTATTTTAGTGTACCTTTGAGGTTGTTTTTGTGTGTTTTTAATCATTATTGAGTCAAGTAACTAGGATTTATTCAAGTTTTGCGTTGTGTTGTTAAAGTAAAGAAAGTTGCACTTCTATAAAACTAAATATTCCCACCGTCCCATTAATATTGTCAAATTTTCCTTTTTGGTCCAACCCAAAATGTTTATAACATTTCTTTCCCTATTTGGCAAGTTTTCAACTTACGCTACTTGACTACTTGGTAATATTGAATGGGCCACTAAAGCAATTTGAATTTGGCAAAGGCAAATGGAGAATGAAATGTTAACAAGCTAACATGTAGCCTAGCTTTGCCGGAGTTTTTAGCTGTCTCTAATGAATGTGAACTTCCATTTGTTGGCATATTCACATTGGCTTGCAATACTTACTACTATTGCATTGATTTTGTTAAGATAAAGAGCAAACCTCAAATAAAAGCTCGTCCAAAGTTAAATCACTATACAAAAACGGTTGGAGTCCCAAAAATTGTCAATCTTTTTCAGATGGGAATAGTATAACTTCTTGTTTTGTTAGATATTGATGTATCAAGGGCATTTGTGATGATAATTAGAAATTAAATTTAGTTTCCAAATGTGTAGCTTACAAAAATGATTCATTTTTGTATTTGGTATATTACTTGAGTTATAGATATTGGATTTAGATGAGTCTTGATTTAGTTTTAAACCAACATAAAGGGTTACCATTCTTATAAAGACATAGAAGTCCAATCTATTATTTTTTTATCCAAAAGTCCAAATTAGAGAAGCAATTTTTCAATGTTACCATTCAAAATAGTCTTCTGACAAGTTAGGGGTATTTTGGACATAACTCTATACCTAAACTACTAAATATATTGATTCTTGATCTAGTGCAAAGTTAACTCAATTAGCTATTTATAGCTTGTGTATTTTGCATAAAGGCTAATTCTGTGACAGCCCCACCTCCCCCTAAGGCGTACCAAAGGGTTCGGCGGACCGCCTGCCCAGCTCTCGCCGGGACTCAGTCGTTCACGTCAATCCTCAATCGAAACCAGAATAAACCCACAAGACTAAACATAACAACGATCCAAAACTTAAAGCAAAACTTATATACATTGCTATCTAAAAAGGGAGTACAAACATCGAATATACAAAGGTTCTCAATTCACCATACATCCAACCCGTGCCGAGCACTAGGGCGAGAACCATCCCAAAAGAAACTAGACTAGGCTAGTCGATACACAGCTCTCGTCCTTGCTCGCTTTCCCCTGTTAAGGAAAACAAAACTAAAGGAATGAGCTAAAAGCTCAGTGAGGTTCCGAACACATAGGCAACAAGAAGTTCAATGCATTCATTACATATAACCAATAATTCAAGATACAAATACAAAATAAAGCGATAAACACATTCATTAAAAGGATACGGGCTCACAGGGAGCCATATATTCGTTCGTTCGTTCGTTCTCCTGTCATTCCCCTTATTCCTCCGGTCATTTAAATAAATGCATTTTTGGTAAATAAAACCCTCGTTCGTTCTTTCGTTTCGTTCACCCCCTCCTGAAAATTGGCCAGGCTCCACCAGACTACAAGGTAATACTCGAGTATACCAAATTCACCCAGGGTCACCATATCGCCCGACCGAGTCCGCTTCTGGCTCGAGTCGATCGGTAACGAAAGGCAGGGCCCAATTCATCCAAAAGGCTTACATCTTGCGCAACTAATGTAGCAATCATTAAATCATTGAAAATTTCACGTTTCATTTAGGTCGAGCGTGGTAAAGTACACGCTCGCCTAGAAAACTCGTTTTGAAAATCCTTGAAAGCACTTAACACATTATCAAACAAGAACACAAGTCATGAAGTCAAGAAAAATATAGCAAACAAGGAACACTCACCTATTTACGCAAAACAACGTGCAAATATCCTTTCGGATATTACCTCAGTCACCAAGAAAACCTAAGAGTAAATGAGAAAGAATATTACAGTCTATCTAGCACAAACAATTAGGTGAAATCGAAGAAACCCAACAATTGATGAATAAAACGTATAGAAATGACTTTAAAGTGAAACGAGGGCATTTGGACCGGTGGACGGAAATAGCTAGGGTTTCATAAACTAAACGCAAAACCAAACAAAAAGGGGTATAAAATTTCCAATGGAAAACACTTGAACCAAAGACATGTCGGAATCCAACTATATAGACTAAGAAATATTGTTTTCGGGATTGTTTATGTGGTTCAAAATCATCTCATATTCAAGTAGATATTATAGACTAAATGTCTTAATGAAATTCATGTAAAAGGGAGGACAAAATACCCAAGAAAACCCTAAACCACTCCTTTTTATTTGGGTAAGAGTAAGTAAACATTTGGAGTTTTCAATTGAAGAAGGATCATATTTTAAGATGGAAAAACGGTCATAGTATTTGCCAAACGAAAATATACAAGTTCAAGTAGAAACTTAGCCCTCGAGCGAAAATTTGGGCAGCACGCCCTTTGTATTTACCTATTTCCCAGCCATTTATGGCTTCATTATTTTCCTCAATCAATCCCAACATTACACACAACATAAATAACCACTCAATAGGCTCAATGTCATATGATTACCAAATCAAGCTAGGACATGTGCGGAAATGACGTTTAGGTTGGAAAACAAAAGGCAGATTTGCTGTTGCTTAGCGGAACTAACACAACTGAAGGTACACTAGTCAGATTGAGGTGCAATGTACACCGTTTCGAAGCTAAGAGAAAGGGCTACAATGTTGAAGAAGGCCACTCATTCCAGTTTGCAATGTATCTAGGTGAAATTTACTAAAACAACCCCAGATTTTCCAGTTCATAGTTCAACTAGCAGTCCTGATTCATTCAATCATATCTCAGCACATACAACTCCAATTCAAGTGATTCCAAAGCCATTTGAAAGATAAGATACAAGGATATAAGTCTTAAAAAGACATCGACAACCAAATCAGTAGTATTCCTGGTCAATACAACCAATTACAAAAGCTGATTAGCATGTTCGGATGGAAACAGGGCAGCAGGGGTATTTCGGTCTTTTCACAGGCTACGTTGCTCCGATTGAGCTAAAATTTTGTAGGAATCTATAAATTATCAGTCTCTAGAACTTTTTTGTTTTGTGCCAAGCCTAATTCGACCTCTAACATAGGGCACTGAAACCGGACAGAACTGAAGCATACAATTCCAGAAATCTGGAATTTTGGGATTTCAAGGGCAATCTCTTCATTTTCTTGATTCAATCACTACCACAACCTCTTATACAAGCCTATATACATCATATACCACTCCTACAACAAGTATAAGAAGGAAATCAGTCACACCCTAGCTTACATACATCACCCCAAAATCATCACAACAACTTGTATAGCTACTAATCTAACCAAAACATGAGTTATATAACAACTTAAACAAAAATAAAAGAACCAAAGCCATGGGTCAGACCTTATACCTCAACAAAAGGGCTTGCAAGAGTAATACTTCACCTCCTCTTGAAATTTTTGGTTCCCTTAGCTTCCCAAGTTCATAACTCACAAGTTAATCGGTTTAGAATCTTGTTTCTTTCACTCAAATGGTGCAAATCAAGATGAAAGAAGGTTGTTTCTCTCTTGCTCACTCTCTCTCCCTTGCTCGGCCAAAAGACAGAAAGAATGAAGGAAAATAAGCTGAAATGAAGGATAAAAGAACAAGGAAAAAAAATTAATCAAAGAGCCATAGGGTGGTGACACTTGTCACCACCAAAGCCATGCAAATTTCTCTCTCTCTCCCTTGCATTTTTGGCCACAAATTTCGGCCATATGGATGAGTATGAGGGGGGGATATTTTGCAAAAATATCAAGGGTATGTGGTGGTAAGAAAGTGGTGGTCAAGTGGTGGGTTCAATCGGTAGTGATCGATACCCGTCGGTTTGACGCGATTTCTCTTAAATCGCGTATACTAGGGTTTTTAGCTTATAATCACTAACTTATTATTATCACTTCTAGTCATATAGTATTCCCTCATCCAAAAGTCACTTTTACCTATCAAATTTGATCCTTACTCCGTACCGAATAATCATACTACGGGAAAACGTGAAACCCTAATTCGCTCTTAACTTGGAAACGAAAAGTGAAACCCTACTTCCTAGGTTCATTTGCACTTATTGAGGAATGATTGGGTATTAGGGCCATAATAAATGAATAATTTCCAAATAAAAGGCATTTTTAAGAAAAATCGTGTGTAATTTTACAATTCCAGTGATTAAAATTAGGGTTTCAATTAAAATATGAGTGATTTAAGAAAACCGGTTAGTCACAAGTAAATTAGGGTTTTTGATTAAAATTTTAGGGTTTCTAGTCTTTTAAAACAAAATAAGGTTTTAAATCAAACCCAAAGAAATACACTTTAGTATTTTCTTTACAAACAACCTCCAAATTTTCGGGGTATCACAAATTCGTCATCCTATATTGGGATATTTGCACTTCAAATCAAAGGTGGATGCAAAATTGGACCAAAGCACAAAGAAACTAAAGGAACAGGGCCAACTAGTTCTAATTAGATTATGGGACAAAATCAGTTGGCCAAATCGGTTCCTTATTTCCCTAAGACAGTAAGGGTTTTTCTTAGCCATCTCCATTATTTTTCCACTACTTTTTCTCCATGATTTGTAAATAGGGTTGGTAGGAAACATTTTCAACAACTTGGAGGCAAGAAACAATTTGAAACAATGTAAATTTTCAACTAAAAATCTCTAATTTGTTAGATTAGTATAGTTTTAGGTAATCCTGTATGTTTTTAAGCTGGAAAGAAGATTGGAGAGAGAAGAAGGAAGAATTTATTACTGATAGGATTCTTTTTTCCTTTTATTTTATCTTCTTTTAATCTAAATATATTGTTTAAAAATGGTACAAGTTATTGACTTTCTTCTACTTTTGCTATTACATTTTACTAAGTTCTATTCTTAGGGATTTGATAAACTTTCTATACTTGTATGCGATATATTCTTGTGTTAATTGTGCTTATACTTTGTGCAAGTTGTTCAGAATTAATTGGTCACTAGTTGTGATTATTTAGAACTATTGATTGATATACCAAAAGTGAAAATTGAATATTAGTTCATAAAAGTGTTAAAAACCTCAGGAATATCTTCTTAAAAGTAGACATATGCATTTGTAACTTTAAACCAAGTAATTTCACTGAACCTAATGTGTATATCTAGTTCATAACTAGGAAAGTAGGTGTAGATTGGGTACAAGTATGGCGGGTACATTGGCAAAAACAAGTATCACATAAGTAAGGAAATCACACCATTCCTTAACCATGATAATAAAGCTAATTTAACTGGTTCATTATAATAGCAAGGATAGTTAGGAAATCCAAAACCCTAAACAACATGTTATTGTCATTTTCATTATATTTTGCTATATGTTTGGTTTGTAGTTTTATTTGCCATCATTTGTGATAGTTCAATTAGTACAGAAGTCAGATAAACTTTGGTAATTGATTTAACTTACTTGTGGGATTGACACTCGAACCCTCCCTATACTCGTGTACAATCTATGCACTTGTAGTAGTAAAAGTTTGAGTGCGATTAAAATTTTAAATCACTTTTAAACTTGTATTTTGTTTAGAATACTTTCTTTTGATAGACCCTCTACCATTGTGGCTGTTATTGTTCTTCTCATCGACATAGTTTACCTCAAGACCAGATTATGCTTCTATATTTTAGAGAATCCTAGCATTCACTTCATTATGAAGATACTTAAAGATTTGATCCATAGTAAATGCCTCAGTACTATAGAACAATTTCTTTTTATAGTCATTCCAACTAAAGGATGATTTTGTACAATATGTCCCACTTATAATAACTCAAAAGTATCCAACCCTAAATCTTTACATTTCAAACTAAAATTTTCATATCCTGCACTTGATCAAAGTGAGAGGAACCTTCATTAATAACAAAATGAAAATATTTTTTGATTAGAAATTTGTTCTTACCCATTTTTAGTAGTGTACTTATATATTCAAAATTTCCATGGTGATTTGATGGAGGCATACATATCATAAAGGCAACCTAAAAGAGTATCCAAGGTATGGCCACAACACAACACTTCATGTGGTTCTCCTCTTTGGCACTGCACCTTCAATGCCTTGCTATCATCATCTTTAGGAAAAGGGTGATAACACTGGGTCAACTATGTATGCTAGCATGAGTGCCAAAAGGAAGTGTTAGGATAGATACCCTGAAGTCTAGGGTTTATTAATGTACTTTAACTATTTATGTTCATTGGGATGGCATTTTAGCTTATAAATTGTCACGTTATTTCAATAATAGCTAAGTCCCTAAAATAAGATTAAATTTACATAAATGTAATCATTAGTGTTATTATAATGAAATAAAATATATTTAACTAGGGTTTTTTCTTAAACATCACTAGTTATGTTATTAATAGATTAGACGACATCTCTAGTTATATTATTAATAGATTGGACACTATTAGTATGGATAGACTAGAACATACTATATTTCTTTCTTTGGAAGGAATTGATAGACCTCATTTATTATGATCTGATGACATCAAAATTAGTTATATGGATGCTTGAAAAGATCATCAAATTCTCTATATTGATTTGCATGGAAAATATCATATGGAAAACTGTTTGAGTGCAATAATATATTCTATATATAGCATATATAAGTGATCCTACTACTTAACATTATTATAATAACTTGAGTGTGAATTCATATACTTCAACACTCTTGATCGTTATGTGTAAAAAAGTAATAATATCATTAGTGATTGAGCATAGTATAAAGTATGAAAGTATATTGAATAACCTATAAGGATTCTCCACCTCTAATAGTAGAGAAGTTATCTTATTAATGCCCACTTATTAAAATATAACTTAAGAAATCTTAGTACTAAATGAAAAGATCTATATTTAATTATCTATTTATTGAAAGTTATATTTTGATAACAAGAAAATCATTCATTAAATTAGAGTTGACACATTCCATACCTAGATTAATGTAAAAAAAAGTTTGTGAATGATAACAATTATATGATACATGTGCATAGGAAGGTGAAGCCATCTACTTGACTCTTCTCTATATCTGAGTAGTCATGATGCTTTGCTAGAAGTCAATTTATATATATATATATAAGTTTGTTGATTATGTTTATCTAATGATAAATTAAAGAAATTTAATTTATCTAGTTCTTACTATTAAGAATTCAAGCCTTTACTTATTGCCAACACAGTAAAGAACCTAATGGATCACATGCATTAAGAGTTTCTCATGCAAGATTAAAAGATATTCAAAGAAGGACTTGAATGATAAGTTTGTAAAACTTAAAGTTTAATTGGTGAGACAAATTAAACTAGACGGACTTATTGTGCAAACAAGGATGATAAGTCTTCTAAAATAAAAGTAGTATTAGAGGTTTGCAACTAAATTTTGTTAGAAACTAAGTATGTGTTTCCTATTGAAATTAGATTCCTTGTTTGTCTATATATACCCTATAATTTAACCTAACAAGATAGAACTTCTATGTGTGAAATTTTAGAGAAAATCTAGAGAGAGAAATTAAAGGAAAATTTAGCTAGCCCTTGTGTAAGAAAAACGTTTCTCTCTATCCTTCGCTATAGCCAAATTTCCTAGTTTGTGAAACTAAAGTTTCTCCTTTACATCATCATTATCTTATAATATTTATTCTTAATAGAGAGTTTGCACTTATCTAATAATAACCAAATCTACCGATAAAATTTCTTGTATTGGAACTCATATGGATCACCATTAGACTCTGGCCATATGAACAGTTTGAGTAGATTGTATTAACCTCTACTATAAATTAAGAAGATCTTTATAGTTTTGAAGGTATTCTTCTTAACTAATCTCCAGAAATATGGAATCTAATCAAAGTAGATCTACTTAACGGAATAAAAAATTCAAAGTTTTTACTGTGTATATGTAGAGGGGCCAATCCTCTACGGGCACATGTCAGTTATATAGGCCTGTTCGGTCTTGCTGACAGGCTTGTCCGGTCCTCAACCCTAGGTCTTCTCGAGGCCGAATTGGCTAAGAGCTCCTGATTCTTCGGGATAAGGCCAGAGGTAGAGTTCAAGAGAGACTCCGCTTCTAGTAACCCAGTAGGACTCATATTCAAGAATGGGATGACTACGAAGGATAGAGGGATGACTTCGGACTCCTTCGTGGCTATCCCAAAGGACTCTATTGTGACAGCCCCACCTTCCCCTAAGGCGAACCAAAGGGTTCGGCGGACCACCTGCCCAACTCTCGCCAGGACTACGGAGTCAAATCTCACAAACCCTATAGTACGCGCAATGGAACCCCAAGAAAACAACCACTCAGAGACTACTAAGCCGAAAACATGATTACCAAATCATACGGTGAAATGAGACTTGGATAAACACATCAACGAAAAAAAACGGAATGAAACGGGCCACGTCACAATCCGGCCAAGATTGTGACAGCCCCACCTCCCCCTAAGGCGAACCAGAGGGTTCGGCGGGCCGCCTGCCCAGCTCTCGCCGGGACTCAGTCGCTCACTACAGTCCTCAAACAAATATAAGATAAATCTCAATATAACTCAAATGAATTACAAGATAAATCTGAAATAATACATCAAATTCTCCAATAAATAATTACATATCAAAAGCGAAGCGTCCATGCTTCCACTGCGCCACTCTGATCCATGATCCAACTATTATACAAGAGGAAGTCCAAATTCAAAGTACACATGAGATAATTCATCCGATCACAGGAATAAGTACTACAAGCCTTCCTTCGCCTTGAGCCCTGTGGAGGGGAATAAAATATTTTTAGGGTGAGTTAGAAGCTCAGCGAGTAACCGGTAAAATCAGTAATCAAATCGGTTTAACAATAGTTCATTTCAATGATGTCATAAATCAAATGATAAGTCCAGAAACAATTTCAACATTTACAAAACATTAAATATGGAGTATCAATAATTCAAGAAACATGTACAATGGAAAGCGATAGTAACATTCATGAAAATGATACGTTCGTTCTCCTGTCATTTCCCTCTTTTTTTTTTCATTTGAAATTGCATCTCCTGGACATTGTCCAGGCTCCACCAACCTCCACCAACCTACAAAGGTAATACTCGAGTATACCAAAACGTTCACCCAGGTCCCTAATCGCCCGACCGAGTCCGCTTCTGGCTCGAGACGACCGGTAACAAGGGGCAATGGCCAGTTCAGCCCAAAAGGCTTACATTCATGCGCAAGTAGCATTTAATCATTAATCATGAAAATTTCACATTTATTTAGGTCGAGTGCGATAAAGTACACACTCGCCCAGAAAACTCGTTTTAACAATCATTGAAAGCACTGAACACATTATCAATCCATAATAACAAGCCCATAAGTCAAGGAAATATATCAAACAAGGAACACTCTCATATAAGCACGCATGATATGCAAGAAAACAATTCAAAAGTAACTTTGGAAACAGTTCAAAAGTTACTTTGGAAGCAGTTCAAAAGTAAATAATGCAAGAAACGTTTCACAAGTACTTTGGAAATAGTTTAGGGTCACTCACCTCCACGGCTCAGAAATCATCCAGCATATAACATTGCCTTGCTCAAATCCAAGTCTTAGATCACAAACTCAATGCAAACAAATCCCTTCAAAGTTCGGACAGCACTTCCCCTGAATTTGCTAACTTTTCCAGCCATCATGGCTTCATTATTTCCTCATTCCAATCCAAAGGTACACACACAACAACAAGTTCATCCAATAGCCATTCAGCAAGCTCCAAGTAGTACTAGTACAAATCAAGCTAGGGAAAAGTCCGGAAATGAAAGTTAAGCTCAAAACCAGAAAAACAGGTTTTGACGTCATTTTGCGGTAATGGTACCAAAGGCGCTACGATTGTCGGATGAAGGTACAAGACCCACTGTTTCGAAGCTAAGAGACAGGGCTACAATATTTTAGAAGGTCACTCAACTCAGTTTCGAGTGTAACCAGGTCAAAAATGCAAGATACTACACCAGAATCACAAAAACAGATTCACAGAATGCATTCTAGCGGAAACATCATAAATCAGGCTATCCAAGTCCAAATCCAGAAATTCCAAAATCAACTGAAAGCTAAGAAACAGAGATAAATTTCATCAGAAGACCTCAACAACCAATTCGGAAGCAATTCCAGCCAAAACAACCAATTACAGGCGCAATTCTTACATTCGGGTAAAACCAGAACAGCAATAGTAATTTCGACTTTTCTCATTCTACACTACTCCGATTGACCTGAAATTTTGTATGCACCTCTAAAATGTCATTCCCTACAACTTTAATGTTTTAATCCAAGGCCAATTCGGCTTCTATATATGAGCTATAAATTCGGGCAGAATGCACAATCATAAACCCTAACTTTCCAAAATTTCTTCCAAAACAGAAATTGTTTGCAATTATCCACTTTTTCCATCTTCTAGAATCATTATATACCATTTCCAATCATCATAGATAGCCACACAATCATGCTCATATTAAACCAGAAAAATCCCCAAAAATAATAAAACTTCATCACTTCAACCACAAATCAAGAAATAATCCATAAACTTGCATCTCATACTGCCACTAATCATGAATTGAACATCATTAGAGGAAGGAGAGGGGTCCTTCACAACTCACCTTAGCAATACAAGAGATAGAGCAACTAGTCACCTTAACTTTCCAAACAACTTCACAACCAAGCTCAACTCCACCAAACTAAGAGGTTTTATGGAGTAAATTCAAGTTTACTCGGTTGGAATTGAAGATTGAGTGAGATGAGAAGCTAGAAAGTTGAGAGATTTTTCTTCTTTTCCTTTGAGAGAGAGTCGGCCATGAAGCATAGAAATAGGATGATTTTTAGGTCAAAATTGAGTATTAGTAAAGGTAAGAAATAATGGTCAAAGTCCAAGATTAAATCACAAGGTGACACTTGTCACCTTTTTGGTTTAAAACTTATCTTTTTGTCTCTCCATTACAAATATCTTAACACCTTGTAAAATAATATCACTTAATACAAAATTCCAACAAGTTGTCAAAAATATAATGCATTTACCGCACTAGCGGGTCCCACGTCCAAAATACGCTCTTAATTTCTCAAAAATTAACCGATACTAGAAAAATCATCCAAAAACTATATTTACTCATAAAAATTATTTTCCCAATTTCTCACATCAATAAAAGGTGGAAAAACGTGCAATCATAAAAAAAATAAAACCGAGTACTTTAAAACAAAATTACAGGCTCTCACACTTATACTTTTCGGGGCGTCACAAAGATCTGGCCGAATTCCCTGCCGGATTGGAGGCCGGATTCAGGGCAGTGGCCAACTCAATATTTTTTTCAAACTCCTCTGCAAATCCGGCCAGCTATCCGGCCAAGAACTGGCCGGATATACGGCTGGATTCCGCTGCAGATTTTCCGGCCAGAAATTCTTTTTCTTTTCTCGTTCAAACTCCGCGCTCGTCCGATCTTCCAACGGTTACATAAAACGTTCACCAAAGCTATAGAAGCATAACATCACAAATGAATACACTTAATAGACAAGGTTAAACACTTATACATATTTTTACATCGGAGTCTGGAAAAAATAAACTAAAGTACAAGCCAAAGTATTCATACTGTTCAAAATACAATTAGGGTTTCGATTGCAAAAGAGCTTAACAAAATAACATATACACTAGCTCGACCCTTTCTTCCAAAACCATGATTTCAAAGTTTATTCCCTGTAAGGAAAACAAAGATAATGGGAAGGGGGTGAGCTTACGCTCAATGAGGTACCAGAAATAACAGCAGTCAAGAATCATGGACCTTCATGTTCAATTACTTACATATGCTTATCAAATAGGGAAATAAACAAACACCTTAGATAGAAAGGATACAGGTGGCTCTCAGGAGCCCAAAATTTCCAATTTCAGTACTTGATCCAAACCCGTTGACTCTCTGTCAACGTATAAAGAACAACCTTATCCGTAGACCCCACTTTACACCAAATTCCGTCCACCAAACATACCCCTTACCGGGCCCGAACACCTCAACTGAAACAGAAGTGGTAATACTCGAGTATACTGGAAATCCAGAGTCTCCAATACCCAAAGACTTCCCAGAAATCATCCCCATGGCTTATTAATTTTCCTCGACCAAGCCCTTTGCTGGCTCGATTCAATTGACTACCAAGGAGGTTGAGGTCAGAGTTAACAGAAAGGTTGTTGGATACAACGTCCAAACAACATCAGATTAAGCACAGATAATAGAGTCAGATGTACACAGTAAATAGGCAGACAGATAAGAGAACGAGTGTGATAAAGTACACCCTCGTCTCAAACAGAGTAAACAGATAGTACAGTCATTCAAATCACAGATTGCATGTACAGAAACCAAGTTAAGCAATAATTGAGGGGAGTGGTACACTCTCCAGTTCAAACAAACAACTTCAAACGTTTCCTCCCGAAGTACTTGGATCACCGGCACGTCCTAAACCACCAAGGTAAAACAATTGAGACTCAATTACGAGTCATATGCCTAACCAAGTAAATTACCAATGCAACACAAAAGTATAGTTTTGGAGTGAAAAGCTAGTAGTTGGTCCTAAAAACATGAACGATCCCAAAACACCCTTCGTTTCTACCCAAAACCATACCTACAATGATGTACTAACTCTAAACTTAAGGTGCAAAATGAAAGTAAGAATAATTCTAGGAAAACAGGATTTTCCAGTTTTGCACACCACCATTTGAAAAATCATATCTCAAGATTCTTAAGTCCAAAATTGATAAAATTTATACCGTCGGAAAATAAACTCAAAGGGGTACAATTTCTCAGAATACATATTTATAAGATTCATACCACAAGTTAGTCAAATTTGAGCCTCAATTCATTGCTTCTTCCAGTAAAAGACAGAACAGATATGTAATTTTAGTTAAATTTGGAAAATCACCATAAATCACACAGACAGAACCAGGGTCTGAAATTTTCACGGTTTGTAGTTCTATGAATCTAGTTTCAAACGCAACAAATGGAACTCAATTCCGACATTTCTACATCAAGATATAGTAGATTTTCCAAGACTGCTCAAGAGTTCCTGCAGAAAATTCAGCAGCACCTCCCTTGTTTTTTCTCTACTTTTCCATTCAAAACTCAACACCCAAACTCATATCAATTCAGCCACAATTTCCCATATAAATCACAAGCTATTGAACACACCTAATTAGGGTCACAATACCCTTCAAATACAACCAAATGGTAGCTCAAATTAGAAACCCTAAAACTGGAATTTAGACACCCAAGCTGGAAATTCTTTTAGGCAAAGTAAACTAGCACATAAACACTCAATATTTTACTTATTAAAGTTAAGAAATCATGGCCAACCTTTAACTTCATATATGGACAGGAAATTCATGATAAAACTGAAAATTTCCATAATATCACTTCCAACCATGAAATTTTGCATAAAACTACCAAAGTTGCCTCCATAAGGCACTAATTTGCAATTATTTGAAATAAAGAAAGTTTCTTAGCATAAATACCTTAAACCTTAGGCAAAGAGGCTATCCACACCTTTTTCTTCCCAAATCATTCCACAAAAACCCTTAAGCTTCCCTAGAGACCAACTTCTATGGAGTATTTTGCAAGATTATTGGTGAAATCTCAAGATTCAAGCATGGAATAGAGGATGAAGTTGAGACTTTTTTTCTCTCTCTTTTCTAGCTAAGACCTTCGGCCAAGAGGGAGAAAGAAATGAAGAAATTTTGTCCAATTTTTCCAAGATAAAGATCAAGAAAAGTCTTGGTCAAAAGTCAAGGTCCAATGGTTTTGTGCCAAGTAGCACTTCAAGAGTTAATCCTCATTCTCTTATTTTCCAAGACTAATCTCCCTAGCTCCCCTCTAATTACTTCCTACATCTTGTAAAATAATATCACTTAATACTAAACTCCAACGAGTTGTCAAAAATATATCGCATTTACCGCACTAGCGGGTCCCACGTCCATAATACGCTTCAAACTTAATATGAACCAACTTAACCTAGAAAAATGATTTAAAAACTCTACTCACTTATAAAATTTCTGGAAAAATCAAAATAATAGGGTATAGTGAAGAAAAATACGTGCGAGGAAATAAAATAAAATAATATACAATAAGGGAAATTTACGGATCCTCACATCTATAAATAATGAATGAGAGGACCAGAAAAGGTACGATATACAATACTATCATTTCCTCTATTCCTTCTTACCTCCTAATTGGCTTGAGTGTCAGAGTCACAACGGGGAGCTAGTCCCGTCGTTCGGAACCTTAGCTGGCACCCTGTATGGATCGTGATCTCTGCATATTCATCAATTGGTGCCATCTGTGGGAAACCTCATTTTTCCTTGCAAACCATGCCGAGGACCCGACCTCAGAAGAACACCGGGGAACCTAGAAGGAATGAGCAAAGTGATCATTAAAATCATCACCATGGGCAAACTCAAGGTGAGGAAGGGACGGATGTCTCTCGGATTCCACCTGAACAGCTGGTACAAGCAGTGGCGGGGAATCTGCCCACCTTTGAAGTTATCGTGAACTACTTGAGGGGTAGGGTTGAAGATCGTCATGACCAGGATCTTAAAGCCCAGAAGAAAGGTGGAGAAGAATCATCAGAGTCGGGAACAGGGAGTCCACATCCCTAGTGAAAACGGATGCAAAAAAAGCCTTCCCATGACCAGATGGAAGCTTTTGAGTCTTCTTATAAGAACTCCCGAACAGACCACCTTGGGTCTTTACAGGGGATCCCTAAGAGAGAATATTCTCCAAAATGTGGAGCTACTATTGGATCCAAAGGAGGACAGGTACTCTTCTTCTCCTTTCATACTGGACATTGAAAACTACCCCCTACCAACTAAATTCAAGATAACCAGTATGAAATCCTATGATGCAACCATGGATCCGGAGAATCATCTGTTCGCGTTCTTGACTCACATGCGCCTACAAACAATTGCTGATGCAGTTCGATGCAAAACCTTCCCATGTTTCTGGAGGAAAGGGCACGCCAATGGTTCCAAGGGTTGCCTCCCAGGTCAATACGATCTTTTGGGCAGCTCGCTCGCTTGTTCGCAGTACAATTCGTCTCATCTCAGGCCATCTCCAAGAACACTGCTAATCTAATGGCTGTGACAGCCCCGCCTCCCCCTAAGGCGTACCAAAGGGTTCGGCGGACCGCCTGCCCAGCTCTCGCCGGGACTCAGTCGTCACGTCAATCCTCAATCGAAACCAGAATAAACCCACAAGACTAAACATAACAACGATCCAAAACTTAAAGCAAAACTTATATACATTGCTATCTCAAAAGGGAGTACAAACATCGAATATACAAAGGTTCTCAATTCACCATACATCCAGCCCGTGCCGAGCACTAGGGCGAGAACCATTACAAAACCAAAGAAACCAGTCTAGGCTAGACTCTACCGAGCTCTCGTCCTTGCTCGCCGTCCCCTGTTAAGGAAAACAAAACTAAAGGAATGAGCTAAAAGCTCAGTGAGGTTCCGAACACATAGGCAACAAGAAGTTCAATGCATTCATTACACATAACCAATAATTCAAGGTACAAATACAAAATAAAGCGCTAAACACATTCATTAAAAGGATACGGGCTCACAGGGAGCCATATATTCGTTCGTTCGTTTGTTCTCCTGTCATTCCCCTTATTCCTCCGGTCAATTAAATAAAATGCATTTTTGGTAAATAAAACCCTCGTTCGTTCTTTCATTTCGTTCACCCCCTCCTAGAAATGGGCCAGACTCCACCAAACTACAAGGTAATACTCGAGTATACCAAATTCACCCAGGGTCACCATATCGCCCGATCGAATCCGCTTCTGGCTCGAGTCGATCGGTAACGAAGGGTAGGGCCCAGTTTAGCCAAAAGGCTTACATCATGCGCAACTAATGTAGCAATCATTAAATCATTAAAAATTTCACGTTTCATTTAGGTCGAGTGCGGTAAAGTACACGCTCGCCTAGAAAACTCGTTTTGGAAATCCTTGAAAGCACTTAACACATTATCAAACAAGAACACAAGTCATGAAGTCAAGAAAAATATAGCAAACAAGGAACACTCACCTAGTTATGCAAAATAACGTGCAAAATATCCTTCCGGATATGACCCTCAGTCACTGAGAAAACCTAAGATTAAACAAGAGAGAATATTACAGTTCATCGAGCAAACAAGTACGTGAAATCAAAGAAAAACCGGCAAATGATAAGTAAAACGTATAAAGACGCCTTTATAGTGAAAAGGGGATATTTGGATCGGAGGACGGAAATAACTAGGGTTATAAAATGTCCGGCGGAAAACACTTGGACCAAAGACAACTCGGACTCCAACGAGATAGGCTAAAAATATTGTTTTCGGAATCGTTTAGATAGTTAAAATTCAACTCATACCCAAGCAGCTAGTATAGACTAAACGTCATGATAAAAATCATGTGAAAAGGAGGACAATACTACCTTACGTTCACACTTAAAACCTCACTTAAAAGTGGTTCACTTGTGGCCGAGAAAACCCTAAATCATACCTCTATATTTTGGGAAGGAGTAAGTAGCATTTGAAGTTTTAAACTAAAGAGGTATCATGTTTTAAAATGGAAAACCGGTCATGGTATTGGCCAAACAAAAGTATACAAGTTCAAATAGAAACTTAGCCCTCGAGCAAAAATTTGGGCAGCACGCCCTTTGTATTTACCTATTTCCCAGCCATTTATGGCTGCATTATTTCCTCAATCAATCCCAAAGTCATACACAATATAAACTCATTATAATAGCCGTTCCATAGGCTCCAGGTCATACAAGTACAAAATCAAGCTAATGATATGTGCGGAAATGAAGTTTAGTTTGGAAAACAAAAGACAGTTTTAACATTACTTAGCGGAACAGACGTAACAGGAGCTACACTTATTGGATTGAGGTGTAATTTACACCGTTTCGAAGCTAAGATAAAGGGCTAAAATTATTATGAAGACCACTCAGTCTAGTTCGTGGTATAGCTAGGTCAAAATTCCAATGCACCAAACCAGAATCGCATAAACAGGTCAGCTAACTGCATTATGGTTAAACGATCATATCTTAGGCTACCGAAGTCCAATTGAGGTGTTTCCAGGGCCGTTGGAAAGTTAAGACCTAGCACTAAAACTTTCATGTTTGGCCAAGATCTAATTCGGTAAGGATCAGAGTGAAAAGGCACGGTCAGATTGGGTGAAAAGTCCACCCTGTCCAGCCAACTATTCTTGTGGCAGTTTGCGGTATTTCTGACTTTTCTCATTCTACACAGTTCAGATTGGTCTGAAATTTTACAGGAAAGTATAAAACATCATTTCCTACAACTTTCATGTTTTGACCCAAAGCTAATTCGGCCTCTAACCTAGCCAAACAGAAACAGGCAGAACAGGGTCATATGGAAACCCTAATCTGGAATTTGAGTTTCAAACCAACAATTTTACACAATCAATCATTTCCAACACATACCAACTCCATCTTACACTATAACAAACCATTAATCCATGGTTAACCAACACTAATCATATGAAATCAGAAAAATCATGAACAAAAGAAAAATCCATCAATCTCAACCATAGGTCATGAAATCATCCATAAAATCACTTATTCAACCACTACAAATCACTAATTGAACATTATCAAGATTAAAGGAAAGGTTCCTTAGTCACTTACCTTGCAAACCCAAGAAAAGACCCAACTTAGCACCTTTGCTTCTCAAACCACTTCACCACACACCTTAATCCTACCAAGAGAAAGGTTTTTATGGAGCAAATCAAGGTTTTAACGGTTGGTTTGTGAGATTGAGCAAGAAATATAAGGAAGAAATTGGAAGCTTTTCCTCTTTTTTTTCTCCAAGAAGTTGGCCAAGAGAGCATAAGAAATGGGAAAGTTTTGGTCAAAATTAGCTTTAAGAAGGAAACAAATATCTTGGTCAAAAGTCCACCCTCGAATAGAAACGCGACATGTGGCACCTTTTATGTTTAAGCTTATCTTCTTGTCTCTCCATACTAATTAATCTAGCAAACCTCTAATTATCTCCTAGAATCTTGTAAATTAATCCCAAAACGCAAAACTTAAGCTAGTTGTCCGAATAATACGCACTTAACGCACTAGCGGGTCCCACGTCAAACTACACTTCAAATTTAACGTACACTAACTTATATCAAGAAAATGATTTGAAAACTATATTCACTTATAAAAATGTATAGAAAATTAATATATTGAAGAAAAGTATAAATTTATAGACAAGGAAATAAAATAATGTCTAGAAAACATATAAATTTTTTTTCGGGTTCTCACAATGGCAGTTCGGTAGAGACCGGAGGAATTGTTGCGAGAGTACATGGTTCGATTTAACAACGAATTCCTTCAAGTCCGCGACCGGGATGATAAAGTAGTTATGGCGGCCTTCATTAATGGGCTGCGTTTGCAGAAGTTATACACGAAATTCGTGGACGAGCTACCCAAGTTTGTTTGAGAAATGCTAGATTGGGCTCACGAGAGGGCCAATGTAGAGAAGGCCAATTGCCTGAAGAGCGAGCAGGAGAAGCAAAGGGACAACAGGAGAAAGAAAAACGCTGATCCGGCTAATGCACGGGGTGGCCAATCATGAAAAAACACATTCGATCGATTGTCAAAGGATAGAGCTCTTGAAGAAGAGAGGAGATTGACACCTCTCACCGCTCCGAGAGCTCAGATTTTTGCCATTATGGAGGCCGAAAGTCTCTCACAACCTCCAAGAAAGTTATCTGGCAGTAAAAACAAGAGAAACCAGAATTTGTATTGTGCTTATCACAGGGATGTGGGGCATGATACGGAGAATTGTCAAGATCTCAAGAAGGATATCGAAGAATTAATAAAACAGGGACATCTGAGATAGTTCATCCAAAATGACCGAACTAAATAGAGGAGGAGGGAATATATGCGAGAAGACAAAAACTACTTGCGAGACCAGTTCCAGGGCTATAGGGACTGAACTCTTGAGCCAAAGACACAGAACCTGGTAGGGGTGATTAGCACCATAGCGGGAGGACCCGTTAGGAGGACAGTCACACAGCTCGGTGATGCAATCGCCCCCCTCCCAATGGGGACAACCCGAGTAAGTGGTTAAGGTATACAAAGAGATAATGTATGGACCTAAAGATGTTGTGCCCCTAGCCTCTAATAATCATGAGGCTATTGTTATAGAAGTGGTAATTTGCAATTACAAGGTGAAGAAAGTATAATACATAGATAACGGGAATGCCATTGATATATTGTACTATGAGACTTTCAAGAAGTTACAGTTGGAAGAGAAGTAGCTCATTCCAGTCCGAACTCCTCTAATTGATTTTGGGGGTCCGCCAATCAAACCTGAGGGAATGATAACTCTCATGGTCACAGTTGGAACATTGCCAAAGTGTCGAACTGTCCCAATGAACTTTACAGTGGTAAAGGAGCCATCGTCATACAATATGATCTTGGGGTGACCTACCTTGAATGCCCTCCGAGCTCTCTATTTTACTTTGCACCTGAGCATGAAGTTTCCTACATCGGAAGGAGGAGACCTGGAAGTTGCTCCGGCCTGTTACATTGCGACTCTAAAAGGAAAGGAAAAATTGATTGCTCAAACAACTTGCTTGGAATGTTTAGAGCCAGCAGAGCAGAAAGAAAAGTTGGAGATGGATGAAGGACTGCTTGAGATCCCAATTAGCAAAGAACATCCAGACACTACAAGAAAATTGTTCATCAGTGACAACACAAAGTCATCACAGAACATACAAATATCGTCACAAATACCTTTTATTGACGACTTTTTGATCGTCACAAAGTCGTCACTAAATCCCCGTCGGTAAAAGTAAACAGTGACGACCTAAAATGTCGTCACTAAATAGTTGTCATTAGTGACGACTTTAAGTAGAGCATTTTTGACAAAAGATCAAGTCGTCAATAAAACACTTCCAGATTGTCGTCACTAATGACAACTATTTAGTGACGTGTCGTCACTAAATAGTTGTCATTAGTGACGACAATCCGGAAGTGTTTTATTGACGAATTGACCTTTTGTCAAAAATGCTCTACTTAAGGTCGTCACTAAAAAGCACCGAAAGCCATTGTATATAACTATTTTACTGACAACAATTGTCGTCACAAATGTAGCTTAGATTTAGTGACAGTCTCTGTTGTGACAAGGAGTTTTTATTTTCTATTTTGTGACAACTTTTTTTTGTCATTAGATAATTTCTCAATAGCTTAATAGTCATAATTTGGCCTGTAATCATTGCTAAATCATTGATTTTAAACAAACCATACAAATAAACATGAACGATTGATAACCAAAAGTATTTGCATTAGATTACATGGTAATAATATAGCATTCTCAAATGCCAAATTCAAGTGTACATTACCCAACTAATGCCTACAAAAATAACATTTGTCCAAAATATCACTTGTACATAAGGTACATTTACAAAAGCAATCACAGTTTAAGAAATTGAAGAACATCTAAATGAACCACTCCATGAGCAAAAGGCAATTTTGTCTTCAACATTCTTCAACCATAACCATAGATATCTTCCAAAAGCTAGTATGAATAGCATTTATCTGTCATAAAAGAGTAAAAGAAGTAGGTAAGGGGAGGAGTACAATAATAAAGAACAAGTAATGAGACTTAGATTATTAAGACAAAAATTACAATTCATTAAGAACCTCATATAATTTGGGCCCACATATTACAACACCAGCAAGAAGTTAGAAATCACAGTCCAATCTATACAAATACAACACTGCATAAGCTCAACTAAAGAGCTCTCTAAAACAGTTTTTTTTTATTTTCTTTCTTCTTCTTTAAATAGCTCAACTTATTGAACAATTAAATTGGACTCCCACAGTAATTATTGTTTAATCTTTATGCTTTTGGTTGTTTATATATTAAAACACAGAAAGCAACTTATTGTACGAGGTGTGAATACAGGAGGTACTAGCCCTCTTTGATTTTAGGAGTTTATGCTTCATAAATCATGAAGGAAACGATGCCTCTGTAGGATTAAACTGTGCAAAGAGAATGAGCTATTTGCCTCACAATGTGAAAGTGAAGACCATCTAAACAGGTGAAACCAATCAAAGTTCACAAACGCCCCCTTTGCATTATATTCATTTCTTTCAAGTCACTACATAGGCAAAAAGAAGATTGCTATCCATGCATGGTCTGTCGCTTGTACTTGGAAATAATATACTATTGCAGATGAACAATCAGATTTTTACCTCTCTATTGATAAACTAACAGCACTATATACATGATACCTAGATATTTCCCAAAGAATAAGTTCAGATAACAATGATGCATAACATCAGCCCCAAAAAATGTTATTACACAACCATCAGCCCCATAACCATAACCATAAACTACACAACCATAACAAAAAATAGTCCACAATGATGGATAACATCAGCCCCAAAAAATGTTATTACCAGCTATTACCAAAAAACAGTCCACAATGACCACAAGTTACCAAAAACTACACATCAGCCATAACCATAACCATAAACTACACAACCATAACAAAAAACAGTCCACAATGATGCATAACATCAGCCCCAAAAAATGCTATTACCAGCTATTACCAAAAAACAGTCCACAGTGACCACAAGTTACCAAAAACAGGTCACATCACCATAAAAAATGCATTATCAAAAAACAGTCCACAATGATGCATAACATCAGCCCCAAAATCAATAAGTTAAAGGATCAGAATAGCAACAGTTCACATTAGTATTGTAATTCAATTATTCGTATGAGAAGGATGCATTACCAGCTATTACTACCAGATGCATTTCCATTGCCTTGGTTCCTGGACTGCAATTCTGCTCGTAAAGCCTTAAGGAGTTCCTGCATTTCAAGCTGCTGGTTTTGCATTTCAGCTTGTTGATTCTCAAGCCTTTGCATCAACTGCTGTTGAGATTGGACTTGAACTTCCAATTCAGCTGATCGTTGAGATTACTGAGAATGGTTTCATTAAATGGACTTTCACATCTTGCTACCTTTTGTAGCACCTAGTCATATTGGCATTTCACATCAATAGGCAAATTCATCAATTTAAAAGGTGTACTCACTAATAATGCTGCTAATTATAATGGGTCAGCGGCTCTAATTATGTACTGCAGTTCCTTGAAATGTACTGGAAATGGAACACAAGATCCCCAACGGTATGAAGACCAAACAGTGGGGAGCCCGGTTCTGATTACAATTGATAGATATCTCGTACTGATTGCTCATAATAAAGAAAAACTAATCTGCCACTCCAACCTAAAGCAAACAATGAGGCTAAACAACTGTTGTTTGCTATCTCTTTTTCAGCAGAAGCTACTTCTAAGAGTTCAACATTTAAAAAGGTGCTCAGTGTCGCGCCCCACTTTTTGATGTGTGTGAGAGTAGTGTGTGGAATATGTATGTGAATGTGTGTAAAAATGAAAATAAAAGGCCGTGGGACTTGAAAATGCGACGATTTGGCCAAACAAAGTTCAAAAAGGGTTTTTTGCATGGAAAATGGAGTCGCCACTTGGTATAGAGTTAGGGTGTACCAAGTCACCCAAAAATGAATTTTTTGAAACGCAAAGTAAACAAACCCCTTTTTAAGAACTTTTAGGTCTACGTAACCAAAGAAAGGGATCGGGGGTCACATTTGATAAGGGAGAAGGCAAAGGCAAAGCCTAAGGCACTCCCTTACCCTAGCCAAAGCTAGTTGCGCGATTTAGCCCCACGTTTCCTAATTCTTCTACCCAAAATACGCGTTGCATGTTGGATATGACTAATGGATATGAAAAAGAAATGCAATCCTAAATCTAAAATGTCTCTTACGAGGCTTTTTGGTCCCAACCACATGAGTTGTGGTGGCCAATAAGGAAAGTCCTCATAGAGGTCGCGAATGATGCAAATGAAGACTCAAATATGAGTGCAAGTGTGAAAATGTAAGAAAACGTGCATGTGTGCGAATGTAAGACAAGTGCATGTGTGCAAATTGGGAAAATAAAGGTGTTTGTGTGCAAATGGATGAAAATATGATAGTAGATACATATAAGTGCAATTGGGTGCAATTTGTGAGGTAGAAAAACAAGTGACAAGAAGAAAAATGTGTGAACATGGCATTTGTATTGAGAAGGATATAAGTAGTGAGAAAATGTGGATAAGAGGGTGAGGGAGTGACATGATGAGAATGAAAGTGTATGAACCTATAGGAATGCATCAAGTCGGGTACGGGAATGACTCCTAACTTCATGACTTTAATTTTCCCTTTGATTAGAAGGAAGAACTAGCGTGCTAAGGCTATTTTGTAGCCACACTCGCTCGTTTCCCTTATCTAAAGGGGACTCTCAAGCAAATGTACCCTATAACTAGCATGAGGGTGCAAAAACCTAAAATGAAGGGAAAAGGGTTGGAGGGGCATGCCAAATGCTAGAAAACTAAGAAAAATGCATGAAATGTAGTGAGACATGCAAGTATGTACTAACGAGAGGGGACAACCTATTGGGTCTAGCATTGGACTAGCCCTTTCTAAAATTCTCTCACAAGCATTGGACTTGCGAGAGCTCGAGGGGAGAGACCATGGCCAGCGTTGGACTAGCCACGGTGACGCATTCACCCATCACATTCATCTATGACTATAGAAAGCAAGTAGACATGCCAATCACCTATAAACACGTAGCACATAACACTTAGCATGCTCGACTAAATGCAAGAGCCTAATAAAGCAAATTAACACGCAGCAACAAAAGCAAGCAATCAAGCTAATGAACCTATTACATTGGCTAACTAAAACAAATGGGGAAGGGGAAAAGTGAATAAAAATGCTCTCCAAGCCCTATCTATTACAAGCCAAGAGGTGTACACATACCCCATAAATAAATAAAAGAATGACTTAATAAAAGCGAAAGTAAATGAAATAAATGAAAGGAATTAAGGAAAAGCAAGGAAAGCAAAGTAGACATGCAATTTTCACTTAGCACGTTGGATCACATAGGGTCAAATAAGGTCAAAATAAGGGATAGAGTGTACCTCCCTTGAATTGATGCCCTAACGAAGTGAAATTACTAATTTACCCTCCAAAACAATAAAATGGTCAGGGTACCAATTTAATTAAGAACGTTAAAGAAAATATGCAAAACACATGCTCACTTGGTCATAAAGCTCTTAAAATCACGAATTAAGTGCAATTAAACAAAATATGGTAATTAATTAAAGCAAACAAGCAACGAAATGTTGTAAAATTAGAGCTGCCAAGGACCCAATTGAGGAAATCATTCAATTAGTTGGGTCATAATAGAACAAAGGGGGACTTGGGGGGTTAACGTGCAATTTTAAAAAGCATTTGCATGCATGCAACGTAGAAGGCTTTCTTCTGCAACATACATTTGGAGCTTTCTGCAACTTCAAGCTCTCAAAATGCAGATTTTCCTTCAAGACTTCAAACAAAAATTCAGCAAAAGAGCATCACTCGACACCACCTAACAGCTGGCCACTATGATTAACGCAACCCAATCATGAACACCAAACCATTAAAGATCAAAGGAGGAACCAAACAGCAAACATATATGCGGCAATAGAAAAGCAAACACCGGCTATTCTAAGTTTCTTGAATGGAACTTCATTATTTAACTAAGATGTCTATGCAAAGCAACCCAACGAAACCACTGAATCATCACCCAAAATA
This sequence comes from Coffea eugenioides, assembly GCF_003713205.1. Taxonomy (NCBI): domain Eukaryota; kingdom Viridiplantae; phylum Streptophyta; class Magnoliopsida; order Gentianales; family Rubiaceae; genus Coffea; species Coffea eugenioides. The sequence goes on along the minus strand of NC_040036.1, from coordinate 54,454,392 downwards.
CAGATGCTATACCTTCAACCCATCCCACCATCTTCAAAATACGCTCATGCCTTTCTAACCAGAGTACAACTAGCTATGAAAAACTGCAGCCAAGATGCCAAAGAAAGGACCCGCGGCAAACATGTGCAGGATACACCAATTGGCAAACAAAACTGAAACTTGAACAAAACAAGAACCTTAGCAACAAAGCAAATGATCATTGCTGCAACTTTCTTATGCTTAGCTATCTCGCGTGGCAGATTCACATGACTCTCAAACCAAAACCCGACCTCGAGCCCCTACCAAACTTATGGTCCCAAATACTCTGTCGGGCATACACAATCGCACACCGAATGCAAAGCTGACAAAAGTTATCATGCAAATGGGTAGCTGTGTAACAGTTTTAGGAGCTATTAACTTTCATGAATTGCAAAGCTGTAGTGCAGCAAATTTAACAACAGATTGCTCCAGCTAACATGGAATTCACGGTTTCATGCAATAAGAAAGGAGACTTTGAATCACAAGAGGCAGGTTTAAATCATCACTAGAAAAACACGAACGAAGGAGAACAAACAGAAAGACGGACATGCAATTGACAAGGAAACGTCTGTGACATTTGAGTTTCTTTCTGCTGCAATTCCGAAGGATAACCATGCAACTTTAGCAATTTCATACCATGAGTTTCCAACAAACTTTCAGATTCAAAATACATCAGAAATGATACATATTCATGCTAAACTCTGACCCAAACAAACCAGAAACAAGGCAAACGAACCAGGAACAGCGAACTACGACAAAGATATCAAACAACTACTAACTTTAGTGTTCTAGAGAAAAGAAAGCTGCTGCAAATAGGGACCAAAGACACAACCTCCGGCTCGCCAGATTGGAGAAAATCACACTCAAAGTTTTAATGAATCGATCTAAGCAAGATTTCATTTTTCTGCAGGAAAAACCTCGGACTGTGCATTTCTGGATTGAAACATAAGCCTACTCATTCGACAACCAAGAACATGCAGCCTGCTAAACCAGATTCCACAGCATTTAAGCAAGCAAGAAGCCCATGATACAAAAAATAACAACAAAAGGCAACACCTTTGGGCAGTCGGTCATGAACAGATGTAAGAAAACAGCCATCTCAACTCTCGACCGTGTTCATTGACTCATAGTTCAGCATAGTTTCATGATTCGTTAATAAAAATTATCTATAGGAAAAGGGAAAGAACCTTACAGTGCTATATTCTGATGGATTTTTAGCAGCAAAAATTTGAGTAGCCGCTCCTTTCCTTGTTCTTGCTCTCCCTTTTTCCAGATTTTCCGAGCCTTTTGCTGCTGGTTTCTTCTCCGCAACCACCCTCTCTCAATCTCTCTGTTGTTGCCCGTGAGCCGAGAACTTCTTTCTTCCTTCCACCTTACTCACCGCCAAGCCCTCTCTCAAACCCCAGCCGTTCCCTTTTCCTTTTCGCAGTCACTCGATGCCCTCTTTTGTTCTGTCCTCCCTCGGCTCTCTTCACTCTTTCTGGTTTCTGGTCATCACAGAACCTCTCTCTAGAAACCCCCGTAGCCTTCTAGTTCTTTTCTTTGATGTTTTTCTATCTCCCCGATCCCCCCTCCTTCAACCTCTTGTTGGTTTTCTTTTTGGCCGTCACTTTGTGCTCTCAACCCTCAACTCTCGTTTGGTTTCTTGCTCTCCTAGAAAACCTTCCCCAGCCGTCACCAAAAAAAGCCCCCTTGGCTGCGCTTCGTTTTCCAGCTTTTATATCAAGTTCACAACCCTAAAACCCTGCTCTCAATGGCCAGCAATCAATCTCCTCTCAAAACCTTTTTCTTGGCCATCCGATGGCCTGTGCGACTGTCCTTGCAAGCTGCGTTTCCGCAGCTTGCATATAAATTATTATTATTTTTTTTTTTAAGTTTAACAAAATTGATAATAATAAAAATAAGTAACAAAAATAACAATTTAAGTAAATCATTTAACAATAATTTAAATCATTTTTCATTTTCATCATTTTTCTTTTTTTTCTTTCAAGAAATTCTATGCTAAAATTTACAAATAAAAATAATAATATAAAAACTAAAAAACTAAAAACTAAAAGTGAATAAAACTAGCACGACAAATAAAAATTAAATAGTAAATGAAATTTCACTGAAAATTTGGTGTCTACACTCAGTACAGATATATAAATAGCATTGGAATTAAATTTTATTAAGAAAGACTGAACCTATGCAGGGATCCCAAATACTTTAGAATGACAGAGGGTAACACAGACAGGAGACGAACAACTTATCATAACATTGGAATGCAATAATAAGATTTCCTCCTTGAGTAGCAATGTTTATCATATCATCATCCAAAACCAAATAATTCACTGAACTTAGTTGTCAAAAAGGCACCATATCATTCACCGCTTTCTAAAATACATCAACAAGGTGTAAGAAATAGACAACAGGCAAATACCAGTGTAGTTAAGAGCACTGTAATTCTCCAATAGGACCATCTCTCCATGAAAATCAACTATCTGTCTGCCTACATTCATCAGATTACCATTCGAACCATCAGATTACCTTTTATCTGGAGAATTTAACAAAAATGGAGTCAACATCTGTCTCCCACTCAGGGCCAGTTCTTCCTTATCTAATTCTCTGCTTTAGTTCCTCACATACTGACCAATCTACTCCCATTATACTTACAGAGCCATATAAGATCAATCTTTTTTGCACGGCAAAAAAAGAGCATGCAGTCAAAACTCATATGCTCTATTTTTGTACAATCAAACCTCGTAACATATACAAATTTTGACCATGAAGATTGTAAGTGTTCAGTAATGCACAGAATACATAGATTCAAAGTCAAAGAAAACGTTACAGGGGAGGGAAAAAAAATGAAAAACAGAAGCAAGGGCAATGCACAATGACAACTGCATACCACTGAACAGGTACTTCTAGCTTCTGTGCACCACTCTATTGGCAGCAGAAAAGTCTCGCAAAAAGAGAAGAGGGGGCAAAAAGGAAAAAAGGCATGCATCTGTAAGGACTTGAATACAAGGCATAGACCTTCTCCACCAGCCTCTTTAACATCCATTAAAGATAAATTTAGCATCTCCTTTTAACAAACTTAGAATCTGGAGTATCTTGAGGAAAAAGGGACTTTGAGCATAATCAGTTTACTAACAAGAAAGACAGGTTTTCTGTAAGTCCCAAAGACAACCAAGAGGGGTGAATTGGGTTATTCAAAATCTTAATCAGATTTAACAATTTTTGCTAAATGAAAATTTCCTTCTTTTCTAGTAATGATCAACCAAGTTAGAGTAGAAGACAAGAGCTATATTGATCAGAAACACAAGTATAAACAAGCAATGAGAATTTTATTAAACAGAAAAGTAAATTTGGGGAATCAAACCAAGTGTCTACCAAGCTATCCTCAAACTTGAAGACCACACACTAGGAAGAGCAACTTCTCTTTGATGGAAGACGATCAACTAGATGTACAATGGAGGGAGCACTTCCTCCTTGCCCCAAGCCTCACTTAGTCAAGCTAAGAAGTTTTACAATCACTCAGAAAACCCTCAACAAAGCTACACTAAAGATCCTTTCAATCACAAAAGAAATGCTCACCAGAAATTCACACCACTTTAAAACAAATCTAGCTTTGGAGACTATTTTCTAGCTAAAATATCTCCTGAGATCTTGTAAACAAAGTGTGCAAAAGTCCCTACTTCGTTCAGACCAGTTTGATTTTAAAGGGAACCAGAAATAGGCTTCATCAATGCTTCCAACGGATAGAAGGCAGCTGAAGAGTCAACTAGCCGTTGGGGCTGTCGGACGTCCGACGATCAAATCATCGTCCGAACCAATCGTCCGATGGCATCCAAGTTGACGTTCGGACGTCCGATGCGTCTTGATCGTCCGACACCGCAGCGTACGATCGTAGCGCAGAGAGTGGCCAGTAGACTTCTGGAATTTTTCGGACGCTCCGATGCGGTTTGATGAGCGTACCGATGGCAAGCCGTCATCCTTCCGCGACGTCGTGCTTCACTCACGAGCGTTCCGACAGGATTCCCTCTCTGATGCTTCTTTATCCTTTCGGACGTCGACAGCATTCTTCGGCCGCCGAACCGGTGAGTATCCTGTTTTTGCTTCTTCTTTTGTTGAAATGCATTTCTCATGACCTATTCATACCTATTCTTTGATATGTAAAGACACTTATAATCGAAGAAGGTTAGATACATTTCAAAATACTTTGTGATCATCAAAACCAAGAATAACATTCTCCACGCCTTTTGATGATGACAAAACAACAGGTTTGAAATGAAATTTTATGATTGCAATGAAAACTTCCCTCTTCAAATGACTAAGAACTCCCCCTGTCTTAGTGAATCACAAAATTTGAAAATTTTGGAAAACTCCCCCTCACAAAGCTGCCCATCCGAGTTAATCAATTAAGCATATCAGCCAATCTAAATTTAAACAATCAATCCAACATATCCTAACATTACCAATCATCAATCATAACCATCTCCCCCTTTTTGTCATCACAAACGGGCAACCAATCACATCACCACATCCACAAATTCACAAATTTAGACAAATTCACACATCAAAACTTAGACCATCAGAATATCAGAATAGACAATCCACAAATTCATTACATTCACATAAGCAGAATAGACAATCATTCATCAAAATATTCAGACATCCATCAAAACAGTACTTAGACATCCAAAATGAAAATTAAAATATCCATTACATTACACATTCATTGTTGAATACTACAAAAACATAAAAGAGACAAACAACATGCAAATGTCCTAAATGATGAACTAAGTGGATCCAGGTGTCCTCCGAGAGAG
>NC_040036.1:54359149-54445063 GCF_003713205.1 Coffea eugenioides | reverse complement strand
ATGAAAATTTCCTTTCAGGGTTATTGTAAGGAACGGAATACAAGTCAGGCCATCTTCTTTTCCAATCAAACGTTCTATCCCTAGTTATCCTTTTTGAGCCTTCAGAGTAAAATACTTCATTCGGCAACCCCTGAGAATCGCAAACCCCACACTGGGGCAAGTTTGAGTTGAAAAAGGAAAAGTTTCAAGAAGTGAAAAAGTGAAAAGCAACAAAATCAAAAACAAAAGAAAGTGATCAGTTTCAAAAATAAACTGGGGCAAATTTCAAAGAATGGCAAAAAGCCGAAAAGTCAAAAGAAGAAAGAAAATGAAAGTGAAAAGCCTCAATTGAGCATAAACTGGGGCAAGCTTTGGTTTAACCCTAAAATAGGGTTGGCGCAACAATGCGATCTCGGATTTTTCAAACCACTTTGAAATCCGTTTTCAAGCCTTAACTTTTCTAAGCACCCCACCTGACCCCATTACAAAAGCCGAAAGCCCTGACTTCTGTTCTTAGCAATGGCCCTGTTAAGAAAATTTCTGATGTCGAAAATTTTAGCTGTATTTCTGAATTGATTTGGCGTGAGGTTGACACTGCTCTTCATATGAAACCCCGAGAAGGTATTTCTGAAAAGAGGGAAAAAGAAAAGAAAAACGAGCGAAATGAATGCGAAAGAAAGATGCAAAAAGATTTGATGTTGAAAGACCCTGTTGGGTGATGATAAAAAGTCAAACAAAGTCCAAGAATCTGGAGTCCAGATGAAGGCAATGTTGAAAAATGCGATCTGTGGTGTAATGTCCTTGAAAGTTTTATTCTTTAGCTATCGTTTTCAAGCCACATTACAAGCTCATAAAGTCCGTCGTTGACTTATTCCTTCATGACAATCCAAAGTGACGACTATGCTCGTAAGAAATCCATCAATCATTTGTGATCATAAGGGAACAACCAGTTTTTTCATGTTTTAGCTATCGTTTCCATCCGTGTTATTGCAAGCCTATAAAGCTCGTATGTGGACTACGTTTTCTTAAGAAATAAGGATGATAAACTCTTTGCTTTCACCAAGATGTGGTATAGAAAGGGTTACATACCATCTGAGCACATGAATAAGACAAATCTTGACCTCCCATTTCCAAATCAGAAATAACGCCATTACCCAAAGCTTCGATGCTAAGGTAAGGAAGAAATCCTTTGTAATTTGGCATTATTTTGAGAAATTCATCATGAAATTTTCTTTCTTATAGTGTTCGCATAAATGGAAAGTCATCCAAACCAATTGTTTGCAATCAAATGGGCCCATACTGGGGCAAAAAAAATTTTTATTCGCAAGATTTCACAAAATAAGCCCACACTGGGGCAAATTTTTTATAGTCCATTTGAGGATTTCGTCAAAGACTCAAGCAAGACTTTCAAATCAATCACGCTGCCTTTTTCTTGAAAATTTGAGTGCATGTAAGCCCCCTGTGCAGGTATTCACAGTTGAAGTCGACGAAAAGCATCTGGCGATGTGGAAGGCCGATGCCGAAGAAAGGAAAGAAAGAAGGGAAAAGGGCCCTACACTGGGGCAAATTATTTTTGAAAAAAATTCTCTCGAAAAATCAGAAAAATTCAAAAGTCAAAAATCGAAAATCAAGTTCAAATTTTTGTTTCTTGGAAAATCAAAATTTAATTTCTTATATCTTGACAGATCAAATCCAATTTCTTGACCAATTGGATGGCAGGATTGGGTCTTATCCTGCTGACCATTCACCAGATCACGTTGGGTCTGGATTTTGTGCCGCCAACTTCACAAAGATCACGTTGGGCCTGGATTTTGTGCCGCCAACTTCACAAAAGTCATGTTGGGATTGGTTTTAATTCAACCGCCGTTAGCATCGAGTCTATCTCACTAACGTGCGTGTTTTCATTCTACCACCGTTAGCATCGAGTCTATCTCACTAACGTGCGTGTTTTACTTCAACCGCCGTTAGCATCGAGTCTATCTCACTAACGTGCGTGTTTTCATTCTACCGTTAGCATCGTGAGTCTCATCTCGACGTGCGTCTGTTATCTCATCCTAACGTGCGTGTTTTGACTCTAACCGTTAGCATCGAGTCTATCTCACTAACGTGCGTGTTTTACTTCAACCGCAGTTAGCATCGAGTCTATCTCACTAACGTGCGTGTTTTACTTCAACCGCAGTTAGCATCGAGTCTATCTCACTAACGTGCGTGTTTTCATCCTACCGCAGTTAGCATCGAGTCTATCTCACTAACGTGCGTGTTTTACTTCAACCGCAGTTAGCATCGAGTCTATCTCACTAACGTGCGTGTTTTCATCCGTGTTTTACCACCGTTAGCATCGAGTCTATCTCACTAACGTGCGTGTTTTACTCTCAACCGTGCTAGTTAGCATCGAGTCTATCTCACTAACGGGCGTGTTTTACTCCTACCGCCGTTAGCATCGAGTCTATCTCACTAACGTGCGTGTTTTACTTCAACCGCAGTTAGCATCGAGTCTATCTCACTAACGTGCGTGTTTTACTTCAACCGCAGTTAGCATCGAGTCTATCTCACTAACGTGCGTGTTTTCATCCTACCGCAGTTAGCATCGAGTCTATCTCACTAACGTGCGTGTTTTACTTCAACCGCAGTTAGCATCGAGTCTATCTCACTAACGTGCGTGTTTTCATTCCTACACCGTTAGCATCGAGTCTATCTCACTAAGTGTTAGCATCGAGTCTATCTCTAACGTGCTTGTTTTACTCCTACCGCCGTTAGCATCGAGTCTATCTCACTAACGTGCGTGTTTTACTCCTACCGCCGTTAGCATCGAGTCTATCTCACTAACGTGCGTGTTTTACTTCAACCGCAGTTAGCATCGAGTCTATCTCACTAACGTGCGTGTTTTACTTCAACCGCAGTTAGCATCGAGTCTATCTCACTAATGTGCGTGTTTTCATCCTACCGCCGTTAGCATCGAGTCTATCTCACTAACGTGCGTGTTTTCATCCTACCACCGTTAGCATCGAGTCCATCTCACTAACGTGTGTGTTTCATCCTGCCACCGTTAGCATCGAGTCTATCTCACTAACGCGTGTGTTTTATTCTATCCTCGGCAGGACCGGGTTCTATCCCGTGGGTCTATCCCAATTTAAATTTCTGTTCGGGTCTATCCCGTGGGTCTATCCCAAATTTAAATTTCTGTTCGGGTCTATCCCGTGGGTCTATCCCAATTTTAAATTTCTGTTAGGGTCTATCCCGTGGGTCTATCCCAATTTTACATTTCTGTCCGGGTTCTATCCCGTGGGTCTATCCCGTGGGTCTATCCCATTTACATTTCTGACCGGGTCTATCCCGTGGGCCATCCCATTTACTTTTCTGTCCGGGTCTATCCCGTGGGTTGTCTATCTCATCTACACTTCTGTCCGGGTCTACCCCGTTTACAATTCTGTTCGGGCCAGTCCCATGTTTGAAATTCCTTGTTAGGTCAGTCCTCCGAATAGGGGCAACCGAATGGTACAGGTAAGCATTTGGTGTCTACTTCTTTGTCTCAAGTTTTTCCAAAACTCAGACAAAGAGGGGCAAACTGTAGACACCAAATTTTTGGTGAAATTTCATTTTTAGTTTTTAGTTGTTGTGTTCATTTTTAGTTTTTAGTTTCCAGTTTTATTTTTATTTTTAAGTTTTATCATAGAATTTGTTGAAAAAGAAAAAAAAAGAGAAAAGAAAAGCATTCAAAAAAATTTGATTTAGTCGTTTGTAATTTAAATTCAATGCTTTCTTGAAAGAAAAAAAAATGAAAAATATGAAAAATGAAAAATGAAACAAAAAAGATGGAAAAATGGCCATTTTTGTTGGTTTTAGTTGTTTAGTTTTTAAATTATTTTCATTATTATTATTATTATTACCTGGTTTTTGGCAATTTGTTATTATTATTATTTATATTTTATCAATTCTGTACTTATTAAGTTGAAAGTTTAAAAAAAAAAAAAAAAAAAAAGAAAAAAGAGAAACGCGACTTGCAAGCTGCGTTTTTGCAGTTTGCAAGGGAGGACTTCGGGCAGCCCCTTGGGCTGTAAATATAGAAGAGTGCTAAGGGTTTTAGGAGGGGGGTTCCTGGTATAAATAGCAAGAAAGGAGGCAGCCGCAGGGGGGTTTTGGAGAGGAGCGAACGGAAGAAAAAAACTAAAAAGCAAGAGAGGAGAGGTGAACGGGAGAGAGTTAGGAAAAGAACAGCAGCCGAAAAAGGAAGTTGTGAGAGGTTGACGGCTACAAACTAAAAAAGTCCGACGGGCTGAGGGTTTTTGAAAGAAAACAAAGAGAGGACTGGGCGGCTGAGAGTTTGAGAGCTTCGAGAGAGTTGAGGGCCGCGAGGTTGGAGAGCCAAGGGAGAACTAGAGAGGGGCGGCGCAGCAAGGAGGAGGAGTCCCAACGTCACCATCATCATCTTCGATTCATCAAGAAATACGAGTACTGCGAACCAGAAGAAGAACATTGACAGCCGAGGAAGATAAAGCTTTTCGGGCTGAGCAACACTTTGTTCATCATCCAAGATTCTGTTTTTTCCTTTTGAAAAGGATAAAGGTAATGCCTTTCACTTGTCTTCTGCCCATAGATTATAAAATCATGTCTGAAATGTTGAAGCTTTGCTGCGATGCTGGTTTTGTTTTGCCGTGAGTTTTGCTTTTCTTTTCTGCACTTCTGGGATTGGCAGCACGGTCAGGTTTACTGGATTTGGGGTGAAGTTATGAGAGTTATGTGATTGGGGATGGGCTGTTGTGCAGCTTGACTGGGTTTTCTTTTCCTTCTTCGCATGAGTAGATTTGGTTTGGATTGAAATATTTGCAGAAACTGATTAAAGCTTGTGTCTTTTGCTGTTTTCTTTTGCTGCATTTTCTTCGTTGTTTTCGATTGGAATGGTCAGTAGATAGATTCATGTTTAAAGATGTGTGCGAGTGGATTTGTAGATGATGAATGCCGTGCAATACTTGAGCTGGACAATGGATTTCAGATTGCTAGCTATTCTACATGATTGTCTGTCAGATTTTCGGTAGTCCATTAGCCTTTTGTTTGTTCTTGTTGGTTTGGAGTTAGAGTTCAGTAGCTTGTTGTGAGTTAAAGTGAGGATGTTGGGTTGGAAATATTTAATCAAAGCCTTGTCTATGAACCAAACTTGGTCTGCACGATGGAAAGAAAAAATCTGGTTACCAAAACCATTTCTGCATTTATTTTTCAGAACTTTGGGACGATACATTTCTATTTTTTCTGGTCATTTGGATTGTGATCATTGTGTAATTTGTTGCTTAGCTTAAGGTTGTAATGTTGGATTGAAAAACATCTGATCAAAGCCATGTATTTGAATCAAAATCTGGCCAGCATCATGAAGTGGAAAGAAAAGCCGCGGCATGTGAAAATTGCAGAAAAATCTTGTTCCTCAAATCATTTTTGTTGCATTTTGAGTTTAAAACCTGTTTGATCTTACTCCTACTTTTGCTTCAAATCTCTGCATTTTGATTCAAGTGGAGATACTTGGTTTATTTGCATGAATATAGATTCGGCCAAATGGATAGGAAATTGAATGAGACTATGCAACCGTGAGTTTGCAGCATGCTTGAGTTTTTCCGTGACCTTTTGCACCAGTTCCCCTATGTTTCTTGTTTGTTTAGATGTCAAATTCATGTCTTGTTTGTTTAGTTCAAAGTTTAGGTGTTAGATCAAGGAAATTTTGGTTAAGGTTGCTTGAATCTGAAATCTGGTCTTGGAATGTGAAGCTAAGAAAGTTACAGCAGTTTCATTCTTCAAATGTTTTGCCCACTTTTTTCATGATCTTGCATGGTTTTTTTAAGTTTCCTATTTGATTGGATTATGGGGATTACGTAGTTTGCTGCTAGTTTAAAGCTTTCATATTTGGGTTTGAGAACTGAACTTGAAAGCAAGTTATGTGTGCTGTTTTTCTTTCGGTTGATGATGGTTTAACAAGAAGTGTAGCAGAAGCATTTCCTACGTAAATCGCATGAGCTTGCATGTAAATGCTCCTGAAAATTGCACTTTGACCCCCCAAGTCTCCCCTTGTCCTACTATGGCCCAATCAATTGAATGATTTCCTCAATTTGGTCCTTGGCACTTTAATTTTTTGCAACTTCATTGCTTGTTTTGCTTCAATTAACTACCATGCTTTGTCAATTGCATTTAAGTCATGACTTTAGGGGCTTTATGACCAAGTGAGCTTGTTTTGCACATTTCTTTTAATTTTTCCCAAATAAATTGGTACCTTGACCATTTCTTTTATTTTGGAGGATAAATAAGTAAGTTCACTTCATTGGGGCCCAATTGCAAGGGAGGTAACCTCTATCTCCTTGATTTTCATTTCTCCTATGTGACCTTATGTGTTATGTGAATATGCCTGTCTACTTCGCTTTCCCTACCTCCTTGCATGCATTTACTTACTTTTACTTTTATTTAAGTTTTTATGGGGTATGTGTACACCTCTTGGCTTGTAATAGATAGGGCTTGGCGAGCTTTCTTGTCCATTTTCCCTTTCCCCCTTTTGAAGTCTTATTATGGGGTATGTGTACACCTCTTGGCTTGTAATAGATAGGGCTTGGAGGCGCATTCGATGAGGACCTGTTGAAGACATGTGCCTAGCTAGCAAATGTAATAGTTAGGGCTTTAATTGCTTTATGTGTCTTGCATGCTTAGTTGCTATGTGTTAATTTGCTTTGTTAGGGCCTTGCATCTAGTCGAGCATGCTAAATGTTATGTGCTATGTGTTTATGAGTGTTTGGCATGTCTACTCGCTTTCCATAGCCATGAATGAATGTGATGGATGAATGTACGTTTCCGCTAGTCCAATGCTAGTCGGAATTCATAGAATGGGCTAGTCCAACGCTAGACCCAATAGGCCATCCCCTTTTGTTAGTGCATATTTGCATGTCCACTACATGTCATGCATTTTTCTTAGTTTTATCATTTGGCATACTCCTCGAACCCCTTTTCCCCTCATTTTAGGATTTTTGCATCTCATACTAGTTATAGGGTTCATTTGCCTGGAGAGTCCCCTTAAATATGGGATATAGACGAGTGTGGCTTTTTCTAAAGCCTTAGCACGCTTGTATCCTCTCTATAAAAGGGCAAATTGAGTCACGATTTAGGTCTCCCCGTACCCAATATGCATGAATTCCCTAGGCTCATGCATTCTCAATCCACTCTATCATCACACTTTCACTTTTGTCTCATTTGCACACATGCACCTTTTTATCACTTTCACTTGCACACGAACACTTTTTTATCTTCACTTGCACACAAACACTTTTATCTTCACTCGCACACGAGTACTTTCATCTTCATTTGCACACCGACACTTTCGCACTTTTCTTTAAATTGCATACATGCATTTTTGCCCACTTGCATTTGGAGTATATATATATTTGCATTCAAAGACATTTGCACACCTCCACTTATATCTTACTTTTATCATTTTTCTCACTTCACACAAACTCACACTTTCACATGGCATGCATTCCACTCATTTTTTACGTCATTTAGGATTACGTGTGACCTCTCCAAAGGATCATTATTGGGCTTCACAATTAATGTGATTGGCACCACTCACCCTTTGAAGAGAAATTTCCCCCATGTCCCCTAGGTCTAGGTTTTTTGCATTCACGTAGTCATATCCAACATGCGATACATACCTTGGGTAGAAAAATTAGGAAAAATTGGTTTAAGTCACGCAACTAGCCTTGGCTAGGTCGAAGGGGTGCCTTGGATTTTTATCCTTGCCTTCCCCTCCGTCAAATGTGACCCCCGATCCCTCTTTTGGTTACGTAGACCCAAAAGTTCTTTAAAAGGGTTTATTTACTTTTTTCATTCAAAAACAAAAATCATTTTTTGGTGACTTGGTACACCCTAACTCTATACCAAGTGGCGACTCCATTTTCCAAAAAACCCTTTTTGAACTTTATATGGCCAAACCGTCGCTTTATCAAGTCCCATGGCCTTTATTTTCATTTTGCACACGTTCACACCACACTTCGCACACATTTCACATTCATTCAAAAAGTGGGGCGCGACAAACACCGAGTTCTGGGGTCCTCCGAGGCGACGAAAGGTATGAATTTCGAGGTCGAAATTCTTTTAGGGGGGAGAGAGTGTGAGGACTCGCAAATTCCTTATATTTTTCTCAAAAATGCCCTTTTATTTGGAAATTATTATTTATTAAAGCCCTACTAACCAATCATTCCCCAATAAGTGCAAATGAACCTAGAAAGTAGGGTTTCACTCTATGTTTTCAGGATTGGAGCAAACTAGGGTTTTCGTGATTTTTCGCCGGTTGATTTTTCGGTACGGAGCAATGATTCAAATTTGGTGATTAAGAGTGACTTTTAGGTGAGAAATAATATGTGATTAGGAGCCATGATAAAAAGTTAGTGATTGGGAAGAAAAAACCCTAGTACGTGTGTTTTAAGGAAAAACGGCGTGAACCGACGGGTACCGCGCACTACCGATTGAACGCACCACTTGACCACCACTTTCTTACCACATGAGCTCATTAATATTTGAGCAAAATATCCCCCTCATGGCCAGCTAGCCTTGACAAAAAATGTGGACCAAATGCAAAGAAAAGAAAGAGAAAAAAAGAGTGGTGGTGGTGGCGCCACTTGTCGCCACCTAAGGGTTTCTTGACCAACCAAGAGTCCAACCTTTTTATCCCCAATTTTGCTCTTTCTTCTTCATTATTTCTGCTGGTGGCTGAGACTAGAAAGGGGAAAAGAGAGAGCAAAACCCATCTTCCTTCATCTTGAATTTGAGCTACAAAGTGAGGAAACAAAGAAAGTAAACCGATTAAAGTTATCTTTGAGTGTTGATTTAGTGAGGTGTTGGTGAATTTTTGAAGGGGAAAGCTAGGGTTGCTCTTGGTAGACACTAAGCAAGGTAAGGATGATGATTTCCCCAATTTTTACTCTTAATCTTGTTTAAATTAGCTTAGCATCTCAAATTTGTGGTGAATAATGGTTGTTATCATGTCTTGGGTGTTGTTTTTCCTTGTGGATACATGAATTAGGGTTTGATGAATTGCTGTCAAACTTAATGTATGGTTAATAAATGTTGTATCCAAGATTGTATAGGGGGTTTTGGTAGCAAGTGAAGCAAGAAATGAAGAAAGTTATCATTGGAATCAAAAATTCCAGATTTCTGGAAAATTTCAGCTCTATTCTGTCCGGTTTTATTGCATCATGTTAGAGGCCGAATTAGGCTTGTAATAAAACATGAAAGTTGTATAGAATGGTATTTTATAGGTGTCTACAAAATTTTAGCTCAATCGGAGCAACGTAACATGTGAAAAGACCAAAATACCCTCACTGTTTTAGGATGTTTCCAGTGTTCCGTTTTAGTCAGTTCATCCATTTTATCATGATTATTCACTAGGATCCGTGCTGATTTAGCCATTTTCCAAAACATGAAAGTTTTAGTACTCTGTCTTAGCTTTTCAACACCTCCAAGAACGTCTTAAACGGACCTTGGTAGCCTGAGATATGACCATTCTAGTGCAGTACAGTTAATTAGCCGTATAGTTGGAAGTTGGCTCTGTAAATTGCGAATTTGACCAGGTTACACTGGAAATTGGACTAAATGACCTTCATGAAAGTTGTAGGCCTTCATCTTAGTTTCGAAACGGTATAAGTTTCACATCAATCCTATAAGCGTAGCCTCAGATGTGCTCATTCCACAAGAGCCCGTCAAAACTGTCTTTTGTAAACTTCATTTCCGCACTCGATATTAGCTTAATTTTTGTTCTTGTCTTGTTTTGAGCCTACGGAATGGCTATTGAAATGAATTTTTTTTATGGATAACCTTGGGTTTGATTGAGTAAGGATGAAGCCATAAATGGCTGGAAAATAGGAAAATACAAAGGGCATGCTGCCCAAATTTTCGCTCGAGGACTAAGTTTCTATTTGAACTGGTATACTTACATTTGGTCTATGAAACCCTAGTTATTTTTGTCCACGGGTCCAAATGTCCTCGTTTCACTTTAAAGTCTTTTTGTACGTTCTACTCAATAATTGTTGAGTTTCTTTGATTGCACCTAATTGTTGTGCTAGATGATCTGTAATATTCTTTCTCGTTTAATTTAGGTTTTCTCGGTGACTGAGGATAATATCCGGAAGGATATTTTACCCGTTGTTTTGCGTACATAGGTGAGTGTTTCTTGTTTGTTATATTCTCCATGACTTCATGACTTGTTGTTGTTCTTTGATGATATGTTAAGTATTTTCAATGATTTCCAAAACGAATTTTCTAGGCGAGCGTGTACTTTATCGCGCTCGACCTAAATGAAATGTGAAATTTTCAATGATTTAACGATTGAAACATTAGTTGCGCATGATGTAAGCCTTTTGGCTGAATTGGGCCCTGCCCTTCGTTACCGATCGACTCGAGCCAGACGCGGACTCGGTCGGGCGATATGGTGACCCTGGGTGAATTTGGTATAATCGAGTATTACCTTGGAGTCCGGCCAACGTCCGGATGGGTGGAGTCCGGTCTACGTCCGGAAGGGGATGAATGAACGAACTAAGGCACGAGGGTTTTACTTCTCAAAAAAAAAATTTCAAATAATTGGAGGAATAAGGGGAAATGTCAGGGGAACGAACGAACGAACAAATAGCTCCATGTGAGCCCGTATCCTTTTAATGAATGTGTTACTATCGCTTTCCATTGTAAAAATTTCTTGAATTATTGATACTCCATGTTTAACGTATTGAATTGACTATCTGACTATGTGTTCGGAACCTCACTGAGCTTTTAGCTCACCCCTTTAGTTTTGTTTTCCTTAACAGGGGACGGCGAGCAGGATGAGAGCATAGACTAGCCTAGTATAGTTCTTTTGTTATTCTTTGTAATGGTTCTCGCCCTAGTGCTTGGCACGGGCTGGACGTATGAAGGATTGAGAACCTTTGTATATTCGATATTTATACTCCCTTTTGGGATGGCAATGTATATAAGTTCCGCTTTAAGTTTGTATCGCTGCCCTATTTATTCTCGTGATTTATTCCAATTTTAAGTGAGGACTGTGGTGAACGACTGAGTCCCGGCGAGAGTTGGGCAGGCGACCCGCCGAACCCTTTGGTTCGCCTTAGGGGGATGTGGGGCCATCACAGTGACAGTGACGATATTAGAAGTTGTCACTATATAGATCATTTTAGTGACAATGTTTTTCAAAGTCGTCACTGAAGACTTAGTTGCTTTGAGCAATTATGACAACTTTCCTTGTCGTCACTAAACAACCACGTTTTGTGACGACTTTTGTCATCACTAGAAAATGTTGTCACTAATGACCATATTTCTTGCAGTGTAGTTTGTGACGAAAATAACGAGTCGTCACTAAACATTTAGTTTCTTTGATGCAATTGTGACAACTTTAGGTGTCGCGACTAAAGAAGCTCCTTTTGTGACGACTTATTGTCATCACTACAAAATGTTGTCACTAATAACTTTTTTTTTAGTGATCAGTGACGACAACAAAAAGTCGTTCGTAAATAGGCCAAGCAATAGTGATGATGTTCTTAATGTCGTCACTATTGTGTGTTCTAAACACTCCCGCGCTCTTGCTAAATCTTGGCGGGAATTTACTAAGTCGTCACAAATGAGTTGGCTCCCATTAGAGGTTTGTGACGAGTTAGAAAGTCGTCAATAAAGGATCCCCTTTTGTGACAACTTTTTTTCGTCACAGAGAAAAGTTGTCATTGATGACCAATTTTCTTGTAGTGAGATCATGTGATAAGTCTGAGGACCCGAAAATTTTCTTATTTTTATCAAATATTATTGGTTTATTTAAATATCTATTCACCCGTTTTCTCCGAATAATTTATTTCAACCCTTTTTGACCCAATTACATGGAACTATGACTTACATATATTTTTAAAATGACTTGTTACAAAATTTAAATTTTAGAAGCTCGTTTAGTGGATTAATGAATACGCGTTTGGAGGTAATAATCGATTTGGGAGTACACGTGTTTCGAGGTGATATTCTATCCGAGAGTGCAAGTATCTTGGGGAATTAGGAATGATCAATAGTAGATTAAGAAAAGTTAATTGAGGAATTAAAGGTGAATGAGTTCTAATTAAGCACATACCGCTCGCGTGTCGATAGTTTTCCGAAAGACGCGCTGATGCAAATTAATTGGAGATTTGAGGAAGTACTACTAGACTCATGTGAGGACTCATGTTTTATTACTAAAATAGGTAAATTTTATTTCTAATTACCCTAGTTTTAGTTAGTTAAATCATCGTTATAAGAATTTCTTAGAAATTTCGCTTTATCGCGCACAAGTTGGAAATTCTCGTTTTCGCGCGCGCGATTAATTGAGGGACTTTGGACATTTATTTTTAGACTATTATGTAAGAGCCCGGTGCAACCCAATGAGTACAAACAAATTCACAATGATGCACAAAGATATATCAAATTTAAGCACAATAAAGAAAACTTAATTAAAGAGAAAAGATAAGAAATGCAAACCAAATATCAAACCAATAGCCTCTTCAATTGATGGCGATGCTAACCAAGATGTACAAGTGAAGGCTCACTCCTTCCTCACCCCAAATACTCTTTGGTTGAGCCAAGGTGTTTTACAACTATTCTAGTTAACCCTCAACAACCTACACTTGAAAGATCACTCACCCAATTAAGAACTATTTTATACAAATGAGGCAACCTTCACCAAGATTTTACCACTCCAAGTGATTGGTTCACCTTCACCAAGGTTTTACTACTCCAAGAGAGTAACCTTCACTTGAGCAACCTCACAACCCAACTTCCCCAACCCCTTATACAACCAACAAAGAATCTTTCTACTCAAAAATCTCACTTGTAAGCTTGTATTTTGTGTTGGCAAAAGTCTCTAGTCTTCTTGTGCTTTGGGGTTTTTATAGAAGGTGAGAAATGGCTCCAAAAGACTCTCCAACGGTCAAATATTAATTGCTGTCAAAACTAGCCGTTGGCCTGTCGGACGTCCGACAGGTGCCTGTCAGACGTCCGAACCACCTGTCGGACGTCCGAACCCTGCGTCCGAACGTAGGCAGAGAGTCATCAAATCTTTGCGAAATTTCTCGGACGTCCGATGCGATCGATGTGCGTCCGAGGCGTGCGTCCGATCCTTCCGGACGTCCGATGCTTCCTCACGAGCGTCCGACAGAGTTTCCTTCTTGATGTTCTTCATCCTTTTGGACGTCCGATAGTTTCCTTTTGGCCGTCCGACATGAGTGACCTGATTTTGCTTCTTCATTTGGTTGGTTTTCTTTCCTTGACACCATTGAACCTGATTCTAACAAATTTCTCACATAAAAACATTAGACCAAATCTACATTTTGGTTTGTTAATCATCAAAACCAAGGATTGATCGACCAAGGTCAACAATCTCCCCCTTTTTGATGATGACAAACAAAATGAAGATTTCTTTTATCAAATAAGTTCAAATAAAGCTCCCCCTTAGAAAGTGCCAACATGCAAAGAAATTTCAATAAATCCTACTCCCCCTTTTGGTATCAATCAAAAAGCAAACTCCCCCTTTATTTTTCAAGTCAAGACCATAATAGGGTCCTTGGGAGTTATTACAACATGATCTAGCAATCCACATGGATTTCATACCTTTTCTCATATTTTTCTTTACATAGCAATCATTTTGCATGTGTCCAAATTGGCAACAAAAGTGACACATGATAGAAGTATTTTGCACATAAGTGGATTTAATGCAACTAATTTTCTTAGCAAACTTATTTGTGCCTTGAAAAGATTTGCTTTCTTTTGTTTGAGAAAACTTTTGTTTTTCATTTTGGAGAACCTCGTTCAAGTCATTAATTCTTTTCTTTAACAAATTTTGTTCCTCCAACATTTTTTCATAAAACTTTGTTTTCTCTTCCAACTTCCTTTTCAAATTATTTTTGCAATCAAAAACACCTTTTTGATTTTTTAAATCATCATTTTCCATTCTCAAACATTTGTTTTCTTGAAAAAGTTTGGAGTTTTCTTCCAACAAATCATTTATTTTTGTTTTCAAATCTTTATTTTTAGCATAAGATTTTTTCAAACTTTTATGCATTTTAATCATAAGAGTTTTCACATCATCATCTTCATTATCTTCATCACAAGAAGAGTGATAAGAACTTACCTCATCTTCTCCAACGGCCATTAGTGCCATTTGGGCCAACTCTTCTTTTTCTCTTTTTGAATTGCATTCATCCCATGTAATTTTGCAATCTCCTCTTGAACATCTCTTGTTGAAGATCTTCTTGAAACTTTTGATGTGAGGAGTTATATCATTGTCCACTTCCATGATTTCATTACCCATGAAGGATGGGTTATCCCCCACTTGAGATGCTTTAAAAGCTATGCCTCTCTTATACATTCTTGCATTTTCTTCCTCTTGCACTTTGAATTCCAGCTTTAATTCATAAGAGGTTAGGGTATCCACAAGAGATTCAATGGACATAGAATTTAAATCCTTTGCCTCTTCTATAGCATTTATTTTGTTTTCCCATTCTTTTGGCAAGGCATTCAAAATCTTTCTATTTTTCTCACCCAAAGAATATTCTTTTCCAAGCAATTTAAGATCTTCAATAATGTCACAAAATCTACTACACATCTTATCAACATTTTCAAGAGGATGCATTTTGAAAAATTCATATTGAGAAACAAGTAAAGATTTCTTTTGTTCTTTAATATCTTGATTACCTTCATGAAATACACACAATTTATCCCAAATATCTTTAGCTGATTTACAACCTTTAATCCTACTAGATTCATTTACATCTAATGCATTGTACAATATACACATGGCCTTGGCATTCAAAGAAAGGTATCTCTTGTCTTTTTCATTCAATTCTTGTCTAGTCTTTAATCTACTCAAATTGGTGATAGAGTCAACTATTCTAGCTTCATAAGGACCATCTTCTACCACATACCATAATTCAATGTAAACAGATTGTAAGAAAATCATCATTTTTTGTTTCCACATGCTAAAATGAGAACCATTAAACATAGGTGGTCTATCAATAGATTGCCCTTCTAAAAAAGAAACTTTTATGGTTGCCATGATCTTTACTCTAAGCGGTTAAGCTTGATCAAAAGAGACCAAGCTCTGATACCAATTGTAAGAGCCCGGTGCAACCCAATGAGTACAAACAAATTCACAATGATGCACAAAGATATATCAAATTTAAGCACAATAAAGAAAACTTAATTAAAGAGAAAAGATAAGAAATGCAAACCAAATATCAAACCAATAGCCTCTTCAATTGATGGCGATGCTAACCAAGATGTACAAGTGAAGGCTCACTCCTTCCTCACCCCAAATACTCTTTGGTTGAGCCAAGGATTTTACAACTATTCTAGTTAACCCTCAACAACCTACACTTGAAAGATCACTCACCCAATTAAGAACTATTTTATACAAATGAGGCAACCTTCACCAAGATTTTACCACTCCAAGTGATTGGTTCACCTTCACCAAGGTTTTACTACTCCAAGAGAGTAACCTTCACTTGAGCAACCTCACAACCCAACTTCCCCAACCCCTTATACAACCAACAAAGAATCTTTCTACTCAAAAATCTCACTTGTAAGCTTGTATTTTGTGTTGGCAAAAGTCTCTAGTCTTCTTGTGCTTTGGGGTTTTTATAGAAGGTGAGAAATGGCTCCAAAAGACTCTCCAACGGTCAAATATTAATTGCTGTCAAAACTAGCCGTTGGCCTGTCGGACGTCCGACAGGTGCCTGTCAGACGTCCGAACCACCTGTCGGACGTCCGAACCCTGCGTCCGAACGTAGGCAGAGAGTCATCAAATCTTTGCGAAATTTCTCGGACGTCCGATGCGATCGATTTGCGTCCGAGGCGTGCGTCCGATCCTTCCGGACGTCCGATGCTTCCTCACGAGCGTCCGACAGAGTTTCCTTCTTGATGTTCTTCATCCTTTCGGACGTCCGATAGTTTCCTTTTGGCCGTCCGACATGAGTGACCTGATTTTGCTTCTTCATTTGGTTGGTTTTCTTTCCTTGACACCATTGAACCTGATTCTAACAAATTTCTCACATAAAAACATTAGACCAAATCTACATTTTGGTTTGTTAATCATCAAAACCAAGGATTGATCGACCAAGGTCAACATATTAAGAGTGAATAATAATAATGTTAATGGTAGTGCATTAGAGGTTTACTACACAAGTGAAACAAATCCGAGAGGAAACGGGCACGAAACGCGCGCGTGCGCGCACTATTGGAGGGTTGACTTTTGGAGTAATTTTGGCCACAAACTCTTAGGCTTCCCAAGGAAGCCTCACCCATCAGCAACGTTTCTTTCCTTTCTATTCTAGCTGCCAAACCTCCCAAGGAAGAAGACGACCAAAAAGCTTCATCATTTCACTTCACAATCTTGCACCAAATCACTTCAAATTTCTACCACAAACTCAAAACCACTTGGAGATCATCTTGGGCTAGGAGAAGAGCTTCATTCTCACAGTTTTCTTGGAGCTCAAAGGACCAAAAATTTCTGAGTTCATCATCTAAGGAGGTAGCAAATCATCCAACCCTTGAATCTTAGCTTTTGTAAGTTAGATTACACTTAGAAGCTTGTAGCTTCATGTGGGTAGCTTTGGATTGTTGAAAATCATGTGAGTGGGCTCTATGAAATCTCACAATGGACTTGATGATCTGATTTGATGAGTTTGGAAGTTATTTGTGTTGATTAAGTGTTAATCTAGTAGAGATAAGTGGAAAAAGTGAAAAGAAGATCAAAGGAAAGTTGAAAACTAGAAGGGCCGGTTCTGCCCTGTTCTTGCCGCACCCCTTGGTACGATTTTTTTGTGGTCAAATTGCCTTGATTTTGATGTAGATATGTTGTATAGGTTGTGTGGAAAGTTTCCACCAAAAATCATTTGATTTGGTTGGATAAAAGTTGAATTTTCGAAATGGTTTCAAAACTGGAAAACGTGTACAGAGGTGCTCTGGCAGCAAACTTTGAACAATCATAACTCTTTGGTCCGATGCCAAAATCGAGTGGCGTTTGTGGTATTAGAAACTAGGCACTTCCAGTTTTCTAACGGTATAAAATACATCCCCTGATTCAACTTGAGTGAACCGTACCAGCTCTTCAAAGTTACCTGTCCTGTTTTGTTACTCTGCTAGAGAGTCAATGAGGTGCTGGGACTTGTTGCTTAAATTTGAGCCAGCTGTGGACAGAATTTTAAAACGATTCATTCTGATGAATTGTAGCCCTATGAATGTAGTTTCTAACGCCACCAACCATGTTTAATTCCAAGTTGAATTGAGTGAATTATGGCCTAATTACAGACCTGCACCAGAGAAAGAAAACCCTAATTTTGAGCTAGCCAACGGCTTATTTCGAATTGGGACTTGTTATTTTGAAGCTTTTGGTGTCAATCACCTACCAAATATATGTTGAATATTTCTTAGACCTTTTATTCATAAATGATCCATGTTTGAGACGATCTCATTGGCCAAACGTTTAAAAATGGAAAACGGAAGCTTGAAGACAGAATTGTCTTCGGATTCCCTTGAACTTTGGTAGTTTAGTTAACTACCTTCCCTTGTGAATTTTCAAGTGAAATTTGGTAGAGGGGTAGTCCCATATGGGAATTGAATTGTGCCAATTTTGTGTCGTTCCAACACTGTTTTGACGTACGAATAAGTTACCAAAGTTAAACTTCCAAATCTGGAAAATTGCCTAACAGTCTCGATTTTTGGCCGCTCAAAACTCCGATTTGTGTTCTATTTGTTGTGCTTTAAATTTTGATTGTAACTCTAATTGTGTTCCAAATTTTAGAGTCTGGTTCGCATTCTGTGAATTTTGCCGAATTTCCAAAGTTTGTCAAAAACCAACCCTGAATCTGTCCTGGGAGTCCAAATCAGCAACTTGAGGCCGAAATTCGAGTATCTGCCATTTTGAATCATGGAAAAATGTCTTCTAGAAACTTTTAGTACTCTCAAATTAGTTTCCAACGGTATCAAGTTTTCCAATTTTGGACCTACCGAGAGTGAGATATGATTTTTCAAAGATCGCACCTCAAATCTGAAATTTCTGAACTTAAAGGAAATCGAGTTTTGGAACTCTCCATTTTCCTTCGATACTACTTGATCGTTTTACATTTGATTTCAAAGATGAAAATCAGGTTTCCTTGTACTATTAAAACCCCACTTTTGAGTCTCGATTTACGAGTAATTAAGGCTCATTTTCATGATATTCTCTAAGATTGTAAATGAGTGCAATCTGTCTTCATAATTAGGGGTTTTAAACGATAGTATGTAATGGTTAATTGTTAATTGCTCAGGCATTCAAGAGGATCCCACGGTGGACGCCTGAACCCTCAAGTGGGCACTACTTCTTTGTTTTTGATTGGTGAGTGTCAAGTGCATGAATAGTTGAAATTATGTGAATTTACCAGTTATGAATAGAATGGCTTTAACTGTTGAGTCGAGTGTGTACTTTATCGCACTCGTTCTCCTTTAAATGAATCATGTTTGAATTGATTGAAAGTGATTGAATTAATTGAAATGAAATGAATGATTGAATGTATTGAATGAAATGAAATGGTATGCTATGACTGCATACGTCGTTGGAGTGAATCTCCTCGACTCATAAATGTTAAATGGGGGATGCCCAAACTTATAGGCCGACCTTGGGACTCGAGCCGGCATGGGCTTGGTCAGGAACCTTGGTGAGTCATGGGAATGAAATGATAAGCTTGATATATTGGAGAGATCTTGCTTGGCCTACTCGTGCAGTAGCGCCTTTATCGACGTTCGGGCTCGGTGGGAGTTTGTAAGGTGGAAGGACTTGAGAAGTAAAGTGAAGTCTACGGATTGGAAATACCGACCCGGTTGACGGAGAGTCACTACGGGAAGGTATACGATTGAGATCTGGCAAAGCAAGTGGAACTAATCTCCCGAGAGCTACCATATCCTTGAATTGTTTCTGTTTATATTTCACTTGAATTGTTAATTACTCGAATATTATTATTTTTCTTGTTAAATGGGATTGTTATTTGGACATCGTGCTTGCATGTGTGTTCCTTGGCCTCACGAGCAATTGCTCACCCTGTAGATTTGTTTTCCTTAACAGGAACGGATTTGGAGTGACACTCGAAAAAATCCTTGGGATGTACTTTTGTATTCGGGTTTCAAATGTAATCGACTAGACCTTTTGGCAGTTGTATATTTTGGGGATTGATGTATTTTGAACTTGTGGTGTAAAATCGGATATTATTTATAGAAGTTTCCGTACTTTCTTACTTTATCTTGTCGTGATGACTAGTATTGTATTAAGCTTGAACGGGAATTGTACCGAGTCCTGGCGAGAGTTGGACAAGCGTCCCGTGGATACCCTTTGGTTCGCCTTAGGGAGAAGTGGGGCGCCACAATAAGAGTAGGTTCATGCTTAAGTGAGCTGAAAAGGAGAGCATTGGAATCTTTGTTAATAGAGTATGCCGAAATCTTCGCATGGTGTGTGGAAGATATGCTTGGAATTCAATCTGAACTAGTAGTTCATAAGTTGAATGTGGATTCTAGCATCCGGCTAGTAAAGCAGAAAAAAAGAAATTATGCTCCTGAACGAAATGAAGTTGTTAAGCAAGAGGTGGTCAAACTCTTGGAAGCTAAGATCGTTAAAGAGGTCTACTACCCGACCTAGTTGGCCTATCCCGTATTGGATAAAAAGCATGATAAGGTCTAGAAGATGTGTGTCGACTTCACTGACCTGAACAGGGTTTGCCCAAATGATTGCTACCCTTTGCTGCGAATAGACTTACTCGTAGATTCAACTGTGGCATATGAGATCTTCTGCTTCCTGGATGCCTTCAAAAGGTACCACCAGATAGCCATGGTTGAGGAAGATCAGGAAAAAACTTTGTTCATCATTGAATACGGAACTTACTGCTATGTTACCATGCCATTTGGGCTAAAAAATGTAAGAGCAACGTATCAGATGCTGGTTAACAAACTGTTCCAAGATCAGATAGGCCGCAATATGGAGGTCTACGTGGATGACATGCTGATCAAGAGTAAGACTCAAGGTTAGTTCATCTCAAACCTTAAAGAAATTTTTGATATACTCCGAAGATCGTGAATGAGACTGAACCCCAAGAAGTGCACATATGGAGTTAGGTCGAAAAAGTTCCTAGGGTACATGATATCCAAAGATGAAATCAAAGCCATTCCTGACAAGGTAAAAGCCATTATAGATATGGCGTCCCCGAGGAGTATTAAGAAAGTGCAGTAGCTGGCTGGTAGGGTAGTAGCCTTGAAGAAGGGGTCAAAATTTGAGTGGACCATAGAATGTCAGAAGACATTTGATGACCATGTTGCCGAACTACCAACATTAACTTCTCCCAAACAAGGCAAAACTCTATTTGTGTACCTAGCCATGAGAGAGAAGGCAGTCAATGCAGTGTCAATTAAGGAAGTTGAGAGAATCTAAAAGCCAACGTACAAGGAGCGGAAGTCCGATACTCGCCTGTAGAGAGGTATGTCTTGGCACTCGTCCATGCAGATTGAAAACTCAGGTCATACTTTCAGATTCATCCTATAGTGGTGGTGACCTACCAGCCATTGAAGCAGATCCTGTCAAAACCTAATGCATCAGGAAAGATGAATAAATGCATAGTTATTAAACTCGTCCCGGAGAGGAAACCGGCGAAGGAGGTGGGTCAACGGGTCACTGATTCAACCGGTGGGTGAGTGGTTGAACCAGTGGGTCACTAAATATATTTAAATATTATATCTTATAAAAAATGTTGGAGCATTTTTTACGGTTGGAAATACATTATTTTATTATAATACATTTAAATGGTGGAAAAAGTACACATGCATAGTTCTTTGTATTCCATATATCAATGTAAAAATAGAATGAAATTGTTAACATGTAAGGTGTTGACTGTATTTTATGAATAAAATACTAACTTTTTTTCCTTTTCTATCAAATAAATTTTTTTAATCAAATTCTAATTTTTTCTTTGTTATTAATGAATCGTATTTATTTGTTGACACCAGTGAATATTAGTTATAAGAATCTAATAGTTAATAGTCATTAATATCTGTTACAATTTCAATTGTAATTTTAGAAAGATTAGGGAGTGAACGGATGAAATGGAAGATTAGAGAGAGAGGGTTAGGGTTCGGTGAAAAGAGGGAAGAAAATTGTGAAAAGTGAGAAACGAGGCTTCGGTTCTGATATATCCGCGAACCGATCCGAGCTCGGTTCGCAACCGAAAGTGTGCGGATCCGACATGGTTCAGATCCGCACCGCCGGAAGCACAGACGATCCCTCGGATATTGATGAAGAATTTTTGGATCCGAGCTCGAATCAATGGATCCGCGGTCGGATCCGTCTGGCCACTTAGGATCCGAGCTCGGATCTGTAGTTCTCTGCACTAATTGCAGAAACTGCAATTTTTCAAACTTTTTCTCTCTTTTTCTGGCCAATTCCAAAACACGCGTTGGAAAAACGTTTTATGAAATCTAACCTCCCACGCACATGTAATATACCAAAAGTACAATATCCAATCTCTTAAAACACATCAAACACATCTACATTGCAAATCGAAGAGTGAGATTCTTTGATCATTTTTGCATTTTTACACTAAAATGGCACTTTTGGGCATTACATGCACATCAAATGAGTCCATGAGCATGTATAAACATGTTATTAACAAAACTCACGTGAATATACTGAAAATGCAACATTGTACGTATGCTTGGGAATTCTAAACACTTAAAGCACAATTTGATAAGAAAACCCCCCTTTTTACACTTGTTCCTCAATTGTACCTCCAAAATAATGATGAAACTCCGATACCGCCTGAAAACAAGTGAAATATATCTAATTAGTCAATTAAATCACACTAAAATGTAAGAAACACATAAAAACACAACTACAATATTATAGGATGTAAGGTTGCCTCCCAACAAGCGCTTTCGTTTATAGTCGTTAGCTCGACTGAAAAAAATTTCGATCATTTTAGAACAATAGGGAGGGTTTTTTCTCCCCATTGGTCGAAACTTCCGAGTCACTCTTTTTTTTGTGATCCAATAATTTTATTATAATACAACTATACTAACGAAATAACTACACATCTTGCTTCTTTATTTTCAAGGTCACACTAAAATAAAATTAAATTGTTAATAAGTTAGGGCTTAATTTTCATGAACAAAATTGGAATCTTATTTTTAACTTGCCCATATGAGAATATTAAAGTTTGTTCCCTATATTTAATGGGGAAACTATGAATAACAAATCTCATAAAATAACAATTTATAAATATATTATAAATAGTATGTTTAATTTTTTTTTGTTGAAGTTCCAACATTGCAACTAACTTACCGTGTATGAACTAGAGGAGAGGTTAGTATAGTTTACCTTTTTTGGTTTACATATGTAGCCATTTTTTTTGGTTTTGTTTAAAAGAGTACTCATATAAAGTGAGAAATAAGATACGCGTGATGGCATTGTTCCTAGCCCGAATTCGTGAAATTTTAGAATATATACAAAATGTCACCAAAAAAGTATGCAATCCATAAGTTAGGTTATTTATACAATAACGATATAAGTAGCGTGCCATCAATGCTGCCCAAGCCTTCCATGAGTACCACATGTTGTTGGTTTGGATATTCTTTGACTTCGACGTGGTCGGTTTGGGACTACTGTATGGACTTGAGTAATATGTGTCAACAGTGTAGCATCTTCAATTTGAGTGCTTGTGCCTTCACCTCCTTCACATTGCTCAGAAGTATGCCGATATGAGTCCCTATCGAGCGTAAACTCTGGAAAAGTAATAGGGGACCTAGAATGCCCAATCGATACATCTCTCTCATGCATGACTTCAGTCTGAGAAGTGACAAAAGTAGATGCGCCAGCTTGGTCCTCAGTAGCCATCGAACCTCCATGGAATCCAGTTTGTATGGCGGGTTCTGGTGATCGGAGTCTACGACATCGTCCACCGCCATGCTGACTTCCGTGGGTATTTCTAGGAGCTCGCTGAACACGACATGGATCAGGGTATAGTGGAATCTCCTGTGGTACGTGGCAGGGCGAAATGCAAGTCGGCGTGACTCTCCTACATGATGCAAAGATGTGGATGCAAAGTCCCTCAACTCTTGAAAATATCTGATGTGTTGTTCATCACTAACTACAAGAGAATCCTGTGCCATGAAATACATGCGAGACATGGCATCGCTCTGGAAAAACAAATATAAGAATTAGAAGGAGATACTGTGGTAAAAAATAGTTTAAAATGTGAGCAAACTCAAAGTGATTATTAAAAGTGGGTTGGAAATAAACTTACAAGATATTGTGCCCTAGCGCTATCACCCTGAAAGCCCTCTGGGAAAGCGGGAAAGCGACTCGAATTTGAAATATAAATCACCGTCCGCTCCTGATACCACTGAACATACTCATCCGATGGATAAGTAGTATCTTCAATTACAGTGCCATCTTGTACATGCACACGTCGATCAGTCCAAATATCAATATATTATCTATGCGTGGTGCTCCAGTCTTGATTCGCCCTACCACGACGATCTAGAGAATGTAGAGCTGCCTGATTATCCGTCAACCTCATATCAGGCAGGGACTGATGAAACCCAAACTGCCGCATAACCCGATGAGGGAGGTGCGGCTCAACTACATCCCAGCAAATAAGATACGTTACGGACCTCCAAATGTCCCGACCTGCAGTACAATATGCAGGAAGAGAAGCGAGAACGTCCTCCGAATATGGCTGCCATATGAACTGAAAAAAATATAAAATCAAAGTTGTTTCATTTTTTCTATTAAGAAATAATAAAACTTCCCAATATTCAATTCTAACAATTTCATGAAAAAAGTGCTCGGCTGCGGTCAATTTAAAAATTAAAAAAAGTGCTAGACAAATTGTGAAAAGTGCATAAACGAGGATTCGGTTTTGCTGTATCCGCGAACCGATCCAAGCTCGGTTCGCAGCTGAAAGGGTGCGGATCCGGCATGGTTCGAATCCACACCGCCGGAAGCACAGACGAGCCCTCGAATATTTATGAAGAATTTTGAGATCCGAGTTCAGATCTGTCTGGGCACTTAGGATCCGAGCTCGGATCTGTAGTTCTCTGCACTAATTGCAGAAACTGCAATTTTTCAAACTTTTTCGGATTATTTCCGGCCAATTACAAAACACGCGTTGGAAAAATATTTTATGAAATCTAACCTCCCACGCACATGTAATATACCAAAAGTACAATATGCAATCTCTTAAAACACATCAAACACATCTACATTGCAAATCGAAGGGTGAGGTTCTTTGATCATTTTTGCATTTTTACACTAAAATGGCACTTTTGTCCATTACATGCACATCAAATGCTAGTCAACCATTATTATAAAATTTTTTAATTTCTAAAAAAAATTTGGCAGAGTCTCCCCTATAACTGGAGGTTAACTCCCTGCCAACAAACTCAATTTCCATTAACAAAATGCAGTATGACAAACTTATGCTTTGGATCGACTAAAATTGGCAGAAAAGACTACTGGAGCGAATTTCAAAAATTCCTAATGTCCGGACATATGTACAATACCTCTTCAGGACGCAGGCCTATCAACTGATCTCGGAATGCGGGCACAACATGCCTAACAACTCTGTGTACGTCCAAGTCATTATTCCACCTATATTTAATAAAGTAGGAACCTGTTTAGAACAAATTAAAGTTGGCAAATAACAAATGTCATTAAAACAACCGAAATAAGGGCGAAACGCGCACCTAACTCCATATGGACCAGGGTAATGCTCCAACGGCGTGATTCGGTCCGGACGCATGGTTGGTATATGTTCCCAAATCCAGAGCTGTTAGAAAATTAGAATCAATGTTAAAATTGCAAAATGATAAAATGCAAAAAACCGAAGATAAATGTCACCATTATTGCAATGTACCTGTAGCAAAACTAATGGACCGGCAATAGCCGATTTGGCAGGATGCGTGGCATCACAAAGTGACCGATAGAGAGTCGCCAAACACGCACTACCCCAACTATATTGCCCAATAGTTTCCAAGTCCCACAGTAATGGAAGATATAACAAAGGGACTTTGTTGCCGGACTTATCGGACAATAAATGTCCACCTAATATCAGTAAGAGGTAGATGCGCGCGCGCTGCCTACATTCAGCATCTGAAGCATCGGGTGGCAACTCTGTATCCAAGACTCTTGCTAAACATCCCAATTTTAGCCTCTGTCCATCAAAGTATCCAACTGCAAGAGAAAATCCAATGAGCTCCTCACAAATGGCTCTCCACTCCTGAATGCTGCGGTATGTGTCTACCCCTATAATCGGTGGACCATCGATGTGCAACCCCCACAACACCTCTACATCCTGTAATGTCACGGTAGCCTCTCCAACCGGTAAATGGAATGTATGCGTCTCGGGCCGCCATCTCTCCACTAAACTTGTGATCAAAGAATGATTAACCATCTGATATCCACTCTCAAGCACCCCCTCAAATCCAACCAAGGCAATATAACGACAAACCCGATCAGGAGTAGGCGTATGCTCCCAAAATCCTCTGTCACACCGTCTGACATCTAACTGATTGCTCTCAATATGTCCGTGAAAAATGGAATGTGCCCGGTGTGCAGTTCCCGCCGATATAATGTCGTGCACGTATGGTCCTGGATGTAGGCCTGCAGGGATAGGAGTGTCGGCCATAATCCCAAGCAAATATCTGACATCGATTAAATTCCATGAGTTATGCATAAGTAAAACCCAAAAAGTCAGTTGTATCCAATTTTGACCTATAAATCGCGGTCACAGCTTTTTTTTTTAGCAAATTTTGACCATATAACACACCATACATCGACTAAAACTCCATGTCTATCAGTTATTTTTTTTAGAAACATATTTTATCCCTCTATGTATTCATATACTGCAACAATGTATTTGTAGTCATATTTTAAAAATTTTTAAAAAAATTTGGCAAAGTCTCCCCTATAAAGCGGCCATAACTCCCTGTCAATAGCTCTTCAAAAATATCATATCCTGTATATGCAAGAGCATTAACACATATAACACATCATCCGAGCATTCCTTTAACAGATATGTCAACAAATCAATGGATAGGGGATTTAGCGATAAAAGAATAAAACTGTTGGGTGGCACGTGTAAACTGGTTATTTCAATACTTATCAAAGTATAGAACGAAACATGCATTTGACAAAACGACAATGAAAGTCACTAATGTAATTATTTAAAATAAATCCAGAATCGAACACAAATGAACTAGCTCGAACCCCACGGCCAAAAAAAAATGCACTGACATGAGTTTCAAATTTCTAGGGAGTCGATCAAATCAAGACCTATAATTCGGACAATTTCTCCTATTGTGACCCGTCTGGTGACAATTTCGACATCTTCTTGGTTCGTCTGGATCCCTTTCATCCATCTCATTCCGAATTCTGCTAGCTCCAACCCGCCCTGCCCGACGTGTAACAAATTTGCTCCTGTCTGTCTGCAGCTCCCATCCAGGATGGAGCCAAGTATCTTGATGCGGCAGTGGGTTAAACTTCCCTGAATACTGGACGGCCCACCTTGTTTTGGTAAACTGCTGGTCCACAAGAAATCCCGGATTGTCACCTCTATTCCTGCACACCGCCAAAGCGTGTGAACAAGGAAGCCTGTAATTCTGCCACTTTTCACAAGAGCATCTCTTATAAAAAAACCTTATGGTTTGCGTATTGCCTCCTTTACCATCGACACGCCGCCCTGTGATAACCTTGTATACGCCCGATGGGCCATCGAACTCAATGACTCTGTGGGCGCCGGCCTTCAGCTCAGCATTCTTAAAACGTCGCCATATCTTTGGGGGAAAAGGATTGCGATAATGTGAAGCATCTTCCCTTCTCGTCTTAAATAACGCAACTATCCGATGAAATGTCATGTCAATGCATGCACGAATTGGCAAATGGCTTGCCCCGCGCAAGACATTATTATAGCTTTCGGATATATTGGTAGTTAGAATACCCCAACGACGGCCATCATCGTGTGTTAGGCACCACTTTTCTGGACTAATGACTGACAGATAATTCCAAGTATCTGGGAACATGCTTCGTAGTTCTTTTCTGAACATCCGCCACTTGCGTAATTGTCTTGCCCTTCCCATTGCCCAACACAACTTTTTAAGGTGTAAACCTTTGAAGTGTGTCATCAAATTGCTCCTAACATGTCGCAGGCAAAATCTATGGTAGGCTAAAGGTTCCTCCCAATAGTCAAAGTGTGTCATGGTATAGATGATACCATTGTAGCGATCGGAAATGACACAGATAGGATGTCGATCAAGTGCCATATTATATCTTAATTGTTCCATGAACCATGACCAACTGGAAATCGTCTCCTCATCCACTATGGCATAAGCAATTGGCAGAATGTTGTTGTTCGCATCTTGAGTGACTGCAACAAGGAGTTTGCCCTTGTATTTGCCACGCAAATGAGTGCCATCAACGCATATAACCGGCCTGCACATGTGGAATGCTTAAATAGCCGGTCCAAACGCCCAGAATACATACTTAAAGGTCTTAACTCGATCCGAACTATCCGAATGATGTGACCACTCCACCACGGTGCCTGGATTGGATTGCACCAGGGCATCGAGATACTGTGGTAGTTCTGCAAAATTCGCCTCCCAAGATCCAAACACAAGCTCAATTGCTTTACGTTTGGCATACCAGGCTTTTTTGTAAGACACATCAACCTTCAAGTTTTCTTTAACGGAATTTAGTATGTTCTTGACCTTTAATCCAGGGTCATCTTCAATGCTACGGAGGATGTGCCTTGAAATAACGGAAGCCGTCAGGCTTGTATTGTTATTTCTAATCATGTCGCCCAAGCAGTTATGGTCATTGACCCATTTTGTAATTTGCCACATTCCATGGGTCTTTTTCTTTACGGCTCTAACATACCAGTCGCATGGTGGATACCATGGCGCGGTTGAAGTGGAAGGAGTTCTTTCAATTGATGATTTGCATTTAGCAAACCACGTGTTACTCTTACTCTCAATAACTCTGAACTCCCTATTGTGATTGATGGACCACATCCTAACTGCCCGGCTGAGCTGCTGCTTACTCTCAAATCTCATATGGAGACGTATATTATTATTCTCCTCACTGAATGTTACAATACGCTCCAATCCATCCTCCTTTTCTATATCATCATCATCTATGCTCCTAAGATCGGAGAAAAATGTCATTCCTCTTGGAACATATGCAGAGCTGCCAGCTGTGCTATTGCGTCTGTCCTCTTGGAACATATCGAGGTTTACTCTTAAATCCCCACCTTCATGCTCATCATCCGAGTCACTACCAGACACATCTTGCGACTCCGACTCTTCAACCTCTTCCGCATCAACTTCCGGGTCATCTTCTTCCGGATCATCTTCAAGAGAGCCAAGGAGCCTATCATGTATACTAGCATATACATCATCTTCGGCTGAACTGCGACAACCTTGACCAGGGTTAGACTCGATCCCATGTGGATAAATATGGCATAATGGACCTGGATCTCCAAAACTTGGAATCAAATCCAGGCCATGAAAATATTCCTGGGCACCCATGGACCCTGATGTGAGCCTTGGTTCTAATGAATCCATAGATCGATCATCATGCATATAGTGACATGCCGATGAAGTCTCTGGAACGATTGAACTAGAACCGAAGTTAAACTTTGTTGGATCCATGAATGCATGTATAAGCGACATCATTGGACCAACATTACCTATTGGTCCAGTGAATACGCTATTAACTACAGGCATTTGGACGATTTCTTCCTTCTCGATATAAATCTCCGTCATGTATGAAACTCTTTCGATCCAAAGATCGTACATTACATCAAGAGTTTTATCATCCACCACTGCAGAAACAGTATATTTGGAACTCTCCAACGGTTGACGAAAAAATAATTTCGGCTTGAACATCCCTTTATCGACCCCAATATAATGGTAAATCCTGTCAACCAACTCCCCGTATCCAATTCTATGCCTCAAAGTGAATGTCCGGTTGGAAGTACGAGGCAAATAACAAATAAAGTCACCCTCGTAATGTATTTGTCCTCCCCAGTATAGGTTTACCCGCAGAGGTCTTTCTACAGACATGTCTGTGAAATGAATCCCTATTTTGGGGACAATATATTAGAATTAGTAGTCCAAGGGTCCAAACAAATGAAAGAGGGTGGACTCTAGGTCGAAATTGGAACTATTAAATAGACTAATTTCGATCCAGATGTTTATGAAAAAATTGAAAACAGGTATGAAATATGCTATAAATGACGATAGGAATAGCCTAAAACTCCGAACGAAATTTTTAGAAAATTTGGACAGAGTCTCCCCTAAAAATAGACTAAAACTCCCTGCCAACCAATCCACAAATTTCACTAAAACTCCCTGCCAGCCAATCCGAACAGGGTTTATATGAAGTAGTAATCACATTTGCCACACTACATATTGTCAAGAGACCCTATAATTTTCAAAGTACAAGCGTAAGAAATGTACGGAAAGTTATATATATTTGGGCTCCACATTCACACCGCATAACAAGATCCACATTCCCGATGATGTGATATTCTAGCAATGAATCTTACAAAATTAATGTTTTTCCCTGTAGCAGATTTTGCCACTTTTTTAGCATTATAGATTTTGTCAATTACAAAAAACATTACAAGGCTGGTCATTGACTTTCAATCCATCAATTCGCCTTAAAATAAATCCGTATTTCATATTCTAATGCCCTATTCTACTGGAACAAAATTTAACAAACTATACTATTTCAACTTGTCGGCAAACATCCAATAGTTGTAATATAACATAAATTAGCTAATGGCTTGTATCAAATCCGAATTAAGCCTTATGCATAAGAAATGGTAGTTGTAATATAAAATAAATTACCTATTAGTCAGTTGCCCTCACAAAGAAAGATCTACAAAAATTTCGACATAGTCTCCCCTATAAATGGGCTAAAACTCCTTGTCAAACAATCCAAATATCCATGAAATTCAAAAGCGCCAATCTATAAACTACATGATGTTAATAAAATTTCTAAGCTCCAATTGTAAAACATACAATGTCCAATGTAGATAGTGTTTCGACCAAAAATAATAGCTGCGAAATAGATTTTAAAAACAAAAGATTATGATGAATTTTAAAAGAATTCTACAAATGGGGCATTTTGAGCATCGGATTACGTCCAAAGGGTCTTCGCATTCAGCAAATGCGAACTCACGGAGCTCGAATTTTCGAACGACGAAATCCAAAAGAATTAAAAAAAAAAAAATACCAGACCTCGCATTTATTATGAAATGCAAGGATCCGAGCTCGGATTCTTTATGGCAACCCTCGGATCCAACAGGGTTCGGATCCGTCTCAGCAGATGATCAGACGAGCCCTCGGATCTGAGTGAACAACTATGGATCCGAGCTCGTATCAAAATGATCCGAGGTTGGATCCGTCTGTGTTGAGTTGTATCTGAGCTCGGATCATGCTTTTTCTGCACTAATTGTAGAAACTGCAAATAAACTGCAACAAATTGGAAACAGAAAATTTGCCCGAATTCAAAAAATATAACACATATCCTCAGATCCACCACAAAAATTGCAAAAATAAGCACAACCCACATCAATTAAACCCAAATTTCACAACAAATCTGAACTTGTCCTTGGATTCAAGTATTCAAGTATTAATTAAACTTAAAATGCTATAAGTGAGGCATTGCAAGTGGAAAAGCCTAACCTTTATGCTGTTTGAGAGTCGCAATGGGACGGCAATGCTGGCAAATTTTGGGAAGCGGCACTCGCGGAACCAGTCTTTGGATGCTCCGGTCAGCTCCGGTCTTTGGATGCTTCGATGTGCAGAAACCAGCTCTGTTTTCTTTGTTTTGATGTTCGACAATTCCGAATTCTTTGTTTTGATGTTCGGCAGCTATGTTTCGATATTGCGTTCTGCTTCTCCCACTCACTTTTGTCTTTTTTTTTCTTTTCGAAATGGGGTCTTGGCGGTATGTAGTGCGAGCTCACTGAGCTCACTGAGCTCAATGCGAGCTCGCATTCCGGAAATGCGAGCTCAATGCGAGCTCGCATTGCGGGAATGCGAGCTCAGTGAGCTCGCATTTTCAGAATGCGAAGACCCTCATTTGTGGAAAACGATCCAAGAACCGCCCTCGTTGTAGAATTCTTTTTTTTTTCCATCATAAACTGAGAATTCACCCGACAAGGTGCAGGATGGTAATCGGATACATTGGGCAGCATGGGAGAGAGTTTGCTTTCCTACTACTGAGGGTGGTTTGGGGGTCAGATCATTGGGGGTATGAGTAAAGCCTTTGCTTGCAAGCGTTGGTGGAGATTGAGGCAACGAGATTCTTGTTGGACGAATTTCATGTTCTCCAAGTATGTAGGAATGCAACATCCATTGGTAGCGACAACTTGCAGACCAAAGGGCACATGGAAGAGGTTGCTGGAGGTTCGGGAAGAGGTAGAGGCCCACATTCAGTGGTTGTTAGGGGCTGGGTTGGTAGATTTCTGGATAGATATTTGGTGCAACAATGCTCCTCTAAAGCGATTGGTGCTACCAGACAGGGAAAAACCCCATTTTTTAGTGGCCAAATTTTATGGGCAAGAGGGTTGGAATGTTGATAGATTAAGGCAATGGGTGGCAAATGAAGTGGTCGAGCAGATTTTGTTAATATTGTTTGATCCTCAGAAAAAGGATGAAATCGTGTGGAGTTCATCTTCAACAGGGAAGTTTTCGTTAAGCTCTGCGTGGGAACTGGTTAGACAAAAGAGGAGTTGCTCGTTGGTAAATGAAATAGTGTGGAACAACACCATTCCTTTAAAGTTGCCTGTTTTTGCCTGGGGTCTGTTAAACAGGTGGCTTCCACTGGACTCAGCAATTCACAGGAGAGCTGTCCCTATAATGTCCAGATGTGCATGTTGTTTGGAGGAGAATGAGAGCTTTGAGCACCTTTTTGTTAATGGCCCGATTGCAATGGAGGTTTGGCACTATTTCGCAAATATGTTTGGCATTTCTTCTCTTCCTGTTGAGGTGGTGTCATTGATGTGGTTGCCACGGTATGCATCTTTGGGGGGACTACCGAAGAACCATATTCGTGGTATAATCCCTCTAGTTATATGTTGGTTTCTTTGGATAGGGAGGAATAAGGCTAGGTATGAAGGCCATCTCTTTTCGGCTCAGAGGGTGATTTTGGAAGTGGAGGGGTTTTTATATGACTTGGGAAGGGCAAAGTGGTATACTAAGGAACAATTCATTAGGGATATGGATTGCCTATGGGTGCGTTTTATACCTATAGTACCACAACGGGTTAAGGTAATCCCTGTTGCTTGGGGGCGTCTGCCTAGGACTATGTATAAGCTAAACACTTATGCTAGCATCATAAATGGTGTGGCAAGGGGAGGAGGTGTTTTACGGGGTTCGTGTGACACCCCGAATATTGGGAGGTTGTTTGTAAAGAAGATACTAAAGTGTATTTCTTTGGATTTGATTTAAAACCTTATTTTATTTTAAAAGACTAGAAACCCTAATTTTAAGCATTGAAATTGTAAAACCCTCACGTTTTTCTTAAAAATGCCTTTTTATTTGGAAATTATTCATTTATTAAAGCCCTACTACTCAATCACCCCACAATAAGTGCCAATAAACCTAGAAAGTAGGGTTTTACTTTTGGGTTTCAAGATCGGAGCAAAATTAGGGTTTTCGCGATTTTCGCCGGATGAATTTTCGGTACGAAGCAAGGATCAAATTTGGTGATTAAAAATGAATTTTAAGTGAGAAATAATATGTGATTAGGAGCAATGATATAAGGTTAGTGAATGGGAAGTAAAAACCCTAGTACGTGTGTTTTTAAGAAAAACGGCGCGAACCGGCGGGTCCCGCGCACTACCGATTGAACGCACCACTTGACCACCACTTTTTTACCATACAAGCTTATTGACTTTTGAGCAAAATATCTTCTTAATTGGCAGCTTCTTTGACCGAATTCTAAGGCTAGAATAGCAAGGAAAAGAAAGAGAAAAATGAAAGGTGGTGGTGTCGCCACCCTAGAGTTTCTTGACCAAGAGTTAGTCTTTCTATTTATCTCCAAAATTTAGCACTTTCCTCTTCATTTCTGCACTCCTTGGCCGAGAGAAAGAAGGGAAAAACACCAAGGGAAGATTTCTCCATTTCTTCTTGAATCCAACCACAAAGTGAGAAATCAAAGGAAATAAACCGATTAAACTCATCTTTGAGTGTTTAGTTAGTGAAGTGTTTGTGAGATTGTGAAGGGGAAAGCTAAGGCTACACTTGGTGGACACTAATCAAGGTGAGGATGATGAGTTTCCTAATTTTTACTTTCAATCTTGTGTAAATTAGCTTGGTAACTCAAATTTATGGTGAATCATGGATGCTATCATGTTTTGAGGGTTTTTTCCCTTTTGATTATATGAACTAGGGTTTGAGGACTTGCTGCCAATTTGATGTGTGATATATATATGTTGTAATTAAGGTTATATAAGGGGTTTTGGTAGTGTTACAAGTAAGAAATTGAGGAAGGTTGCATTGAAAACTGAAAATTCCAGATTTCTGGAAAATTTTTCTTCCTTTCTGCCCGGTTTTGTTACTGCATGTTAGTGGCCGAATTGGCCTTAGGATAAAACATAAAAGTTGTATAGAATGGTATTTTATAGGTGCCTACAAAATTTCAGCTCAATCGGAGCAACGTAGGTCATGAAAAGACCAAAATACCCTTACTATTTTAAGGTTTTTCCCAGTA
Source organism: Coffea eugenioides (assembly GCF_003713205.1). NCBI lineage: Eukaryota > Viridiplantae > Streptophyta > Magnoliopsida > Gentianales > Rubiaceae > Coffea > Coffea eugenioides. The sequence goes on along the minus strand of NC_040036.1, from coordinate 54,411,276 downwards.
CTCCGTTTGGCCAGTTTATCCAGTTTATCACGTTTATTCACTAGGATCCGTACTGATTTAGCTTTTTTCCAAAACATTAAAGTTTTAGTATTCGGACTTAGCTTTTAAACTCCTCTAAGAACACCTTAATCGGACCTTTGTAACCTGAGATATGACCATTCCAGTACAGTGTGGTTAAATAGCCGACGAGTTGGATTTTGGTTCTGTAATTTGAGGATTTGACTAAGTTGCATTAGAAACTGGACTAAGTAATCTTCATGAACATTGTAGCCCTGTGTCTTAGCTTCGAAACGGCATAAGTTGCGCCTCAATCCGATGAGCGTAGCCTCGGATGTGTTATTTCCGCAACCACACGCCAAATCTGTCTTTTGCTAGATTGTATTTCCGCACTTGTTATTACTTTGATTCTTACTCTTATGATATTATGAGCCTATGGAACGGCTTTTGACTTGAATTTCTGATATGTGTGACTTTGGGATTTGGCTGAGGAAAAATAATGAATCCTAAATGGCTGGAAAATTAGGTAAACACAAAGGGCATGCTGCCCGAATTTACGCTCGAGGACTAGAAAACTATATTTGCAACTTGAGTAAAGGTTAAGTGATTATCACTTGAACTAGCGAGAACCTTTGCTACGATGTTTATCGAGGGTTATACGTTAGGACTTGGCCGAACTTGTACCCGTGAGGAAAAGACATAATGGCCAATGTAAACTTGTATTTCCTTGTACTTTCAACTCAAGTGTTATTTCCAAGTATCTATGCTACAAAAACCTTACGATTTGAAAAGCGAGCAAGTGTTTCACGAGTGTCTTTCAAATGAATTTCAATTGGTCAATTCTTAATGAACGGAACGTTTAAGTTTCGAATCCTACTCGTGTTTCAAAGTTCTTAAACTAAATTTTTATCGCAGATCTGGACTCCAAGCCTGGAGTATAATTGAACGTGAATACTTGAAGCACTATATTTTGGTGAGTGCTTCCAAATATCCGATTGTACTTGATATATGTGTTCCTTACTTGACTTGTATGATTACATGAAAATGAATGATAGGGCAAGGGTGTACTTTACCGCACTTGCCCTAATATGACTTGTTCTTGCTAGTAATTATACTTGACTTGCTCTACATGTACTTGAGATATGTCTTGCCTGGAATTCCAGAAACCCTGTGGCTAGTTAATCGAGTCGAGCCGGCAAGGGCCTGGTCGATTAGATAACAAACCCTGGGTCACTAGTAAGGTCGAGTGGAGTGTTATCTCCTCGGCAATCAAGTATACTCGCCCGTGTTTCTTGAGGATTTTGGGCCCAGTAGGGGGTGTGAATGGTGGACGGAGAGTAGTGTAAGTGGTGCTCTACTGGATTGGTTCCTTTACTTGAAAGTTGACGGAGTGTCAACTATTACGTGATCAAGCTCCTGATGATGAAATAGGAAGTTGGCTCTTGAGAGCCATCCGTATCCTTATGCTTTGGAATGAATATTGTTTATTGGATTATTGTTTCTTCTGAAAACTTTTACACTCGCTCATTTTGAGATTGCTACTTGAAGTGTTATTGCTCACTTTTATGAACTCTTCATGCTCGTTACTTTGCTATATCAAAAACTTGTACTTATAAATAATGGTCAATTTGTGATTTGGAACCTCACTGGGCTTTTAGCTCATTCCACGCTATTTGTTTTCCTTACAGGGGGTACGAGCGAGGCATGAGACATGTAAAGACTAGCGTAGTAGTTGTTTTTGACTTTTGACTTGTACTCGCGCTATTCCTCGAATAGAATGTTTTATATATTGAGGCTTTGTACCTTGATTTTCATCAATGTAAATTCTAAGCTTGAATTGCGATGTTATTTATGGTCCATGAATGAATGCACGTGATACGAGTGAGTGAGTCCTGGCGAGAGTTGGGCAGGCTGTCCGCCAAACCCTTTGGTACGCCTCAGGGGGAGGTGGGTCGTCACAGTTCGGATGGGAGAATGGTATTTGCTTTTTATAAGGAGTTTGGGGATGTTGACGGAGTACAAGTGGAGGGACTAGCCTTGTTGGAATGGCTCCAAATGTGTGCAGAGAAACTGATACAAGGGGTTATGGCAGAAGTGGACTCTGCAGTTTTGGTTTCGTTGGTTAGATATGGTGTTATTGGGTGTTGGAAGTATTGCATTTTGCTGCGGAAGATCAGAAATCTCTTTGGCTAGAATAGCATTTTCTTTGAAACATGTCTTTCGAGAGGCGAATATGGTGGCAGATCGGTTGGCAGCGGGTTGGGGACAAGGCAGTAGGATTTTCCAAACATATCAGCAGTTGCCTAGGGGCCTTAGATGCCAGGGAGTTTCCCTCAGTCTGATGTATTTTTTCTTAGATTATGGTCAGCTATGATCGATCATCTTGAGAACTTTGTACTGGTTTATTTATGAATAAATAAGGGAGTGTCGTCCCTTCCCGAGTTTGGGGGTTTTTGGCAAAAAAAAAAAGGAGACAATGAAAACTACTTGGCGAATGTTTTAGGGACACTATTTGCCACTTTGGGAGAGTAGTTTTAGGTTAAAATCAACTTATTTTCTCTTGTTTTTGGATTGTAACTTGAAAATTCAAGGAAGAGGGAAGGAGCTCTTTTCTGGTGATGGTACAAGAGTTTGTCTTCCCTCTTCTTTTTATTATAGTTATGAATTCCATGTTATTTATCAAATTTATTATGTTCTTAAGTTTTATTATGTTTAGCTAAATATTTTGTTGCTAAGGTCAAGAGTGGAATCAATTGTTCTTTAGTTTATGATCTATCTTGGTTCAAAATTGAAATTTTTCATAGTTGCACATCCTTGAACGGATAGCAAATCTAGAAGATTAGTGCCTTTCTCGAGGAGTACATAGGGAACTACATAACAACAAGCTAATGACATAATCAAAACACACAAATAATGGCAATGTTATCTATATAGTAGGAAATCAACAAACAACTCTCCTACGAAATTGTAAGTATCAACAAGAGGAAAAAGGCCATTGATTGAAAAGGCTTGTGCATATACTATTTGATGTTTTTGATTTTCAACTTTGTTTTTGAAAGATCATTGATTGTAAAGGATCAGTGCCTTACTCAAGAAGTACATAAGGAACTGTGTGAGGTCATTGATTGTAAAGGTCAGTGCCTACTCAAGGAGCACATAAAGAACTAGGTGACAGCAAGACAATGGCATAATTAGAACACACAAGTAATGGTTCAAATGTTACTTGTGTAGTAGGAATTCAAGAAACAACGTTCCTGCCAGATTTGGAAGTATTAACAAGAGGAAAAAGGCAATTAATCGAAAAGGCTTGTGTATATGCTATTTGGTGTTTTCGGTTTCCAAATTTGTAATTGGAAGGCCATTGATTGTAAAGCATCTAAGGTGTTAATTGACAAACGAAAGTTGACAACTAATACTACCTGGTCAAGATATGAATTTTAACTTATGACTCACACAAATAAGGAAACACTTAATAAGTAATTTGCATAATATTGAGTTCTTAATGATTCTTTAACTTGTCTCAAAAAAGTAGTTTTGGACTTGTTATAGAGATAGTTAATATATTGGGAAAAGCAAGTATTGCAATATTAGGAGATTTTACCATAGTTTCTCATAAGAGTAAACTACTAGTTAACCAAAATAAGATTATGGAAAGGACAATTGAGGAAACTTCAATTACTAGTTACCCTAAGACTCCGTAATTGCTAGCAATTGTTGTCATAACTGATATTTGTAAATTTTGTAACTAATATTTGTATATTTTTTCTATCTTTGAGTAGTTTTCTTAATTTCCTGCATTCTTGTGACAATTTATAGTTTGAATAATAAGATAATTTAAAATGTCTAAGTAATTTATTGCCTTTTTTCGTGGGATCAATACCCGAATACCCCTTATACTAGTGTTTGATTTATGCAATTATAGATGGAGAAGTAGATTTTAAGTAAATATTTTTACTTAAATTAACAAAAAAATCAAAAAATAATTTTCCAAGCAAAAAGAATTGTAATAGAAGTTGTCATGAAAATCTAAATCCTTAGAGAGAATAATAGAAGTATTTTAGTAAGAAAATGACCACATTTGTATTAAAAAAAAACAATGTAAAATTTCAAGAAGAAAAATAACAAAACGTTTACAAAATATTGTCCTTATGTAAGGGTAAAGAAGGATAATGAGCAACTTGTTAGAAAAGAAAATATTAGATTTCTTTTCTAAGAAATTTTGTGTTGTTTAAAAAATTCTTTTTATTTTCTTTTCCAAATCTCCATAAATATCTCCTAAAGGTTGAATTTTATATATATATATATATATATATGGGTCAAGTTATTCTCTGGCTAAATTATTTTATTATTTTCTCAATATATTTATGAATGCAATGATCCTTGGTATTATAACTTGTTTCTAAGAAATTTCTTTATTCGTTTATTCTTCTTTAGTGTCAACAACATTTTCTAAAACAGAGCGCCAACGTCTCTAAAAAAGTTTCTAAATAATTATTTTGCCCACTATATTAGGCTTTTGTCTACTAAGTGACAAAAATGACCTTGCAATATGGTTTTGCCGTTCATGTGTCTTAAATTCCTTTACTTTGAACTAGGGAAAATCAAAATGACCTCGTTGAATAATTTTAAATTTTTTGGTAGGTAATTTGGCATGAGAATTAGTATAGTGGGTTAACTAAGATTTTCAAAATGTTTATTGACCAGTAGTGCACTTTAACGTAGTGGCCTACTTCAAACTTTTGTTAAATGATCAAAACTTTACAAAGTCAATAGTTTAATGGACTCTTAAACTTTTTACTAGGTGCATTGAATCTCATTGTTGTAAGTTAATTCAACATTTTTTTTTAGTGTAAATGGGAGCACTCAAATCCAAAATCTCTTACTTGCATTCTCTCGTAATATCCAACATAAGAAAACACAATACTACAAATATAGAACTTTTTTCTTCACCATAAAAAGAAAAAATAGTTGACACTGTAAGCAAAACTAATTTGGTTAAACCAGCACCAACGTGGCCATAATCCTAAATATATCTCTCTGTGCATCAATTCACCATGTACATAGGTCATCAGAAGTCACTAGAAATATAATCATATAAAGACTCTGATAGAGCCTTCTTGTCATTGTGAGCATGTTCAATACTCCAACCTTTCTTTTGTATGATTCCATGGTTACTAAATCGCGGTTAATAACAAAGCAGATATTTCTGTTAAAATACTCTTTCTAACCATTTATATATCCCTCAAGCTGCACTGGTCACTTTCCTTTTTATTTATTTGCCTTTATTAAATAGGTAAGCAAGAATGAAAGAAGGAACCATGTGGATAGAATTGGTTAGTAACACGTCCCAATCCAAAGCCACGAAAATAAAACAAAAAAAAAAAGCGGCTTACATTCATTTATCTTATCCATTGCTGCACAAGCTAGAAAATCGTCTTTCAGAAATCAGTACAAAACAATGAAAATGTGACGCTCTTCGCAATATATTCAGCATTCCTCAATCCAAAGCCACAAAAAAATAAATAAATAAATACTACATTCATTTATCTTAACCATTGCCACACAACCAAGAAATTTGTTTTCAGAAACCAGTACAAAACAATGAAATTGTGACACACTTCGCAATAAATTCAGCATTTAGCACTATTTAGAATAATTACTCAACTGACACTCAGAATACTCACATGCAGTACAAAGTTTTACCTTCCCAATTGTATACTAGATGGTTTTGTATCTCTACTGCCATTGGGTTCTACAACCTTCATTGAGAAGCTATAAACAATCATGATCAATGCAAACTTCATTGAAAAGAAACAGCTGAAAGTACGATTGTCCAAATCATTATCATTCTAATTCCTGTAGTTCCACTTGAAATACCGCTGATCACTAAACTGCACTCACACAGTTCTCCCAAGTCCCATATTTTGAGCTGAAAGTTCCTCCACCACTTTGTTGTGCAAATTCTGAAATAACTGCACGAGCACAAATGTCCCACGTCCTTGCCATCTCCGAAAGTGACATAGGCTGTGAAAGACTTCTCAGTGATATACTGAACTTGGACCTGGCTTTAATAGAAAGATCTTCATACTCTTTACTGCACATAAGATTTATTTGATACAATCTCAGTGAAGAGATCCAATTGATGCTACAAGAAGTACAAAAAATAAGGGAAAAGAAATGAGTGGTCAGCGGTATTACAAAAAGAAAGATGTTTTGTCGCTTCAAGAACCTTCAAATCACAAAAAAGAACAAAGAAAAACCTTTCGGTGTCACACCTTATGTCACAGCTATAGATAATCGAAAACCTGATTAACTATCTCAATTCATATTTAACAGCATGTTATCCTATCATCCCATCATTTGTACACATCCATCTGAAGAATGACTGCTTTTAAATTGGGCATTCCATGTCAAAAGGTGCAGAGAGGTTCAACAGCCATTGGACCTCTGTCTCTCCCCCCCTCCCCCCCCCAACCAAAAAAAATCCCATCTCCCTTTTCCTCCCTCTGAGCCTGTTCTATCTACAGAACCCCACATCCACCCATATATCCAAACACATGGCAGGGTCTCTAGGGCCTACTTCATGTTTCTTATATTATCCTTCCAATCCTTGCCACCACAGATGATGGCTAGTGCAGTTTGGCTATAAATATATATCAAGATAAAGGTATCCATAAATGTCTATTTACAGATCAAAACACAGAATTGAATAGGACCCACATTTTATGTTACTTACCTAACTTCAACAGGATACTTGTCCAAGAGTATAGGAGAGGAATCAGGATAATTAGTTGGAATGAGCAATCGCAGAGGCTGAATTGGTGACTGAAACAACATTGAAGAGACAAATAAACTAAGGCTTGATGCTACTCACGGAAATGAGTGGCACACTAGTATTCTAGCTAAAAAGCATAAGAATCTTACCATCCGTGCTGAAGCATACTGTGATTTCAGGTTTGGGCTAAGAGCTACAGCACTGAAAGAGCACTTGACAATGGTCCCTTCACCACCATCAGCTGCAGCTACTGCAATTGGATCAACATCTTCATCGCTGATATCAACCACAGTATCTATGAGGTGTCGATTTATCTCATGTATCTCTTCCACAAGGGCATGGTTGGCCTTCAACCAGTCACAAATTGTTCGATCAGTAACTAAGTGCATCAAATCCACATAAGTCCAATGATAAGCATCTGCAGAGGCATCTACACTAAACACACAAAAACATCCACAACTGGCTTGGATGCCAGACACATCTAATAAGCTATGCTAGTTTCAGATGACTAAGAATGGATAACAGAAAATCAGCGTGATGATTTTCAGACTTCATGTTGATTGGTATTTGTTTAAAAACAATAAACTTTCCTGTTCAGAACAGAAATCTATGCTATATAGGGGGAGGGGACTTCTAGTGTAAACAATTTTGTGTCACCTTATCTTCTTCCTAAACCGCTACCGCATCTCCTGTTACAAAGTACCATGTATTTCTTCTTATTTTAATTTCCACTTATTTATAAACCCTAATTTTTATTAGCAACTCCTAATTATGGTTACCAAATAACTATCCATTTAAACACTATTTTGGTGAATTTTCTACTATTATATCATCAAAAATATAAAACCAACTCTCCTGAAAATGATTTCGACAAATATACCCAAAAATTTTAATAATATTCTTCCTACTGGTTGCACAAACATTAGTGTGTGCCTTGAACACTAGTATGTTTTATTCCAGGCTTACCAGTTTATAAAGCACCAAAGCAGAGCATTACATAGTAATGCTATGATCAACTAAAGCAAATAAAACCAAGAGGCTGCAACAAAGAATCAAAGATGCCACAAACCAGCAGCCTGGAAACGTATCCTCATTGCCTTGGCCCATGGCAGAGAACAAGAATATATGAGAGGAAAGCAGCAGAAGAATAAAAGAGGAGGAGAAGAGCCAAAACCTGATTTTGAAAATCAATAATACAAAGAAGTGATTCAGGAGATTGAAAACTTAAAAATATTGAATTGCCAACTTGCAAGAGAATTATGCCACGTAAAGAGACCATTAATATGTTCAAACAATTCCCACAGGTTTTAATTCCAAAAATGGGAGGGAGGCAAATAGCATAGCATATCTCCTTCAGAGCCACAAGGTGCTCCGGACAACTTCAATGTAGATACAGTGAATCCTGGGTTGCAGTTCTACATCACATTGTCTATTGCATTTTGGGAAAGCAAACATATCAGATCCTGACCAAAGGAAGCATGTAAGATTCTAAAACTAGATGTGCTAACATCTCTTCTAACATCATCAAATTTTAGACGGAATGAGACGGTTAGCTTCCCTTCACCATTAGTTAATCTACCATGGAGTAAGATAAGAAAAGCATATAGCTTGCAATCCTAAGCAAACATGGAGGTAGTAACTTCCACATATACAAAATATGCATTGGCTCAATTGTTTTAGATCAATAATGATGGACAAGGAAATCGAAAAACCTCATTCCTTGGCCTTCTGATACTTGATGTAGCTGTGGATTCCAATTCAAAGGCATCAGAACTGTTTAACTGCCTCATACTGTCATTCACACTACCAACAGATGAAACAACATTGGAAGGCATTGCACTCGTAGAGCGCCTCATTTTCTTTGTTCCAGTCGGTCCATCTTGTGTGAAAAAGTTTCTTGCTTGCAAGCGACATTTTGTCATTGCGACCAAATCCTCACCAACAGCAGCTCTTGATCCATTGCCTGGTGCAGATCCAGCTATCCTATCAACCATACTGACAACTGAGCTTATATCATCAACGGAGGCAACCAATGCTTTATTTGAAATTGATTGTACCTGAAAATGACAAATATAGATCTTGTTTCTAACTGAGAAGGTGCAGAAACATGTTAAACAAAGAACTCGGTTCATGTAAAATTATAATAGAAACTAACCGCTTTAATCAACCGTTCATGTGGCTTCTCTACAGTATGTGGCTTGCAGGGCAATGCAGTTGATGTGTTGACATGAGCTCCATCCAAACTCGTAAATTCCGCAAGCAATGGCGAAGCTGATATCCCAGGAGTGCCAATTGCTAGTGATTGGGCTGCTGCAGACACAGTAGTTGCATGCGAGGGTCCAATATTTCCAGCATTTGAGAGGGATGAAATGCCAGAATTTAGTTTTTCTGACTCGCTAGGCATAGGTGATGGAGCCAAGGGAGTCGAAGGAGATGGGACCACAAAGGGTGAATTTGCAGCCTGCAGTGGAGTTCCAGTTTTTGCTATAGACGTCTGCATACTCTGCTGATCAATTTGAGGGGAAGCATGCGGGGGAACCTGAGGCGATGCTGCCTGAAGGACTTGTGGTGAAGAAATAGGAAATGGGCTTCCCGACTTCAACTGTTGGTGATGATACGCCGCTCGCTGGCTGTTGGTATGGTGTTGCTGGAAAACACCTGTTTTAACACTTATCTGCGGTCTCACCTTCAAGTCACTTGAATCAGTTACCTGATGTAGTGGTGACATTTGGTGTCCAGGCAGCTGTGAAGGCTGCTGCTGTGGCTTCATTTGTTGGTGCTGTTGTGGTTGCTGCTGCAGCTGCTGTTGTTGTTGCTGCTGCTGTTGTTGCATTAGCTGTTGTCTTTGCAAAAGCTGCTGCTGCAGCTGACGGGGATGCAATTGTTGTTTCAATTGCTGGGTTTGCAACATTTGCTGCTCCTGTTGTTTTAGCTGCTGGTTATGAATCATAGTCGAATTAGGCTGTAGAGCATTAATGAGGTTTGATTGCAGCGCAGTCATGCCACTTTGCGATGATAAAGAATTTATGTTCATTGTTTGAGGACCACTGGCAGTATTCTGCTGTAAAGAGCTTATAGCTACCTGCTGCAACGGGTGAGTATTACTTTGTCCTGGGTCCAAAGTCGAAGCAGGCTGTAGGGTACTCATCAGATTCTGTTGCAAATTCGAAACTGGTGGCACAGAGGACAATGTGTTCTGTTGCAGGCTGGTCAAGCTATTTGGCTGCATTGGTGTTATGGAACTCTGTACATTCATTGGCTGCATCTGTTGGTTCATTTGATTTTCCTGGGGCTGCATTTGAGGAATTTGAGTCTGAGGCTGAGAGTGCTGCATGTTGGACATTTGCTGTTGGGCAAGTTGCACTTGTTGCAAAGAAACGGGCCTCCGGGGCCGATTTGTAGAAAGAATATTGATTATCTGTTTTTCAATGGAAGCCAACTTCTCCTTGTGACTGATCTGAATGTCATTCTTGGTACATCGCAAGAATCCTATTAGGCGTTCCAGCATGAGCTTAAAGAATTTGAGCTTTTCAATCTGCTCATTTCTCGGTTGTTGAGGAAGAGAATCATGCTACAAAAGGACAAGGCTTTCATTAATAAGAATCGGGAACAAAAGAATGAACCTTTCTAACAGAAAAAGAAGATATTTTGTTCCTTTGTTTCTCCCACAAATTTTCTCCCATTTCTGGAACTAGTACATATTGGTATGGACAATAACAAGCTCTAGCATGCACAAGCCCATTGTCTATACTTGATCAACAAGCAGATGACTGACAAATGGACTCGGGAACAAACGAAAAGTTTTTCTTGGCTCACTGCACTTGATAAGAGGACAAGTTGACTGTTTCTTCCTGGTTAACACATTAGTAGATTGATACTTAAAGACCTGAAAAGTGGATGCAGATTGCAAAGTACCACTCTGCAATGCTTTGATAGAACAACGATCACACATAAATTACACATACCTGTTGCAGCTTTCCAGCAATTTTCATGTACATGTCATTTAATTCCAGGAAATACATGTCCTTCATGGATTTAATCTGCAAGTAAATTTTGCAAATGAGAACATGGCTGCAGATGGAATCTACATACTGAAGCTAAAAAATCATTCTATACCATTACATCTCCTAATTGAAAATGAAAAGATCATATATCAATACCTTTTGATAAACCTCCTCCTGCCAATCTCCACCACTTGCATTCCCCGTCTGAGCTGTTGAATCTAACGAAGCTACATAAAGTTTCAAATAGGATATCATATATGTTATTGGTATCAAAGGCAATAATTACTTGTGAGATAAAAGATGAGATTAGCACGAATAGCAGTAAAAAATAGGAGCATTGCCATGGCAAGCAAGAAATTGCATAAACAAACATAATTTGCAAAAGATGAAACATAATTTTGCCTAAAAATGTAGAACATAAAAACGCATTGGCCAACATTTAACAAATTAGTGAAAATTAAGGCACTATAACCTTAATAGCTAGTTTGTGAGTTGAGGATAGAAAAGAAAAGAAGAGAAAGGGTAAGTTATGAGAGAAAAGAAAGGATAAGAAAAAATTTTGTGAGCTTCCATCAGTTTTCCTTCGCTTTCCGCCCGTTTTGGTCAGAAAAATTTTGCACTGTAGCAGCGCTTGGCTTTCCTTCAAGATCCGTTCGTTTCTTTTCTTTTCCGTCTCACTTAAATGTCCCAAACGTAGAAAAGTCTACCTTTCCCTTCCTTTCTTTTCTATTCCTTTGAAATCTGAACTCCCAAACTAGCTATAAAGATGTCTAAGAATTAATAACCAAGCAGATGTTTCAAATAAAACTACAAGAATAAAAATTCACAAAATCTTATCATGATGGGAGAACAAGCTAACTTCAGTGCATGTTATCAGAATGACAACCAACATTAGGATGTTTAAAGATCAATACATAAATTCTGGAAAAGTAAGAAATCCTATCCTGAGAAAAGTGCGCAAAAGTTCATAGAGAAATGCACAACATAAGAACAGATCAAATAACATTGAAAAAGAAATAATCAAAAACTCCATGGGATATATTCAAAAAAGAAAGAGCACAAACTTGATGATGCCTCAGGATGGGCTCTTTGTGGCTGAAATAACTGCTTCTGCTGTTCTACAACATTCTGCTGTTGAAGCAAAGAACCTGTAGGTTGAATCTTTTGCTGCATATCTCTTTGCAACGCATTTGACTGCTGCTGCATATGTTGTAGGCCCCCTGGTTGTGCTTGAATCTGTGATACCATCTGCTGCTGCGGTTGCTGTGGCTGTTGATTTTGGCTTGGTAGCAATGCTGTTGCATTCTGCTGCATTTGTTGCTGTACCGCAACCTTAGATTGCTGTAACATGACGACAGAATGCTGACTTGTCGGCATGGCAGAGTTACCAGGTTGAGTCCCTCGCATTGACTGCTGATGGAGCCCAGAAACGCTACTTTGAGGGGCCAACTGTTGTTGATGCATACTCGAAAGGCTGTTCTGTTGACCTATTAGCTGCTGCTGCTGCATATTGTTCTGCTGGCCTATCAGCCTTTGTTGCTGTTGCTGCATATCAGGCATGCTATTCTGTTGGCCAATCAGCTGGTTGTGTTGAATATTTGTAGCACCAGGCTGCTGCCCAATCAGCTGCTGCTGCTGTTGCTGCGGCTGCTGTGCTGCAGGCAGTAATGGCTGTTGAGCCATGGAGGTTTGCTGCTGATGCAACATGGAAGCCTGTTGTGACTGTTGCTGCTGTTGTTGCTGTTGCTGCTGCTGCTGCCTCAAAACTGCTTGAGACTGCTGCTGAATTACTGGTTGAGTCACTTGTTGCATAGAAGACTGTTGATTCTGCTGGAGGCCAGATAGAGGAGCTGACTGCATTACAGATGGCTGCATAACAGCTTGCTGGGAGGTTTGAATTTGAGTTGGTTGCAAAAGGTTTTGCTGCTGCTGCTGCTGCTGGATATGAGATTGCATAAGGGGCTGTGCCATTGCTCCTCCTTGTTGTAACTTTTGTTTCATGTACTGATGCTGCAGCTGTTGTTGATAAAGATAATGCTGTGGATTCTGTGTCTGCTGTTGTTGCTGCAAGGGAACAACCTGTTGTTGTCTAGCCTGCATCTGTCTTTGAGAATTAGTGAAAACATTTGAAGGCATCACCTGTCCCATGGAACTCCCTACTGGGTTCTGAGAAACACTGGGAACACTCTGCATGTTCTGCAAATTGGAGTTCTGACCAATATTAGGCATGGGAGCCTGCTGCAAATTACCAGCAGTTGGAAGTGTAGAAGCCAAAATAGCAGAATTCTGGACTCCAGTTGATGTCATATTAGTCTGCATGTTTTGCGGTAACAGCTGTTGTCGGGATTGTGATTGGCTGCTCACCACTGGCATGGGATGTTGCTGGTTCTGAATTTGGGATTGCATGCCATGGACAGCTATCAAGATGAACAGATGCACATGGAGAAGGAGAGAACTCATTCATTAGACATCATCGAAAGGATAGAACCACAAAGGAAAAAGACGTTTATCTCAAATGTCAAAACCAGCAAAGCACAACAACAAATGGTACCAAAACTAATCCAAAAGCAGTAACACAAAAGTCCAAAGCAATCAGGTGATAACCTACTCCAATCCTTCTTAACCTTTTAAAACAAAAAGTACATATATCTTCTGCAACTAAATGTTCCATCAACTTCTTCGATGCAGTCTCAGTTTACAACTCACAGTAGTCAACCATTTAGACGTGGCCAGCAAGAGAAACCTTAGGCCTAGAAAGATACTGACAAATCCAAGCAAGCTTAATTAATGGGTGTAAAGTGAGTGGATTTGAATCACCCATTTAGATCCAATTAAGACAATAAGATCATATGAGAGAGAGATTAGTACGCCACTGGATTTTTGGAAATACTCTCTGAAGATCAGGATGTGCAAAAACAGCAATTAAACATTGATTGTGTGGACATCAAATAAAACAGTATTCTGGACAAAAGCAGATATTGATAACGAAACTCCAGGTACCACTGCTAACTATTTGGCATCATAAGAAAGCTAGATTGCATCTCATAAACTTCAGAAGACACTAAAGAGCAGATGAGCTTACATGAAGTTAAGTCCGTAATATGTTGACTAGATTTAACTCTTATTTCTCATATGGGATAATATCCTTCAATCATACAATTAATTAGAGTCAAATCTTACAAGATTTCCCAATCTGACTCTAAGACAAGATGCTGAACAGCTGAAGTACTAAACACAAAATATAAAATCCTACGGAAAAAGAGCTAACTTACCAAAATGCCTATCAAAACCAAAAAAAGGAACAACTGAACGCATGAAACCAAAATTCCTGCTAAACACGCTTGGCTAGAGACTCCTAATTAAGATACTTTTGTGTTAGTTACCTGGAATCTTCATTCACCCCAGGCAGGACGGGATATGCACCTGACACAGTCAAAAGCTTTTGGGTATGTCAACTGTTGTGATGCGATGTTGATGGCCAAGGAGGAGAGATGGGCAAGAAGTCTCATGAGATGGGAAGAGAATGGAAGAGGAAGAAGGGTCGTTCTGTGGAGGGAGGAGAAAAGAGGGGAAAGCCAAAGCCACTCAAGTTTCAAAAGAAAAATACTCACATCCCATGGTGTATTTTCACTTCAGACATAAGGGCTGCTTCTTTCGTTGGAGGAAGATGTGAAATCGTGGCATCTGAGAGTAAGAGAGGCTATGATAAATTGAAAAGAGGCACTCTGTTTTGATGTGACGGAAGCACAGAATGACTAAGAGATACGGTTTGACAACAATATCTACTTTGCCCCACTATTTCAACTTTAATTAATGAATAACTTAAGGTTTCTGCAATTTTTCCCTTCTCAATAAGAATTCATCCCCTCCTACTTAAATACATTGTAACCCAGCTTATGTTTCTTTTCAATTTAATCGCACATCTAATTGATCTTTTCTTAGCATATGCTTTAAACAAGTTTTGGATATTTTAGAATGATTTGTGTTTAAATATCTTATGTACACGAGTATAAGAGATGCAACCACACACCTGTACCCAAAATTGGGCAAATATCCCCGGATCCTGTAACTTTCAAATACGGAAATCTGACACTTCAACACGCAACTGCACCCAGACACCACCCAAGTCCATGTAACGTAACTCTAAAAAAGTCTTCCTATTTTCCAAAGTGAGCTGATTAAAGCCTGAGAGAAATTCTGGAAATCATTAACTGTTGTTTTGATAGACCACATGACAATTTTATATGGCTAGTCAAGTTAGCAACCTTTTGTCAGACCAAAACATAGATGCACTTGCACCGCATGGCACGTTGGGTTTGTTAACACAGGTAAGATACTTATTCATATAGTTCCGTCAGTTCCTCACAAATATCCATGCCTGACCACTGAAGACAACATCTTTTAAACTTCGTAGAAACAACAAAGCCACTGGATCCAAAGGTTCATAATTAATTCATCTAAGTATGGCACAAAAACATCATAGGTCATCAAAACTACTAATTAGCCATAAAGAGAAAAGTAACAAGGCATCAGCACAGGCAAATATTAGAGAACATTAGCAGCACCAACTCCTATTACATTCAAAAAAGAAAGATGACAGATGAAAAGGTTGAGGGGATCAATACCACAATCCAAGAAAGTGAATATGCCATCCAAATACCTTGGTCTGGAGGATTTTTGCTTGCATTGGCAGCATTAGCTTGTAAAGGATTAGCCATGGGATTTTGGGACTTAGTTTCCATTGTCAGCATCTTCAAAGATATCTTTCTCAAATAATCTGACTGCAAAAAATAAATCATGTCCAGAAGAAAAAATTAATAACCAAATAATGAGAAACAAGAGTGACTTAATAAAATGGACCAACAGCAAAATTCCGCGCAGGATCAATGGAAAAAGGATGTAAGTGATACGTTAAGACCATGACATGCCGCAGAATTGCATGGCTACCTGGCTAGTTGCTGCAGTATAAATCTTTTCCTCAAACCTCACAGCAATTTTCTTAAGTTCTTGCAGTCCCTCTTGTCCAGAGAATGGCAGATGCCTCTTCAAAGTCTCCATTCTGCACATGTGAGCACATCTGAACATTCAACTAAAAGCTGCTTACAACCTTACAGAAGTACATCAACAACAGGAAACAAGATCATAAACCAGCTCCACAGTTGCATACTACCACACAAAATCAACTTAGGAAAACAAGCATCTTAAAGTCAATAAAGGAAAACCAATAGCAAGTAAACCTACAAGAGTTTAGAAACTATACTAAATGCAGAGTCTTCTAAATTTCAGTTTTCCACATCATGGCTTCCCAAACAAATTGTGTTAATCAGGAAAGCCATAAAAGAACTGTAAAAGTAGCACATGAATTAAAAGAGGAAGTGTGACAAGAAGTGGAAGAAGTGAAGGAGGAAAGGCAGAAGAGAACTTAGTCTTGAAACACAAAGACATGAGGATTTCATTCTTGAAACTTTTTTCAACTCCAAGTATATAACTTGAAACACAAAGACACGAGGATTTCATTCTTCAACATATTAACTCTCTCAACTTGGTACTTTCCAATCTCACCAAGGAGTCCTTCAACGGAATCCATGCATTTAAAATATCAGAAGAGGAAAATTCTGGCAAAGATAAGTTCAAAGCTACAAATTCTCGGTAAAAGATGTAGTAGTGCAACAAATATAAGAATTCCACACATACAACACATTATCCAAACGACATATTGTATTAAAATACACTCCTCTGGAATAAGACAGAGCCCATGAAGCATTGGAAGCTCCAAGAAGCTTCCAATTCTTCCTCGACTCCATTCCCAATAATACCATAAAATCATCCAGAATCTCAAACATATTAGTCTCCCACACCCAATGAAAATGAATTATTCATACTGGAAAAATAATTATCAACACCAACTAAACAAATAATACATTTTTCTAGTATTACATTAAATAAGAAAAATCACAGTTTTAACCCAGGTAAGGGCCTTCAAGAAAGTCCAGAAAAAAATTTTTTTACCAGTTTCCAAACCAGATATCAATCTAAAAAAAAAAATTTTAAAAATTGCATACATATATAATCCAAAGTAAAGAGACAAAGCAAAAAGAAAACGAGGGTTACATCTTATTTACGATTCTTTGACGAGAATCAGCTTGGAGTTGAGTCCTCCAATCGCCGCTGTCAATAGTAGCCGGCGGAGGTGCATTTGGGACAGCCGATACTTCTCCACTGCCGCCTGCTTGACCACCTTGAGGAGGACCCTGAGCCATCTGGCCTTGAGGCGCCCTCCAACTGCTGCTATCCATTGCCGAATCAAACACAATTGGTCGACAGAAATAAATCGAAAAGCTTGAAACCCAATAAAACAATTCAGAAATTTACCCGTGAGCATTAAATCTAGGGATAATTTCAGAAACCTCGGGGAGGTTTCTGACAATTTCATTGACCTCCCCTGAGGTTTTCACAATTACATTGACCTCCCTTGAGGTTTAGGATTTTGTAACAAAATCAGTCCATGATGTCAAAAATGAACACAAAAAAGTGTTTTTAGGAAGAGAGGGAATTTGTTCCCACAAATGCCCCTGAGGTAAGTGTACAAGTTATATTAGTGAAATAATGAAAACTAATAAAAACCAGAAATAAATTAGAAAAAGTGAGGGGGATGTTAGTGAAATAAGGAAAAAGAGTCACTGACCATTTACTTGCACAAAACTGTAGCAACAACTATGCTATTTTTTGCAATGTTGAAGAATTATTATGAACTATCTAAGTTATGCTATCCAATAGGTGTACATCATCCAACAATACTAGAGACAAAATGTTAATGAAGTAAACTAAGAAGTTGCTTGCAAAAACACTCTTCCAAGTTGAATGTTAGCCAATGGTCTGTGGCAACCAAGAAGCTGCAAGATTTGAACAAAACCAAGTTAGCACTAGCCTTACAACCAAAAGCCAAGAGTATAATCAAAGAACAACAATACAAGCAAAGACAGCTCCAAATCAAACAAATATAGCAGCAACAAACTTTGGTATTAATACCATTTGGAACAATACGATTCTCTTGCTTCCATTTGACATAGTCTGTGCTACTGAACTTGGTAAAACCCCTAAAATTCAGGCAAAAAAAATGTGACAAGACCAAAAACAAACAAAACTTCATGTAAAGAGCAACAGAGCAGCCTCAAGTGCTTCACTAGAGACATTCTCCCTTCTTTTCTCAACTAACCAAGTGGAGATAGAGTGGGAACTCATCAACTCCCTTCTTTTTCATGCCAACATCATATATCCTAATCTTTGGATCTGGAACACCACGGTAGTACCTTGACTTTGGATAGGGTTTGTCTTTTATCTTCAACATATTATGGACCAATATTAAGAAGGAAGCCATTTTCACTTTAAGCAGCAATATTTAAGGTGGAAAAGAGTGATTTGTTGCAGAAATTAAGGTGGAAAAGAGTGAATTGAACAGGTTCATGAGCAATGCAGAAACTAAATTCTTATACTTTATAAGATTGAGTTTTGGTCAAAAAAGGAGTTGAATTTCAACCGCATGGATGGGGGCATTTTGAAAATTTAAAAAATATATTGCTTTTTTCAAGTTTTTCGTATAACTAATTGCAGCATGTATTTCGGTGTTTTTACATTAAAACTCCCATATTTGTACGTTTAAAACTTGTATTTATAGACACATCTGGGTATTTGTGGAATGTGGGTTTATTTGGTGATCATTTGTGCATTTGATCCAATTCATATAAGCGTGTGTTTTTGTACAATTACTGAAATGGGGTTATTATGTAATTAAAATAGAGCCACATTGCTGATAATCTCAGTAATTGCAATATAATTCCATTTCAATTGTCTGAAACACTCATAATTATATCAACACTTGCTTTCCTATATCTGAAGTTTAGCCGTTTGAAACAGCTTCTCTATCAGCAATAAAATACCATTTACATCCTAATTAAATGGCCAATAACATGGGTATGCAACTAAATTATTGTTTGAGTATCAGTCATGACTCTTTCAATTCTTTTTCCTTTACATTTTTTGGTTTTTCCCCTTTTGGCTTCCAGGACTGCATTATTTTTTTAGCCTTTACACTCAACATTTCATAATAGTTTTCATCAAAAGATATATTTCCTTAATATTACTTAATATGCGTTGTTATCTTATTTTTATTTTCATTTACTTGCTCACCACAGACACCTAAAAAATCCTCTTTAATCACACGTGCCAAACACCAGCGCCACGCGCGGGCATTCCCTCCTAGTATTTGTCATATGCTCAAGTTGCAACATTACAGATCCATTAAATGAAACAAGCTAAGAACTAAAATAGTCATTTATGAAACCATAACAGTAATAAGGTGCAAAATCAAAACTGCAATCCAAGAGTAATATCATTTCAGATTTCATAACCATACATTAAATAAATAGAAATGCAATCCAAGACTATCCAAAACACCATCTGCCTTGAAGCAATTCAGGCAGAGGGTGAGGATTGCAAAACCATTGTTTAGTCATTAGTTTCACATAACACCATATAAAAAGCATGAGTAGGCAGCATATTAATGAACTATAATTCACAAAGCACCACTAAGTACAAAAGAAGAGAAATATAAGCATAACAGTAGTAATTAGAAATGCAAGCTAAAACTGCTATTGGTGCTAATATTGGTAGAGTTAAGAGTTGTAGCTGCATTCATGCTAACAGATGTAGCAGCTTGAGAACAGATGTAGCAACTTGAGAATCACCAGGGGTTTGAATAGGAGCTGTTGACAAATGATTAGTTGGTCGAGCAAGTTCTGGTGCAACTCTTCTGCAAGAACCTGTTGCAACATTTGTCGAAGTGGCATGTGAAGGCCTTCCTCTCTGCAATTGATCAAAATAGAAGAGCTTGTGCCTTACTGAATATATATGTAGCAGCACTAGATTGGATTTCATAACAAAAGTGCCCATACCTTTCTTTTAGAGGCAATTGTACCTGTCTGTACATTAACCTGAACATTTATGGCAGCATTTCTAGTAGAAGTGTCGCGCCCCATTTTTGAAAAAAAATTAAATAGTATAGAGTTGAAAAAATGGATTAAAAGATGAGTGAATTGAAATTTTGAGTTTTTGATTTTTAGACAATAAATAAAGAAAAAAGGGCCTAAAATGGGACTTAAAAAGTGCAACGATTTGTGACCAAAATAATAGTCTAAAAAGGATTTTTAGGAAAAAATAGAAGTCGCCACTTGATATCGAATTTAGGTGTACCAAGTCACCTAAAAATGTATTTTTGATAAAAAAAAATAGATAAAACCCTTTTTAGGCGACTCCAACCTAAGGCACCCTTTCAATCTAGCTAAGGTTAGTTGCGAGATTTAGTCGAAAATTTTCTTAATCTAATATATAAAACTTATCACATTAGGGCATTTCTATATGGATGCAAATTCAGACCTAATGAATATCGAGAGGGTCGAAATATCTTTTCAAAGTTTAATTGGTGCAAATCACATTAATTGTGATGCCCAAAATTATTCTTAGAAGAGGTCACGAATATGCAAAGATGAGACTCGAAGAAAAAGAAGAATTATAATATATAAATATACGTGATTTAAAAGAGAGGAATGCAACATAACAGATACGGGGAACTAAGATTTGTGACTCAACTTTTCTTTCTTATAGAGGGGGGACGAGAGCGTGCTAAGGTTAAGAAACCACACTCGTTCATTTCCCATATTTGAAGGGTGACTCTCCTAATTTAATCAAGCAAATGGACTAACATATTTCTATTTTCCTAAATAGAATGCAAGTCTAAATGTCATGTTTCATGCACATAGGGATAAGGGAGATAATATGTAGTGGAAATATCATGCAAGATGAGAAAAAGATCCTAAAAATGAAAAACATGTATGAAATGCAATGAATGTCATGCAAAGAATGTGAATCTAGCGCGAAAACGATCTAAAGGGTTTAGCATTGGACTAACCCATTTCTACAATCTTTCACTAGCATTGGACTAGTGAGAAATCGGAAAGAAAGACCACAACTAGCGTTGGACTAGTGTGGTAACGTCATGCATTTATTATAACTAAATAAATCCTACAAAAGCATAATTAAAGCAAGTAAGCACATAATGCACATAGAACACATAACACATAAGCATAATTTCTAGATGCAAAACCCTAATGAAAGCGAATAAACACTTAAGTACATAAGCATGCAAGCACACAAACAAACAAATGCAAATAAAAACTTAAGTATTACATTTAGGACCCTAACTACAATCTAAGGGGGGAATTAAAAAAAATAATACCCTAACTATTACATTT
Source organism: Coffea eugenioides (assembly GCF_003713205.1). Lineage (NCBI taxonomy): Eukaryota > Viridiplantae > Streptophyta > Magnoliopsida > Gentianales > Rubiaceae > Coffea > Coffea eugenioides. The sequence goes on along the minus strand of NC_040036.1, from coordinate 54,390,193 downwards.
ATCTAACTAATTACATTTTTAACAAAATTAAAACCTATCTATTATATAGTCTAGCTAAATACATGTTTTGAGCATCTATCTATTACAATTTGACATTTAAATGCCTCTCAAATAATCATCAAAATTAAATAAAATAAATGAAACTTAAAATAAATAATTAAAAGAAAAAGCCCTCAAAACATGCAATTACATATAAAAAACACATTGGAGAACATAAAAGAAATTAAAATAATAAAAGATGTTACATTCCTTGAAGTTGTGGCTAAATGGAGTGAAATTTGCTCTATTTATACTCCAAAAATCAATAAAATAATCAAGACACCAATTTAATTATAAAGAAATGAAAATAATCATGAAATCTACCAGTTAAAGCACTTAAATAAAGTATAATTAACAATTAAAGAAGAAAAGTAACTTATATTTAAGAAATCAAAACTATTAGGGACCTAATTATAAAAATGAAAAAGTTTTTGAGGTCAAATTATAATTATTACAAAGATTAGGGGTCAAATTTAAATAAAAATAAAGTTTAGGGACTAAAATATAATTAAATTAGGAACCTAATTGAAAGAAAACTAAAGTTTTTAGAGCCTTAGTAAAATTATGCAAAATTTTAGGGACTAATTTGCAAAAACATTTTCTAGTTTCTTGACAAATCAGGCCACTAGGCCATTTTTCTTATTTCTTTGGGCCAAAACTTCATAAGCCCAATCGAAAGTCCAAGGCAAAATACACAGGCCAGCCTATAGTTTTACTCAAACAAATCCAACCGAAAAAAACATGGGCTTCAGCCTCCTAACCCAAGACAAAACCAATCAGAAATAACAATAACCCACTTTCAAAAAATCAAACAAAATAACCCAATCCAATTCTCCTCTATTTTACCAAAACCCAACAAATTGATAAGCCAACTAAAAAATTGTTAAGGTCTAATTTCATCCCAAAATCCAGAATTAATTTGTCCAACGATCTATTTAAAATATGCAAAAGAAAATTAGAATTTAAAAGGGGCAAAATTGATTTATTACAGAAGTTTTTCGGCCATAGTACAATTATTTGAAAGTTGGGGGCCAAAACGCAAATTTCCAGATTATTCATGCAAAGCTTTCGATGCTTTCTCTGCAAACTTCTTTTGCAACTCATTTCACCGTAGAAAACTTACCCAAACTCAAACTAAACCATCAATTTATCAACCAGAAAACAACACAAAGACTTCACCCCATTTTTTTTTTACAAAATTCCAGTAACAAAACACTCTATTTGAAAGATCAGAACAAAAGAAACAAACAAAAGGTAAGCTGCAAAATGGGTTTCCATAAAATGCAGGGAAGATGCTCATTATTTGCTAGGACTTCAGACCGAAATACATGAGATTTGAGCACTCAAAATTCACAGGCAAAGGCTCAACACAACATCATACAATGAAATCTAGCCTAATGGTCTGCAAAAATAAGCAGGAAAATTGCAGAAAAAGAAGGAACAGGTTTAGCAAGAGCTTTCTGACAAGTTTGATACCAATCCAAGGGTATGTGAACTGAAAAAAGATGAAAGAAAGATTACCTTCAATCCTTCAACACCAAACGAACGTGAAAAAATGTGAAATAAACACGCTCAGGGCCTGAAACTATCCCTTCGAGCTTTGTTGCAGGACCCTCAAGAACTGACGAGCTAGCTACTTTGAGTCGAAATTAGAGAGGTTTGGAAGCTTTTTTTCGAGACTTTTTCTGAACAAAAATTGTTGTTTGATGAACGCATAAGGTGCAGAAACAAAAACAATCACCTAAAGAACTAAAATCTAAATCGGATTTTGAGCTGAAAAGGGGCCTGATGATCAGCCCTGGCTCACTTTTTTCAGAAATTTTCTACAATTTTCTTCCACTCTCTCTCCCATTTTCTCTCCCTTTTTGCAGTTTTTTCTTTTTTTTTGGTCGCCGCCTCTCCTTCTCCTCTCTCTGTCCTTGCCTAATGGCTGCATTTGGAGCCTTTTATGGGAACCAAAACCTCTCCCCAACCCTAGAAATGATGGTACAGATGAAATGGATTTTTTGTGGCATTTTTGAAGCCATTGGATGGGTTGTTTTCTGAAATATTCTTGATGATTTCTATTGGCATGAGTTGGCATTGTACTGGGGGGCTTAGAGGGAAAGAACAAATGCAAAAAAATGAGCAAAAATAGGATCAAATGGCCACTGCAATATTCTTGTACTGTTTTTCTAGTTTGGGTTGCAACATGGGAAGATAACACGCGCGTGGGAGATTTTTTTTTTTACAAAACTGATTTTGATTGATTTTTTCCTTTTCTGCATTTCTTTTCTTCTTTTTCTTCTAAATTTCTAAAAATAAGCTAAAATGATTTTCTTAAGAAATAGAAATGAAACAAAATAAACTAAAATAAATAAAATTTAAACAAAATAAACTAAAAATAGAAAATTAAAACAGTAAAATTTTGGTGTCTACAAGGACTTAAATTGCTACCTTGACTTGAATGCACAATAGGCACCTTCCCATGTGTATGAGTCTGTCATAACAAATTTACATGTTAAAGTAATGTGACTAAGTAAAACTGCAGACTAATTGCATAATTCAAACATGATTTATAACCAAAGAACAAATCCTTGCAGTTCTAAATTTGCAATTCCTCTACTTGGTTTCCCTCTTCTAGTTGGCATCTGTCATGAAGTAAACAACATAAGCAGTTGATGAGCCAAGAAAGAACATTTAATTTGTAAAAATGTGTGTATGATGATAGCTGTTGAGCATGAGTATAGGTTGGATTCTTTCTTTGCACAGGAGCTCTTTGGCATGTTCTCATGTTGTGACCAAACTGACCACAATTTCCACACTTTAAGGTACTAGACCTTTTTGGCTAAGATGAAGGTCCTTCATCAGCTTCTCTCCTTCTGTTAACTCTTGATCTACCAGGAGCTCTTCTAAAAGAAGGGGACAGTACAACCTTAGGGGTAACTTTATGCATAGGAGGTTACCTCTTTTCATGAGGTATAGGGTGAATCATAGGAGCATATGCCTTCAAGTAAATGTCTTTGGAGAACCAATGATTGCAGTAATCTTCCAACTTTTCCCTTTTGTAGCTAATGCCAAGTGCAGCATGTTTGCAAGGAAGTCCAACTAATTGGAAGGCACCACAGTCACAGGTCCTTTGGTTTAAATTGACTATGAATGATCTGTCCATATCACCAATCTCAAGTGTATCCTCACTTTCCATATTCAGGGTACAATGCCTTAATGCTTGAGCAATTTTTTTGAGCTTTTCAGCAAATTTTGAGGTGATTCTGTTAGTTAATATGCATCCCTTTTGGTATCTCTTATGCATTTTCTTCATGAACTTCCTTCTCAAACCTTAACAAGGGTAAGTATGGGTTTGCCCCTGAGATCACCAACCCATGAATTAAACGATTCAATGAAATTATTCGTGACATGGTCACATTTAATTTCTTTTGAGAATGCATATCTACATCACGCCTTCTTGGGAATTTTGTCCAAATATTTCCAAGCCTGTATGTTGATGTCTTTAATGGTTGACATTGCTTTATTGTAGCCTATGTGATCAAGACTCTTTGCTGCCTTCCAGAAGAAACTATTAAGCAGCATGCCTCGAAATTGCTGCTTGAAGTTGCTGCAAATGTGCTTGCAACAATATCTGCCACTAGCATTTGGAAAAATCTCCTCATAAGTAAGGTTGAGCTCCTGAAACAGCAAATAGATGAGTCAAACCACTAAATATCACTTGAGTACCTAAACCTAAAATTACCTATTTTGGACCATTGTACCTATCTCCAAATTTTCGAGCTTATTGTACTCTCAATTGGCTAGAGTTTTCAGACACGTTTTCACTTTTCACTAAACAAGCTTCTAAGAAAATAATTTTTGAATCGAGACATTTTAAAAATATAACGAAACTATAAAACCATGTACTTAGGTCTAAAAAGGCTAAAAAATATTATTCGTGGCAAAAATCCAAATAAATAATTAATTTAGCCAAAATTAGGGATTTTAAATAATAAAATTTTCGAGTCCTCACATCCTATCCCCCTTAAGAAATTTCGTCCTCGAAATTTACCTTGATTGGTGAACAGGCCTGAATACTTTTCTCGAATTGCTTCTTCGACCTCCCAAGTTGCTTCCTCCAACCCATGGTTCTTCCAGAGGACCTTTACTAATGGTATCTGTTTGTTCTTCAATTCCTTTACCTTCCTATCCAAAAGCTTAATCGGTTTCTCCTCATAGGTTAAGGTCTCATCAATCTCAACATTTTCCGGTTGCAGGACATGTGAAGGGTCCGGATGGTATTTCTTCAGCATAGATACATGAAATACACTATAAATTCGAGATAAATTCGGCGGTAATTCCAACTTATAGGCTACACTCCCTACACGTTGGATAATCTTGTAAGGTCCTACAAACCTTGGCTGTAACTTCTTTCCTTTTCCAGACATTAAACTTGCTTTCAAAGGTGTAATCTTGAGAAATACCAAATCTCCAACAGTAAACTCCAAATCCTTTCTTCGATTATCGGCATAACTCTTTTGGCGGCTCTGGGCAGCCTGAATTCTCTGACGTACTAACTTTACCTTTTCATTAGCTTCCTCAATCCAAGATACTGTGGTCGGATCTAGGATTTTCCGTTCACCTACTTCGTCCCAACAAATTGGGGACCTACATTTTCGACCATAAAGTGCATCATATGGGGCCATCTGAATAGAAGAGTGGAAATTATTATTGTAGGCAAACTCCACTAAAGTCAAAAATTTACTCCAACTCTCTCCAAAGTCCAGAACACAAGTCCGTAACATGTCCTCAAGAGTTTGAATTGTCCTCTCCGACTGTCCATCCGTCTGGGGATGATAAGTGGTACTAAAGTTCAATTTAGTCCCTAACACTTCTTGCATCTTTTGCCAGAATCTCGAAACAAATCTTGGATCTCTGTCCGACACAATACTTACAGGTATTCCATGCAACCTAATGATCTCATCCAAATACAATCTGGCCAACTTCTCTAATGGGTATTTCATATTAATCGACAGAAAATGAGCCGATTTGGTCAATCTATCCACTATTACCCAAATCGCATCATGGCCTCTCTGTGTTCTTGGTAATCCCGATACAAAATCCATAGTGATATTCTCCCATTTCCACTCAGGTATTTCTAGAGGTTGCAAAAAAATAAAGTGGAAGTTACTATAATATTCCCCAAAATTACCTTCCTTGGTTCCAATCGAGGATTCCAGTAACTCACTTCTTCCAATAATTGAAACTCCTTAATCATCAATCCAGCCATTTGTACTTGACGGCTCAAAGCATCGGCCACTACATTGGCCTTCCCAAGATGGTACTTAATAGTGCAATCATAGTCTTCCAAAAATTTCATCCATCTACGTTGCCTCAAATTCAGCTCTTTTTGAGAAAACAAGTACTTAAGGCTTTTGTGATCTGTAAAAACCTCGAATGTTACCCCGTACAAATAATGTCTCCATTTCTTCAAAGCAAAAACCACAGCCGCTAACTCCAAATCATGAGTTGGGTAATTCCCTTCATGCGGTTTCAATTTCCTAGAGGCATATGCTATTACCTTGTCATTTTGCATTAAAACGCACCCCAATCCTTCCTTAGAAGCATTTGTGTAAACCACAAAACTATCCTTTCCGTTTGGCAAAGCTAACACAGGCGCTCTTGTCAATCGTCTTTTCAATTCCTGAAAACTTTCCTCACACTTAGGACTCCATAAAAACTTTTCATTTTTCTTGGTCAATTCAGTCATGGGTCCAGCAATTTTCGAAAAATCCTGAATGAATCTCCGGTAATACCCTGCTAATCCAATAAAACTTCGAACCTCGGTAGGGTTTTCCGGTCGTTTCCATTTCGAAACAGTTTCAACTTTAGCTGGATCCACTTTAATCCCATCCCTAGAAATTATGTGTCCCAAGAAAGTCACTTCTTTTAACCAGAATTCGCACTTGCTGAACTTAGCATACAATTGATGCTCCCTTAAGGTCTGCAAAACAACCCTTAAGTGATTCTCATGGTCTTTCACATTCTTAGAATACACCAATATGTCATCAATAAAGACCACCACAAATTGGTCTAGATAAGGTTTAAAGACCCTATGCATTAAATCCATAAAAGCAGCAGGAGCATTCGTTAACCCAAATGGCATCACGGTAAACTCAAAATGCCCATATCTCGAGTTAAAAGCAGTCTTGGGTATGTCCTTCTCCAAAATCCTCAACTGATAATAACCCTGTCTCAAATCCAACTTCGAGAATACTACAGCCCCTTGCAATTGATCAAATAATTCATCGATGTGGGGCAAAGGGTACTTATTTTTAATTGTAATATCATTCAAGCCTCTATAATCTATACATAGTCTCAAACTCCCGTCCTTTTTCTTAACAAACAAAACTGGGGCTCCCCACGGAGAATCACTCTCTTTTATAAAACCCCTTTCTAGCAAATCTTGCAGTTGTAATTTCAACTCCTTTAATTCCGCTGGAGCCATTCGATATGGCGTTCTAGAAATAGGGGCTACTCCCGAGGTTACATCGATCTTAAAAGCTATTTCCCGTTCCGGGGGTAGAGACTCCAATTCTTCAGGAAAAACATCGGAAAAGTCTTTCACTACAGGCATGTCCTCCAAATTCACCTTATCACTAGGGGTGTTAATAAGAAAAGTCAAATACCCTTGAGCTCCTTTTCTTAATAACTTCCTAGCCCGAATTCCTGAAATAAGCGCAGACGAAGCTAATTACCCCTTACATCCAGTTTCAAGGTTGTTTCTCCTGGAATACGCAACTCTACAATTCTTCGTCCTACAGTTTAACTGAGCGTATATAACGGCTAACCAATCCATCCCAAGATTACATCGTATCCCTTAATCGTCAATCCCATCAAATCAGCCAATAATTTCGTTCCCCAATCCAAACTTCACAATCTTGATACACCAAGTTAGCAATTTAGACTCTGATCCCCAGTAGGCGTTTTAACTTCAAGATCATATGGTAACTTAATTAGCTTTCAAGTCTATCCCACTCATGAAGTTAGGGTTTACAAAAGAATGTGTAGCACCTGGATCAATTAAAAACCCTAGCTAAACGATGATGAAAGATTGGAATTGTACCTCTACCACCTAGTTGTTTCAGGAACTTGTTGTTGATAGTCAAGTGCAAAACCCTGGCGTGTACTTTCGGTCGGCTCCCTCTGGCACTAGTTTGCTTAGAGGCTGACTTTTTTCTGGTCTCTGGGTATCACCTCCCGTCTTCATTTTTGTTTGGACAGTTCGCGAGCTGATGCTCGGTACTACCGCAGGCCAAGCACTTCCCAGACTTCCTCCAACAGTCATTTTCAGAATGGTTGGGCTTTTCCGCAGTACCCACACGTAACTTTGAGGGGTCACCGCTGAAAACCACTAGAAGGCGCTCTCCTAGCTGTGTCAGTCCACTACGACTCCTCTAGATAAAGCTCCTCTCGAAACTCCAGCAGTCCTTGGTCCTCCCACTCCTCTTTCCATTTTGGAAGGCTGCGCACTTTTACTAGCTTGTCCAGAAGCATGGCTAGAAAAGTTTCTCTTTTCTATTGTGGAAGTCTCTCACTTGAAAATCTTGCACTCTCAACCCTTTGGCCTTCTCTAAAGCTTCAGTAAAGGTAGAGATTTGGGCTGCGGCCAAGCCCTCTTGTATCTCCACATTAAGTCCCTGAACAAACCGCCTAATCCTTTTCCGCTCATTGGTCACCAGTTCGGGAGCGTACTTTGAAAGTTTAGTAAACTTTCCTTCATACTCAGCTACACTAAGAGCTCCCTGTTTTAGCTTGATAAATTCATCCTCCCTCTTCTCTTGGATTAAGGGCGGAAGAAATTTTTAGTTAAATTCCCTTGTGAAATTCTCCCAAGTCCAAGGGGTCTAAGTTCTTTCCCATTTTCCTTTTATCAGATCCCACCAAGCACGGGCTACTCCCTCAAATTGAAAAGCAGCGAAATTCACTCGCCTATCTTCGGTGTAGTCTAAAGCAGCGAATATATTGGTCATCCTTTCTACCCAATTCTCTACTACCTCAGGATCAGGTTCGCCGAGGAACTTAGGCGGGTTAAATTTTAAGAACCTCTCTAAGGCTCTATCATCTCCTCTTTCCTGACCCCCAGGTTGGTTGAATGGTCCAGGGTCTTGTCTATCAGCCAAACGCTCTAGAATATCAGCCATCTTATTAATGGCAGTAGCCACTTGATTACCCTCAATATTTTCCTGACCTTGGATCGGTGCAGTTGCTGATCCCTGGTCACCTCTTTGAGGTTGGGCCTGTCTAGTCCCTCGCCCACGACTTCGACCACGGCCTCGACCACGGTCTCGACCACCTCTTAGTCCTTCCATAACCTAGGCGTGCCTAGTGCAAGAAATAAATAAATTATGCGATGCATAACAGAAAACAGGAACCAATCAAGAAAATATTGGAATTAACAATAATTTACATTCATTAACATATCAAGTTCATACAATTAGCAAGTCATGGGGTAGTCACAAAATACAGCACACAGGTGCCACAAGAGTACTCTTAGTCACAGAAGACTAAAGTAAAAGCAAGTGCTTCCAAAAATAAGCCACATAGTCATGCAAAATACAATGGTCTCAGCACTTAGTATCACCCCAGCTAATTCTAGCTATACTGGTCAAAAGAGTCAAAAGAGTGGTCAAACTGCCTAGACCTAGTCCACAGTAGGACTATCAGGAGGAACCTCCTCCTCAGGACTAGGAGCTACCTCCATCGCATCTTCCACTAGCCTAGTGGCATCAGCTACGATATCGGAAGCCCTACTACGGACCTCCTCCCTCAACCTAGTAAGCTGAGCCCTAGTACTCTGAAGCTCATCACGGACCACAGCAGATGTGGCCACCTCACCCTCAATCACCTCTTCGAGCTCGGCGACCCTCTCGCCCTGAGCGCTCACCATCTGCCTAAGCTCATCTACCTCCGCCTGGAGATCCCTGTTAAGATCCACTAGCTGACGACGCTCGTCGTCCAGAACAAGTACAAGGTGATTCGGGTAGGCAAAGGTAACCCTACACGCACATCGGGGATATATGTTAGATGGGGAATAGCGTACTCGAGCTCCCCCAACCAAAGCTCGGTAGAAGATAGGCCTAGGAAGCGCTATATGACCATTCGCATGGCCATTCCCGTCAGCTGCCGAAAGTCCATTTTCGTTTTCCATCCCTGCAAAATAATAGCACTTTTCGGGTTAGAAATTTGAATCGCTATCTAGTTCGGATATCCTGTAATGCATGCTTACCTAATCACTAATTCGTCTCCAAGTATCACTCTAGGTAAAACTAACTTAGTTGCTAGTTCGCCCTGAGTATCATTTTAGGTATGACTAAGTCATCCCATATCGAGTCTTAAGGGTAGAGTATCTAATATGTCCCCCGTATAGATCTCTAACCTAGCGCTCTGATACCAACTGTGACGCCCCTACTTCTCCCTAAGGCGAACCAAAGGGTATTCGCGGGACGCCTGCCTAACTCTCGTCAGGACTCAAGCAATTCCATTTAAGCTTATTACCGGACCACACAATACTAGTCAATAACTTAGATACAATAGATGCGGAAGCGTTCAAGCTTAAAATAGTCATCCATTATCCAACCCACACGTAGGTATACAAAATACATCAAGAATCCCAAATACACATTACGCCCCAAAAGTTACATTTCAATTCCAAAAGTACAATCCAAGACCAAAGGCATAACCAAAAGTAATAGAAAACCCTAAACAAAAGTATATCAGGAGGGTTTCTCCATTTCATCTCCGAGTTCAAACTTGTTAAGGAAAACAAATCTACAGGGTGAGCAAAAACGCTCGTGAGGCCAAGAACACACATGCAGGCACATAGCTCAGGTAACAAGCCCAAGTAACAATTCAAGTAATAATTTGCAAGTAATTAATAATGCCAACAAAATGTAACCAAAAATAATTCAAGGATATGGTAGCTCTCAGGAGATAAGTTCCACATTTTGCCAATGTCATTTGTATATCTCCCCGCGATGACTCTCCGTCAACCGGATTGATATTTCATATCCGTAGTTCACCACTTACTCCTCATCCGTCCACCATACACCGCTTCGGGCCCGCACGACATTTATAAGGCGATACTTCACGAGTATGCCAAGCGAGATCTCTCAATAGATCAAGCTTATCATGTAATTCTCACGGCTCACCAAGGTTCCCGACCAGACCCATGCCGGCTCGAGTTCCAAGGTCAGCCTATGAGTTTGGGCGTCCCCCATGTATCATGTAAGTGTCGAGGAGATTCACTCCAACGACGTATGCAGTCATAGCATACCATATCATGTATTCAAGCATTTGACAGGTTTAAGCATGTATTTCAGGTCATGTAAACCAGGTAAAACATGTTAAGCATTAGTCATTTGTTTCAAATGAGAACGAGTGCGATAAAGTATACACTCGACTCCATTTTTCAAAACTAAGCAGGCTAAGCATGTATTCAGGTAAGCTAAGCATGAATCAAGTCCATAGAGTTCAAGTAGTCAAACACTTGACACTCACCAAGATATGCAAGCAAGTAGGTTGGATTGAGAGTTCAAACTTCCACGGTAGGGTCCTCTTGGAGGTCCTCGTGCGTGCCTGAACATCGAATAGTAGACAATTTCTATAAGTCCCCAAGTGGCGAGAAAGATTGAACACGAGTAGGGTTCAGAAATATTTTGGAAATTTCGTTTGAGTTTGTCTTTGAAGTTGGATTCGCAAAAAGGGTGCGAGACTCGAGTAAGATCGGATTATTATTCTTGAAATCATTGGATGGAAACGAGTACGTGCGAATAAATCTCAAAACGGACGACCAAAGTTGAAAGTGGACTGGCCACGTCACAATCCGATCGGAATCTGGCCGGATTCTTGGCCGGATTGGAGGCAATAGCCATCCTCATCATTTTTTTTTTCAAATCCCAACTACAATCTGGCTGCCTATCCGGCCAGAAACTGGCCGGATTCAAGGCCGAATTCCTTCCCGCGCGGATTTCTTTTGAAATTCCAGAATTCTCGATTTTTGGTAAAATTTTTGAAAAATCATAAATTCTTTTCTACTAGTCAAAACTTGATAAATTTGGTACCGTTGGAATCATATTCCAAAGTACTAAAAGTCCTTAGAAGACATTGTTCCATGAATCTAAGTGGAAGGTATTAAAAAATGAGCTTAAAGTTGCTGTTCCAGATCACCCAGGATTGAGCCGGGGTTGGTTTTTCGCTAACTTTGGAAATTCGGCAGAATTCACTCGTTGCAAACCAGCCCTTGAAACTTATAACTCAATTAGAGATGCAAGTAAGGTTTAGGACAGAACAAGCGGATTGAGAATCGGAGTTTCGAGCACCAAGATATGGTAGCTCAAAGTTGGGGAAAATTCAAGACTGTTGAACAATTTCCAGATTTGGGTTTCCGACTTTGGACCTTTAGTTAAGTGTCGAAACAGACTTGGATTGGTACCAAATTTTGCAGTATAGTACTCCTATATGAAGGGTATCTCTCTATCAAATTTTGTGGAAAAAAATACCTTCAGAAAGGTGGTTAACCAATCAACCAAAGTTTTGAAATTACTAAGGCAAAACTGTCTTTAGCTCTATTTCTCTCCGTTTCCAAACATTCAGCTAAGAAAAACCTCTAAATTTGGTCCATTAGTGCAAGAAAAGTCTAAGGAGCATACATGGTACATTTGGTAGGTGTTTAGCACCAAGAAATTCATTTAGTAAGACCACAACAAGTCTCACATCTAATCTGTCCAAATCTAAGAGTTTTCAAGAACAAGGCAGTCACCGAATTTTGATCATGACTCACTCAATTTAACTCGGAATTGAGCATGGTTGATTGTGTTGGAAAATACATTCATAGGGTTATAACTTCACAGAAGAAATCGTTTTAAGTTTCAGCATGCAACTGGCTCAAAATTAAGCCTAAAGTTGTAGCATCATCAAATCATTCCAGCAGAACAGAGAAACAGGGTAGCCTTCTTAAAATGATTGGTTTGGCTCACACACTTGGAACCAAAACTTGCATTTTATACCGTTGGAAAGGTGTGGATGTCTAGTTTCAAATGCCACTGACGGCACTCGATTTCGACGTCAGAGGACAAAGTTACGGCCAAAACACTATCACTGGACAGAGCTACACGAAAACAGTTTTCCAGCTTGACTAGTTTCACAAAGAAATTCATTTGCCCAACCAAACTTCAATATTTTCCAATGAAAATTTCTACACAACTAATACAACATATAAACATCATATTCAAGGCATTAGATCATCAAATTTTGGCCTTAAAATAATCGAACAGGGCAGGGGCAAAATCGGAAGTTTCTATCCCATGAGTTCCTTGAGGTTTCTACTAATTATACTCCATTAATCCAACATTTCAAGCACTAAACCAACATTATAAATAGCATCAATCATCATATCAGCCATCAAGACAGAGGTGGGAGTTCATAGAGCCCACCTTCCATTTTTTTCAACAACAACCACAACCCATAAGAAATTAAGAGCTAAAAGATATACTAGAACTTCCAAAAATTGAAGTTAGAATGCTGGATTATGACTTACTCTAGTTGATGTTTAAGTCAGAAATTCAGTCCCTCCTTGCTCCTAAGTGAGCCGTGAAAAGCCTCCCCTTTTTAGCTAGATATGAACTCCAAGGCTTAGGCTAAGTAGTGCTAAAATTTGAGAAGATTTGGTGGTGATTTGAGTGAGTTTTGTAGAGGAAATGTTGAAAAGTTTTCGGTTGTTCCTTTGCTGTCTGCTAGCCGGCCATGGAAGCTTGGAGAAATGAAATGTTTGGTCTGACCCTTTGGCGTACAAGGAACGCTGAACGTCTAATAGTTTAAGTGCGCAAAAGTCAATTGCAAATAGTGCGCATACGCGCGCGTTTTGTGCTCGATTTCTCTTAAGTTTGTTGCACTAGTGCACTAAACCTCTAAGGCACTTACATTCATATAAATATTATTCATTCTTAATTGTCCCAAAATAATGGTCTAAAGTCCCTCAATTAAGCGTGGGCGTGAAAACGCGTATTTCCAATTTAGGCGCAATAAAGTAAAACCTTCGAGAAATTCTTATAACGATCGTACCACTAACTATCACTTGAGTACTTAAACCTAAATTTACCTATTTTGGACCATTGTACCTATCTCCAAATTTTCGAGCTTATTGTACTCCCAATTGGCTAGAGTTTTCAGACACGTTTTCATTTTTCACTAAACAAGCTTCTAAGAAAATAATTTTTGAATCGAGACATTTTAAAAATATAACGAAACTATAAAATCATGTACTTAGGTCTAAAAAGGCTAAAAAATATTATTCGTGGCAAAAATCCAAATAAATAATTAATTTAGCCAAAATTAGGGATTTTAAATAATAAAATTTTCGAGTCCTCACACGTACACCGCACCGAGCCCGAACTTCATTTATAAGGCGCTACTACACGAGTAGGCCAAGCAAGATCTCTCCAATAGATCAAGCTTATCATTTCATTCCCATGGCTCATCAAGGTTCCCGGCCAAATCCATGCCGGCTCGAATCCCAAGGTCGGCCTATGAGTTTGGGCATCCTCCATTTAACATTTATGTGTCGAGGAGATTTACTCCAACGACGTATGCAGCCATAGCATACCATTTCATTCATTCAATCATTCAATATCATTCAATCGTTCATTTCATTCAATCCATTCAATACATTTCATTTCATTCATTTCATTTCAATCAATTCAATCACGATTCATTCAAATGAGAACGAGTGCGGTAAAGTACACACTTGACTCCATTTTCAAAATCTCCAATCATTAATAGCAGTTAAGCATGTATCAAGTTCGCATACACTTGACACTCACCAAATAATTCAAGTAGTAAAGCACAAGCTGTGATTTAGGCGTCTCCTGTGAGATCCTCTTGAAGGTTCTCTTGAGTGCCTGAGCAACAATAATGAACTATTACACACTATCGCTTAAAACCCCTACTTATCGAGAAAGATTGCACTCGTGTACAATCTAAGAAGATATCATGAGAATGAACCTTAATTACTCGTAAATCGAGACTCAAAACTGGGGTTTAAAAACACAAGAAAAATTTGATTTTCGTCTTTGAAATCAAGTGTAAAACGGCCAAACGATATCGAAGGAAAATGGAGAGTTCTAAAAACTCAATTTCCTTTAAATCTGGAAATTTCAGATTTGACAAGCAGTTTTTGAAAAATCGTATCTCACTGTCTGTAGGTCCAAAATTGGAAAACTTGGTACCATTGGAAACTAGTTCCAAAGTACTAAAAGTTCCTAGAAGACACTTTTCTATTATTCTAAAAGGAAGACATTCAAATTTTGGCATAAAGTTGCTGATTTGGACTCCTAGGACAGATTTGGGGTTGGTTTTTGACAAATTTTGGAAATTTGGCAAAGTTCACAGAATACAAACTAGCCTCTCAAATTGAAAAATTAATTAGAGTTACAATCAAAGTCTAAAACACAACAAACGGAATAAGAATCGGAGTTTTGAACGCCAAGATATAGCAGCTCAAAGTTGCTGAAAATTTCTCACTGAACAAGGATTTTTCAGATTTGAAACTCAAACTTTGGGACTTCAGTTGGGCATCGAAATGGATTTGGAATGGCACCAAATTTAGTAGTATTACCATACCATATAAGGGCTATTCCTCTGTCAAATTTCATGCAAAAATTCGCACGGAAGGTCAGTTAACAAAGCCACTAAAATTTCAAAAATTTCCAAGGCAAATCTGCCTTGTACTTCCGTTTTCCTTTTTCTAACTTTTGGCCAATGGAATCGACTTAAATTTGGTTCATTTATGACGACAAGGTCTAAGAAACATCCAAAATATATTTGGTAGGTGATTAACACCAAGAGTTTCAAAATAACAAGTCCCATTCAAGATAAGCCATTGGCTAGCCCAAAATCAGGGTTTTCTTTCTTTGAAGCAGGTCTGTAATTCGGCCACAACTCACTCAATTCAACATGGAATTGGGTGTGGTTGATGGCGTTGGAAACTACATTCATAAGGGTACAATTTATCAGAAGAAATCATTTTGAAATTCTGTCAATAACTTGCTCATTTTCAGGCAACAAGTCGCAGCTCATAACAGGTTTTCCAACACAGTAGAGAAACAGGACAGGTGAATTTGAAAAGCTAGTACAGTTCACTCAGGTCGAATCAGGGAATTAATTTTATACCGTTAGAAAACTGGAAGTATCTAGTTTCTAATACCGTAAACGGGACTCGATTTTGACGTCGAAGCAAAGAGTTATAGTCATTTGAAATTCACTGCCAGAGTAACTCTGGACACGTTTTCCAGCCATGAAGAAATTTCGAAATCTAAACATTTACCCAACCAAATCAAGTGATTTTTGGTGGAAATTTTCCACACAACCTATACAACATATCTACATCAAAACCAAGTCAATTTGACCACAAAAAATTGCACCAAGAGGCACGGCAAAGGCAGGGTAGAACCGGCCCCTTCTTTACTTTTGTTTCCTTTAAGTTTTCTTTCTACTTTTCAACTTATAATCACTAGTTTAACACTAAATCAACATAAATAACATCCAAACTCATCAAATCAGATCATCAAGTCCATTGTGGGATTTCATAGAGTCCACTCACATGATTTTCAACAATCCAAAGCTACCCACATGAAGTTACAAGCTTCTAAGTGTAATCTAACTTACAAAAGTTAAGATTCAAGGGTTGGGTGATTAGCTACCTTCTTAGATGATGAAGACCAGAATTTTCGGCCACAAGAAACTCAAGAAAACCGTGAGAATGAAGCTCCTTTCCTAACCCTAGCTGATCTCCAAGTTATTTGCTAGTTGTGGTATGAATTTGAGAGGATTTGGTGCAAGAAAGTGAGATGAGATGAAGAAATTTTTGGTCTTCTTCTCCTTGGTGTTGCACGGCTGCTTGAGTGAGAGAAAGGAGAGTTGTTGGCTGATGGTTGAGGCTTCCTTGAGAAGCTTAAGAGTTTGTGGCCAAAATTACTCCAAAAGTCAACTAAGAATAGTGAGCGTATGCGAGCGTTTCGTCCTCGTTTCCTCTCGGGTTTGTTTCACTTATGCACTAAACCTCTAATGCACTTCCATTCATACAATTATTATTCACTCTTAATAGTCTAAAACTAAAGGTCTAAAATCCCTCAATTAATCGCGCGCGCGAAAACCCGTACTTCCGATTTATGCGCGATAGAGTGAAATTTCTTAGAAATTCTCACAACGATAGGTTTACTAACTAATATTTGAGTACTTAAACATAAAAATAACTTTTTTAAAACTAATGTATAAGTTTTCAATTTTCAAGTTCACTGTACCCTCAAATCGATTATTACCTCCACACGCGCATTCACTAATCTCACTAAACGAGATTCCAAAATTTAAATTTTGTAACAAGTCATTTTAAAAATATACATAAGTCATAGTTCCATGTAATTGGGTCTAAAGGGTTGAAATAAATTATTCGGAGGAAAACAGGTGAATAGATATTTTAAAAAATCAATAATATTCGATAAAAATAAGAAAATTTTCGGGTCCTCACATCCTCCCCTCCTTAAAAAGGATTTCGCCCTCAAAATTCACATCTAGGACAATATCATTCCCTTCATGGTTAAGCCTATCAGATCAATCACTAACTTACGTTTTTCCAACCCATACTTTACAATTTTTATTCATTCAACTAGCAATCAAATCTAAATTTTTCCCCAATAGGCATTTTAACTTCCCAGTCATATGGTAACCTAATCAGTTTCATGTCTACCTCATATAGGTAATGTCTTTACTTCTTTAATATAAATATTATAGCCACTAACTCCAAATCATGAGTTGGCTACTTTCTCTCGTGATATTTTAACTTTCTAGAGGCATATACAATCACCTCATCATGTATTATTAATATACATTATAAACCATCCTTTGAAGTATCTGTATAAATCACAAAACTACCTCCTCTGCTCGGTAAGGCTAACACAGGTGCATTGGTTAAGCACTTTTCACTTTTAAAATTCTTCTTCACATTTAGAATCCCAAATAACTTACCAAATATTACAATCTTAGAAAAGTCCTTGATAAATCAAAGGTAATATTCGACTAACTCTAAGAACTCCAAATTTCGGTAGGATTTTCTGGTCATTTCCTCTTAAAACAGCTTCCACTTTAGCTGAGTCTATGGCAATTCCTTCCTTAGATATTGTACAACTTAGAAAGGCTACTTCTTCCAACCAAACTCACATTTAATGAACTTAATGAAAGTTGGCGCTCTCTCGGGGTTTGTAAAACTATCATCAGGTGTCTTTCATGACTTTCTCGAACCTTAGAGTATACTGATATATCATCAATAAATGCCACCACAAATTAATCCAAATACGATTTAAAACCCCGATGCATTAAGGCCATAATTGCTGCTAGTGCATTAGTCAATCCAAAGGGCATAACTGAAAATTCAAAGTGTCCCTATCTTGAATTGGGAGTGGTCTTAAACACATCAGTTTCTAGGATCCTCAACCGGTGATAGCTCTACTTTAAATTCAACTTGAATAATACCACGGCCCCTTGCCATTGATCAAAATTCTTGTTTATGTGAGGCGACAGAGTATTTGTTCTTAATAGTCACATCGTTCAAGTCTCAATGGTCTATATATATAGCCTCAAACTGCCATTCCAAATATGATATCCGGTCCCTTAATCATTTGGTTCATTAAATCTATCAAATATTTTCTTTCACTAACTCAAATCTCACAACTTTAATATATCAATTTGGCAATCAAATATTGGGTCCCAACTTCAACGCTAAGTTCTCAATTTGGTCCCGATCCCTGGTTGCCTCCAGACCTCGGAATTTGTCCATTTTTCAAGTACAACCTCGACTACATCTAATACCGTTTGTGTCTTATTATAAATCTAAAAGTGTGGGGCAAGGTTTAAATATACATGTAAGTCATAAAATTAATTAAAAGCGAAATAAATTTTCATATGTCATAAAGATCATAATAGTTACATCCAGTTGGAAGAGGTTTATCAAATCATTTCAAAAGGGAAAGGGAAACAACAAGATTATAACAAAACATGTCAAGTTGCCAGGATACAAAACAACAAAAGACTTTTCTCTTTTTCAAAAGATCACAACCTCCAAAGGTGTTAGTCTAGACTAGGGTAAAACTATAGATTCTATCCCTCGAGTGGAGTCAAAATCATCCTCACTCGTAGAACTTTCACTACTAGGCCCCCTTCATAGCTATTAGCACTAATTATTCCCATATGGCACTTGATCACTTTATAGCGGATCTAGTCGGCTGCTGAGTACTTCCTCTTTTTAAGAGTTCTAGGGCAATTCGAAAACTTATACTCGGTACTACCGCACCTGAAACACTTTCCTTACTTTTTCCAGCACTCGACCTCAGTGTGGTTAATCTTGCCGTAGTATTCACAATTTGCGAGAGAAGTGACGGCTTGACCAATTTGAGGATTTCCTTTGTATTTCTTCTCCAGTTCTACGTTCTTACGTAGCAACTCAGTTTTCTCTGCATATTCCTGTTTCCACCGTCCTTCCCAGTAGTCAACCAATTTCCTTTGAAATTCTATCTCATTTCGAAGAATGTCTATTTCCTTACGCATTTCTTCCAAAGTTGTCATCTTACCAGCGGGCTTAAGTCAAGTGCTAACCTGCCAGGCAAATCAAAGGATCAAATAAGTAGCTATTCATAATGGAAGCTCGAGCCATAATACTCTTTCATTCTTTTGCTTATAGGTTACCCCAAAATACAAATCTTAACTATTCCTTACTTAATACGGGCGAGCTCTTAGGTCTCCACGAGATTACTATCATTAATCACAAACACGACAAGATAAGGGGATCTTATTCCTTAATATAAAATTCCATGTCTTAGTTCATTCTCCAATACTTATCTACAAAGTTGTTCGAGAAGAAATCATAACATCTTGCTCTCACTAGTGCCTTATTGTATCCTTTCAAATCAATCTTACTATTTCGAGGTTAAATTCTCCGTGAAACCTAGATAGGTGAACTTCAAGAATCATTTCATTTTCACACATTTCTTGATTCTTAGGTTGGCTTATTAGTCTAGAGTTTTGGTGCTCAACCAACCGTGGTAGGACATCAATCATATGGTCAATAGCAGTAGCTACGTGATTATTTTTCCTTCATTTTTAGGGTTTCGGTTCAGTCCAACAGTCGTTCCCTAATCATCCCCTTGAACTTGGGTTGCTCAACCCCTTGCTCTTGGTCCCTTTTCACATTTTTGGCCGCTCATAAATTTAACATTTATAAAGACATGACATAAAATGAGTGTGCATAAACGAAACTTGAAAAATGACACTTTGATCATGCAAAATGAAAATAAAATGGAAACACCAGAATAGTCGCAGATATGTACAACCCAATCATAGATTTGAAGTCATAAAGCAATAAAGTAAAGCATCTCATGAGTAACATTTAATTGCTTCAAAAAGGTAGGAAACATAGTGAAACAAAATACAAAATGCAATGGCCTTTGAATAAGTATCACCCCGACTAACTTTGACAAAACCATTAAAGTAGACTAAGTCACTAGCTTAGTGATTGGTGGAGCCAGAAGTCTCTGCTACTTCAATAGGATCATTTTCATTTCCTGTACTAGGAGTTTTAATCTCATGTCCCTTATTGAGTATCTTGTCATTCTCCACTTGTTCAACCAAGGTAACACACCCAACCATCGACTTATCCATCCGGTCTCTAATTTCATGTACTACCCTAACACGTCAGTTCTTAGCTTTTAAAGCTTCTCACAAGGAGCCTTTGTTTTCCTCGCTCCTCAAGTACCTCAGTCTCCACTTCAGAATTATAGTAGTCTAGGCATCCACAATTGTCCTTAGTTCTTGATTATCCTCTTGAACTATCCCTGTTTCCTTAGACAACCGCCCCCCGTCATCGATTACAGCTAACACTACGTTAAGTCCTCTGAAAATCACATGAAATCCTAGTTCGGCGAGTTGGGTTATACCTCCAACGAGCTCCCCTAGGCCCTCCCCAACAATGGCCACCGGAATGCGTCCTCGAGACGGTTCAATACCACCGTTACCTTCCGTAACTTACAATTAAAATTAGAAGCTTAAATGGGTCCAAGTATACTAAATAAACTAGATTTGATCATCTCATACCATCCCACATATCTCTTACAAGATCGAGACTCCCAATTGTCCAATAATTCAGACCTAGGTTCTAATTTTCATTCCCACAAGCGGTCACTTAACTTTCTAACCAATTCCACAGTCCGACATCCTAAACTATTAAGCCTAGGATACACTATAAAAATTTGAAGCCTAAGTTCTGATACCAACTGTGACGCCCCCACTTCTCCCTAAGGTGAATCAAAGGGTATCCGCGGGACGCCTGCCTAACTCTCGCCAGGACTCAAGACAAATCGATTCACGTTTAATGATACACAACAATTAATACAAGCCTAAAAGAAAAGTCGCTTCCATAATCGAATATCCAAGTCTTACACCACGAGTGCAAAATACATCAGTTATCCAATTCTTACATCAGGTTCCCAAAATATACAACAGCCAAGAGTCTATTCAAATATATATGAAACCCTAATACAAAAGTACATCCCAAGATTTTCTTTGACTTTCACTCCAAGGCCGTTCCTGTTAAGGAAAACAAATCTACGGGGTAAGCAATTGCTCGTGAGGCCAAGAACACACATGCAAGCATGTATTCCAAATAACAATCCCAATTAACAAGAAACAATAATAATCGAGTAATTAACCATTCAAGTGAAATATAAACAGAAACAATTCAAGGATATGGTAGCTCTCAGGAGATAATTTTCACTTGTTTTGCCAATCTCATTCGTATACCTTCCCGTGATGACTCTCTGTCAACCGGATCGGTATTTCCAATCCGTAGAACTCCACTTGCTTCTCATTTCCGTCCACCGTACACTGCATTGGGCCCGAACTTCGTTTATAAGGCGCTACTACACGAGTAGGCCAAGCAGGATCTCTCCAATAGATCAAGCTTATCATTTCATTCCCATGGCTCACCAAGGTTCCCGACCAAACCCATGCCGGCTCGAGTCCCAAAGTCGGCCTATGAGTTTGGGCGTCCCCCATTTAACATTTATGAGTCGAGGAGATTTACTCCAACGACGTATGCAGCCATAGCATACCATTTCATTCATTCAATCATTCAATATCATTCAATCGTTCATTTCATTCAATCCATTCAATACATTTCATTTCATTCATTTCATTTCAATCAATTCAATCACGATTCATTCAAATGAGAACGAGTGCGGTAAAGTACACACTTGACTCCATTTTCAAAATCTCCAATCATTAATAGCAGTTAAGCATGTATCAAGTTCGCATACACTTGACACTCACCAAGTAATTCAAGAAGTAAAGCACAAGCGGTCGTTTAGGCGTCTCCTGTGAGATCCTCTTGAGTGCCTGAGCAATAATAATGAACTATTATATACTATCGCTTAAAACCCTTACTTATCGAGAAAGATTGCACTTGTGTACAATCTAAGAAGATATCATGAGAATGAGGCTTAATTACTCGTAAATCGAGGCTCAAAAGTGGGGTTTAAAAGCATAAGAAAAATCTGATTTTCATTTTTGAAATCAAGTGTAAAATGGTCAAACGATATCGAAGGAAAATGGAGAGTTCTAAAAACTCAATTTCCTTTAAGTCTGGAAATTTCAGATTTGACAAGCAGTCTTTGAAAAATCATATCTCACTGTTTGTAGGTCCAAAATTAGAAAACTTGGTACCATTGGAAACTAGTTTCGAAGTACTAAAAGTTCCTAGAAGACACTTTTCTATGATTCTAAAAGGAAGACATTCAAATTTGGCTTAAAGTTGCTGATTTGGACTCCTAGGACAGATTTGAGGTTGGTTTGTGACAAAGTTTGGAAATTTGGCAAAGTTCACAGAATACGAACTAGCCTCTAAAATTTGAAACTTAATTAGAGTTACAATCAAAGTCTAAAACACAACAAATGGAACAAGAATCGGAGTTTTGAGCGCCAAGATATAGCAGCTCAAAGTTGCTGAAAATTTCTCACTGAACAAGGATTTTCCAGATTTGAAACTCAAACTTTGGGACTTCAGTTGGGCATCGAAATGGACTTGGAATGGCACCAAATTTGGTAGTATTACCCTACCATATAAGGCCTATTCCTCTGTCAAATTTCATGCAAAAATTCGAACGGAAGATCAGTTAACAAAGCCACTAAATTTCCAAGAATTTCCAAGGCAAATTTGCCTTGTACTTCCGTTTTCCTGTTTCTAACTTTTGGCCAATGGAATCAACTTAAATTTGGTTCATTTATGATGACAAGGTCTAAGAAACATCCAAAATATATTTGGTAGGTGATTAACACCAAGAGTTTCAAAATAACAAGTCCCATTCAAGATAAGCCATTGGCTAAATCAGGGTTTTCTTTCTTTGGAGCAGGTCTGTAATTTGGCCACAACTCACTCAATTCAACTTGGAATTGGGTGTGGTTGGTGGCGTTGAAAACTACATTCATAAGGCTACAATTGCTTAGAAGAAATCGTTCTGAAATTCTGTCCATAACTAGCTCATTTTCAGGCAACAAGTCGCAGCTCATAACAGGTTTTCCAACACAGTAGAGAAACAGGATAGGTGACTTTGAAAAGCTAATACGGTTCACTCAGGCCGAATTAAGGAATGCATTTTATACCGTTAGAAAATGGAAGTGTCTAGTTTCTAATACCGTAAACGGGACTCGATTTTGACGTTGAAGCAAAGAGTTATAGTCATTTGAAATTCACTGCCAGAGCAACTCTGGACACGTTTTCCAGCCATGAAGAAATTTCGAAATCTAAACATTTACCCAACCAAATCAAGTGATTTTTGGTGGAAATTTTCCACACAACCTATACAACATATCTACATCAAAACCAAGTCAATTTGACTACAAAAAATTGCACCAAGAGGCGCGGCAAAGGCAGGGTAGAACCGGCCCCTTCTTTACTTTTGTTTCCTTTAAGTTTTCTTTCTACTTTTCAACTTATAATCACTAGTTTAACACTAAATCAACATAAATAACATCCAAACTCATCAAATCAGATCATCAAGTCCATTGTGGGATTTCATAGAGCCCACTCACATGATTTTCAACAATCCAAAGCTGCCCATATGAAGCTACAAGCTTCTAAGTGTAATCTAACTTACAAAAGTTAAGATTCAAGGGTTGGGTGATTAGCTACCTTCTTAGATGATGAAGACCAGAATTTTCGGCCACAAGAAGCTCAAGAAAACCGTGAGAATGAAGCTCCTTTCCTAGCCCAAGATGATCTCCAAGTTATTTGCTAGTTGTGGTATGAATTGAGAGGATTTGGTGCAAGAAAGTGAGATGAGATGAAGAAATTTTTGGTCTTCTTCTCCTTGGTGTTGCACGGCTGCTTGAGTGAGAGAAAGAAGAGTTGTTGGCTGATGGTTGAGGCTTCCTTGAGAAGCTTAAGAGTTTGTGGCCAAAATTACGCCAAAAGTCAACTAAGAATAGTGTGAGTACGCGCGCGTTTCGTGCTCGTTTCCTTTCGGGTTTGTTTAACTTGTGCACTAAACCTCTAATGCACTTCCATTCATACTATTATTATTCACTCTTAATAGTTTAAAACTAAAGGTCTAAAGTCCCTCAATTAATCGCGCGCGCGAAAATCCGTACTTCCGATTTGTGCACGATAGAGTGAAATTTCTAAGAAATTCTCACAACGATAGGATTACTAACTAATACTTGAGTACTTAAACATCAAAATAGCTTTTTTAAGACTAATGTATAAGTCTTCAATTTCCAAGCTCACTGTACCCTCAAATTGATTATTACCTCCATATGTGCATTCACAAATCTCACTAAACGAGTTTCCAAAATTTAAATTTTGTAACAAGTCATTTTAAAAATATACGTAAGTCATAGTTCCATGTAATTGGGTCTAAAGGGTTGAAATAAATTAGTCGGAGGAAAACGGGTGAATAGATATTTAAATAAACCAATAATATTCGATAAAAATAAGAAAATTTTCGGGTCCTCACATCCTCCCCTCCTTAAAAAGGATTTCGCCCTCGAAATTCACACCTAGGACAATATCATTCCCTTCATGGTTAAGCCTATCAGATCAATCACAAGAGTAAGAAATGAGAATAAAAAGGAAAGAAATTAGCTAGGGACCTACCAAGTCAAGAGTCGGTAAAATTGTATTGCGTATTGCGACTCACTCTAGAATCTTGTACAGAAATTATAATGGGAAGGCCTGTAAAACCAAAAATAGATAATATCAGTTCTGTAAATGGAATAAATAAAATGCCAGCCTAGTTTAAAAAAAAAAGAAAATGAATGCTGAACAACTTTAACTACAAGCTATAATTACCTCATAGATTCAACAATACAATTAATTCCATGTCTTAATTCAATAGACCAATTGATATAACATCTATCCATGCCATTTACCAAAAGGTGCCAGAAGGGGCCATAAACTAATCCCATTAAAGGATACTCGATTTCATTTGTTAACAGATACAATTAAAGCACACTCATTTTAGTTAAAAAAAGAACAGAGGTAAAAAAACCAAAAAAAAAAAGAAAAGCCAGGCTGCACCCAATTGAGACAAAAATAGATCAAATTGCTAGTCACAATCCTGAACATCCTGCACTACAAACCATAGCCCTACATTATAATCGCTAATACCAACTTCACAATTAAATAATCTTATGGGCATGACAACTGAATTAGTAAAGCTTAGGTTAGAATCTATTAAAATCAATTTCATAAAATAGCATTTACAAGGACATAACACCAATAATATGTAAATACTAGCTTAATAACTAAATAAGGGACTTAAAAACCAAATCATGGAATTGTAGATTATGATCTATAATTATCAGCTTCCATACTAAATGGCTTTAGAGGACATAACCAAATTACGGAAATGTCAATATGAACCGGTTTCAAATTTCCTTTAAAACAATCATGAATTTAAATAAAGTGCTATCCAAAAGCACACTCCAAAACACATTGCTTACTAAAGAAACATACCTCATTCCTAAAACCTCCTTTTAGCAACTAATGACATAGATTTTAGAGTATAGCTTAAAGCTAGCCTTTACTAAAGACCATTAGAAAAAACTCAACTATAACTAAAATGCTTATTAAGTAGAAAACCTAATTCCACAACAATTAGTTTCAAACAAACATAATTCCTTCAATCACAAAAATCTTTCTATAGCGAAATTAAAGAACCTTTCAAAGTTGAAAATGTGACGATCCCACCTCCTCCTAGGGCGTATCCCAGATTTTGACGGACCGCCTGCCCAACTCTTGTCAAATCTCACTCACAAGATCCAATACTATAGCAAGAACCACACTAGCAAAAGCAATATATACATTCATGTATATACATCGTCATTTAATTCTCATAAATACCCCTAATAGATCAAGATGTTCAAACTCAAGATAACTCACTAACATTAGCAAAACATCTAGTACTAAAATAAAAGACGAGGAACCTAGACAAAATTCCAATCTTCTCCAATTCACACGCCCTCGCTCTCGTCCCCTGTAAGGAAAACAAACTAATGAGGTGAGCTATTGCCTAGTAAGGTTCCAAGACGACATGCAAACCAAGCAGCAAATTGGCAGTTTTATATAATTCGAAATCTCAAAGTAAAGGAAGTAAAAGTTCACAAGAGTAACATTAACACTTCAAGTAACAAGTCAATGAATTAATCAATGATTTCATACATAAGGATACAATTTGCTCTTGCGAGCTAATTCGGTAGCAACTTGTCAAGGATCAGTTGACACTCCGTCAACCCTGGAAGTACAGTAACAAGTTCAGTAGAGCACCACTTAACTCTAATCTCCGTCCACCGATCAAACCCCTATTGGGCCCAAACTCCAATGATAACAGTGGTGGTAGTACTTGAGTATATCGAATCCAATGGACCGCATCCAGTGGATTAAACAATAAACAGTGGAGAAGTAGTAAACAGTGGAGTAAACAATAAACAATATCCATGGTTCGTTAATCTTCTCGACTAAGTCCTTGCTGGTTTGATTCGACCAACTAACCAATAGGGGTTTGGGATCCCAGGCAATTACTTTCAAGTTATATACATGCATATCAATTCACTTGTAAACAGTACACAATACTTTAGTTGAGTTAGAGCAAGTACGATAAAGTACACACTCGTCCAAACCAAGCAAGTCAAGCATTTTCTAATACAACAAGAGAGCATTGCATTCAAATGGCAAGTTTGACCATACAATTGGAGACACTCACCAACCAATTAAGGTTTGGAAATTTCAAACTCGGGGTCTACCTCTTGACCACACTCGAAATTTGCGATCAAGGATCATATAGCAAGAAACTGTCATACTTCCAGGATAGGGTTTCAAAATGCGTGCTTTTAACTTATAACATTAAAGGAATACTACATAACGATAGCTCATGAACTTCCATATTGAATATGTATCTCAAGCAAACATATATGTAAAGTATAAGCATGACTTTTGAAGAGAAACGACAAAACCCTTTGAAAAATGCATGGTTTTGGCAAATATCCAACTTATATGCAACAATCAAGGTGTTCTCAAGTAATTTCGAGCAAAGTAGGTCCAAATCATCCTATATTTGCCCTTCAACTCTCACTTTCGCTCACTTGACCAACAAAAGAAAAATTTCAGCAACATGTCCCAGAATTTCTTCAAATTAACCCTCTAATTTTCAACCCTATATTCATGGCAAAATCACGCTCAATCAAGCCACCATATCTTAGGGTGAACGGTATATGTCCTACACAAGGAAATCTAGCAAAATTTTATATATAGAAGACTCTAAACAAAGCTACATCAAAGCTGAAAATTTGCACCTCAAAACTGGAATTTGCATACCAAAGCTGAAAATTGCATATCAAAACTAGAAATTTCATATCAAAGCTAGAACATCTCCTATTAAAACTGAAAATTCAACTCAAAGTTAGAAAACCTCATATCAAAGCTGGAAAAATCTCATCAAAGTTGGAAAATTCAAGTTACTATAACAAAACCATGAAATCTTCCATAATCACTTCATATATCAATTAAATGGCAAGATAAGAGAGAAAGGAGAAGTGCCCTAGTAATATACCTCAAAACCCTTAGATGGATTGCAAATCAAGAGCTTTCTTCCCCCAACAACTTCACCAAAAGCTCGCTTCCAAACTTGATGCAAGATTTGTTGGAGTAAATTCGAGTTTTCTCTTGTTTTCCCTCACTAATTGGACAAGAATCAAGGCTTGAACTTGAGTTGTTTTGTTGTTTCCCTCTTTTCTCTCCAATATTTCGTCCAAGCGGGGAAAAAATGGAAGAAAAATGATGAAAAACAACTTAAGTAGAATAAGAATGAACTTGGTCTTGTTCAAATTTCATGGATGATTGACTAGTGGTGCAATAAGGCCAATGTCTATCTCTTTGTCTCTCTAATGGTCTCTCTAATCACCAAGGTAATCTAGGGCTCATCCAATTAACTCTTAACATTTCTTGTCTTATAAACCCCTTTGAACAAAACTCCCTCTTATCCTTCAAATTTTTTGCACACACCTCACTAGTTAGTCACATTACTATAATGCACTATGAAACTTCACATGCGCCAAATTATAGAAGGAAAACGATAAAAATCTTGACTCAAACTATGAAAGTATCTAAGAAATTAAGGCAAGTAAATTAAATTAAAAGAAAATATCATCTAACTTATTCAAAATGAAGAGAAAATATAAAAAATAATTTTCGGGTCCTCACACTCTCTCCCCTTTAAAAGAATTTTGATTTCGAAATTCGTACCTTTACTTGCAAATAACTCAGAGTATTTCTTTTGCATATTCTCTTCCAATTCCCAGGCTGCTTCTTCCATGTCATGATTTTTCTACAGCACCTTAACCAAAGGAATTCGCTTGTTCTTGAGTTCTTTCACTTTTCGATCCAAGAGTTGAATAGGTCGCTCTTTATAGGTTAGGAACTCGTCAAGTTCAACATCCTTCGGTTGAAGTATATGGGTTGGATCTAGGTGATATTTTTTGTGTGAGGACCCGTAAATTTTCTTTATTTCATAATATTTTATTTTATTTTTCTCGCATGCATTTTCTTCATTAAACCCTATTATGTGATTTTTCAGAGATTTTTATAAGTGAGTATAGGTTTTAAATCATTTTCATAAAATAAGTTAGTTCATGATAAGTTTGAAGTGCATTTATAGATGTGGGACCCGCTAGTGCGCTAAGTGCGATAAATTTTTGACGATTAATTGAAGTTTTGTATTAAGAAATGTTATTTTATCAGGTCCTAGGAGATAATTGGAGGTTAGCTAGATTAATTTGTATTGGGAGACAAGAGGATGAGAATAACATTAAAAGGTGCTAGGTGTCGCGACCCGATTGGAGTTGGACTTTGACCTAACTTTCTTACCTTTACTAAATACCAAAAATTTGACCAAAAATATCCCATTTCTTCTTACTTCTTGGCCGAACACTTGAGAGAAAGAAAGAGAGGAAAAGTTTCATCTTCAACTTCAAATCCAAGCCAAATCTTAAATTCCAACCATTGGAAACTCAAATTACTCCATAGAAACGTCTTGCTAGGGAGGATTAAGGAGGTTGGTGGAGTTGTTTTGGAAAGGGAAGACCTAAGTTGCTAGCTTTCTTGAGTTTTTGAGGTAAGTTGCTAAGAAAGTTCCTTCTTTGCTTTCATAATGGTTGATTAGTGGGTTGTAGTGGCTAAATAGATTATTTTGTGGAAGATTTTAGGGTTTAAAGTAGAGTTTGACAAATTTTAGAATTTTTGGTGTTTTTTTTGATTTTATATGATGATTGTTGTTGGGACATGGAATGATAGCATAAGATGGTGTGAAATGAAGCTTTGGTATGTTAGTTTTCATTGCCAAAAGAAATTTTAGCTAGAGTGCATGTTAGTCCCACAGACAACCAAGAGGGGGGGGTGAATTGGTTTGATTAAAATCTTAACCAAGTTTATGCACTTTTTCGTTAATGAAAATTTACCTTCCTTTTTAGTAATGATCAACCAAGTAGATTAGAAGACAATAGCAATATTGATCGGAGAAGCAAGTATAGATAAGCAATGAAGATTTTATTAAACAGAAATGTAAAATGGAGAAACAAACCAAGTGTCTACCAAGCTTTACTCAAACTTGAAGACCAAACACAAGGAAGAGCAACTTCTCTTTGATGAAAGTCGATCAACTAGATGTACAATGGAGGGAGCACTTCCTCCTTGCCCTAAGCCTCACTTAGTCAAGCCAAGAAGTTTTACAATCACTCAGAAAACCCTCAACAGAGCTACACTAAAGATCCTTTCACTCACAAAAGAAAAGCTCAACAGAAATTCACACCACTTTTTTAAAACAAATCTGCTTTGGAGACTATTTTCTAGCTAAAATATCTCACTAGATCTTGTAAACAAAGTGTGCAAAAGTCTCTACTTCGTTCAGACCAGTTTGATTTTAAAGGGAACCAGAAATGGGCTTCATCAATGCTTCCAACGGATAGAAGGCAGCTGAAGAGTCAACTAGCGTGGGGCTGTCGGACGTCCGACGATCAATCATCGTCCGAACAATCGTCCGATGGCATCCAAGTTGCGTTCGGACGTCGATGCGTCTTGATCGTCCGACACCGCAGCGTCCGTCGTAGCAGAGAGTTGGCAAGTTTATCTTGGAATTTTCTCGGACGTCCGATGCGGTTGATGAGCGTCGATGGCAAGCGTCCGATCCTTCCGGACGTCCGATGCTTCCTCACGAGCGTCCGACAGAGCTTCCTTCTTGATGCTCTTTATCCTTTCGACGTCCGACAGATTCCTTTCGGCCGTCCGACGTGAGTATCCCTGTTTTTGCTTCTTCTTTTGGTTGAAATGCATTTCATGACCTATTCATACCTGATTCTTGATATGTAAAGACACTTATAATCGAAGAAGGTTAGATACATTTCAAAAATACTTTGTGATCATCAAAACCAAGAATAACATTCTCCCCCTTTTTGATGATGACAAAACAAAGGTTTGAAATGAATTTTTATGATTGCAATGAAAACTTCCTCTTTCAAAATAGACAAGAACTCCCCCTGTCTTAGTGAATCACAAAATTTGAAAATTTTGGAAAACTCCCCCTCACAAAGCTGCCCATCCGAGTTAATCAATTAAGCATATCAGCCAATCTAAATTTAAACAATCAATCCAACATATCCTAACATTACCAATCATCAATCATAACCATCTCCCCCTTTTTGTCATCACAAACGGGCAACCAATCACATCACCACATCCACAAATTCACAAATTTAGACAAATTCACACATCAAAACTTAGACCATCAGAATATCAGAATAGACAATCCACAAATTCATTACATTCACATGAGCAGAATAGACAATCATTCATCAAGATATTCAGACATCCATCAAAACAGTACTTAGACATCCAAAATGAAACTTAAAATATCCATTACATTACACATTCATTGTTGAATACTACAAAAACATAAAAGAGACAAACAACATGCAAATGTCCTAAATGATGAACTAAGTGGATCCAGGTGTCCTCCGAGAGAGCTGATATTGATCAAGATCCTCCTCTTCAGTTTCTTCATCATCTTCAGCAGCCTCTTCAACTGGTGCCTTGCCTTTATCTGATGTAGAGGTGCCATGAGGAGTCACAGGGGTTGAAGAATCAGGATCCGGAATTGATGAACTTGGATCAGTGGGGTGTGACTCTTTGTCATGGGAAACTTCCTCAACAACAGGGGGGGGGAAACAGGAGGTTCTTTTTGTCTAGGAAGGCAGTTTGTTGCTCAGAGGACATAGTGAGCATTAGACCATGTTCTAGAAGAAGAACATGCTGTTTGAGTTCACGAAGGAGCTCAATTACTTCATCACTGGAAGAGGAAGATGCTTTAGTGGCAGACTTCCTAGGGTGAATGGGAG
>NC_040036.1:54295158-54351529 GCF_003713205.1 Coffea eugenioides | reverse complement strand
AAGATTATAACAAAACATGTCAAGTTGCCAGGATACAAAACAACAAAAGACTTTTCTCTTTTTCAAAAGATCACAACCTCCAAAGGTGTTAGTCTAGACTAGGGTAAAACTATAGATTCTATCCCTCGAGTGGAGTCAAAATCATCCTCACTCGTAGAACTTTCACTACTAGGCCCCCTTCATAGCTATTAGCACTAATTATTCCCATATGGCACTTGATCACTTTATAGCGGATCTAGTCGGCTGCTGAGTACTTCCTCTTTTTAAGAGTTCTAGGGCAATTCGAAAACTTATACTCGGTACTACCGCACCTGAAACACTTTCCTTACTTTTTCCAGCACTCGACCTCAGTGTGGTTAATCTTGCCGTAGTATTCACAATTTGCGAGAGAAGTGACGGCTTGACCAATTTGAGGATTTCCTTTGTATTTCTTCTCCAGTTCTACGTTCTTACGTAGCAACTCAGTTTTCTCTGCATATTCCTGTTTCCACCGTCCTTCCCAGTAGTCAACCAATTTCCTTTGAAATTCTATCTCATTTCGAAGAATGTCTATTTCCTTACGCATTTCTTCCAAAGTTGTCATCTTACCAGCGGGCTTAAGTCAAGTGCTAACCTGCCAGGCAAATCAAAGGATCAAATAAGTAGCTATTCATAATGGAAGCTCGAGCC
The DNA here is from genome assembly GCF_003713205.1 of Coffea eugenioides. Lineage (NCBI taxonomy): Eukaryota > Viridiplantae > Streptophyta > Magnoliopsida > Gentianales > Rubiaceae > Coffea > Coffea eugenioides. The sequence continues at coordinate 54,350,860 of NC_040036.1, read as the reverse complement.
ATAATACTCTTTCATTCTTTTGCTTATAGGTTACCCCAAAATACAAATCTTAACTATTCCTTACTTAATACGGGCGAGCTCTTAGGTCTCCACGAGATTACTATCATTAATCACAAACACGACAAGATAAGGGGATCTTATTCCTTAATATAAAATTCCATGTCTTAGTTCATTCTCCAATACTTATCTACAAAGTTGTTCGAGAAGAAATCATAACATCTTGCTCTCACTAGTGCCTTATTGTATCCTTTCAAATCAATCTTACTATTTCGAGGTTAAATTCTCCGTGAAACCTAGATAGGTGAACTTCAAGAATCATTTCATTTTCACACATTTCTTGATTCTTAGGTTGGCTTATTAGTCTAGAGTTTTGGTGCTCAACCAACCGTGCTAGGACATCAATCATATGGTCAATAGCAGTAGCTACGTGATTATTTTTCCTTCATTTTTAGGGTTTCGGTTCAGTCCAACAGTCGTTCCCTAATCATCCCCTTGAACTTGGGTTGCTCAACCCCTTGCTCTTGGTCCCTTTTCACATTTTTGGCCGCTCATAAATTTAACATTTATAAAGACATGACATAAAATGAGTGTGCATAAACGAAACTTGAAAAATGACACTTTGATCATGCAAAATGAAAATAAAATGGAAAACACCAGAATAGTCGCAGATATGTACAACCCAATCATAGATTTGAAGTCATAAAGCAATAAAGTAAAGCATCTCATGAGTAACATTTAATTGCTTCAAAAAGGTAGGAAACATAGTGAAACAAAATACAAAATGCAATGGCCTTTGAATAAGTATCACCCCGACTAACTTTGACAAAACCATTAAAGTAGACTAAGTCACTAGCTTAGTGATTGGTGGAGCCAGAAGTCTCTGCTACTTCAATAGGATCATTTTCATTTCCTGTACTAGGAGTTTTAATCTCATGTCCCTTATTGAGTATCTTGTCATTCTCCACTTGTTCAACCAAGGTAACACACCCAACCATCGACTTATCCATCCGGTCTCTAATTTCATGTACTACCCTAACACGTCAGTTCTTAGCTTTTAAAGCTTCTCACAAGGAGCCTTTGTTTTCCTCGCTCCTCAAGTACCTCAGTCTCCACTTCAGAATTATAGTAGTCTAGGCATCCACAATTGTCCTTAGTTCTTGATTATCCTCTTGAACTATCCCTGTTTCCTTAGACAACCGCCCCCCGTCATCGATTACAGCTAACACTACGTTAAGTCCTCTGAAAATCACATGAAATCCTAGTTCGGCGAGTTGGGTTATACCTCCAACGAGCTCCCCTAGGCCCTCCCCAACAATGGCCACCGGAATGCGTCCTCGAGACGGTTCAATACCACCGTTACCTTCCGTAACTTACAATTAAAATTAGAAGCTTAAATGGGTCCAAGTATACTAAATAAACTAGATTTGATCATCTCATACCATCCCACATATCTCTTACAAGATCGAGACTCCCAATTGTCCAATAATTCAGACCTAGGTTCTAATTTTCATTCCCACAAGCGGTCACTTAACTTTCTAACCAATTCCACAGTCCGACATCCTAAACTATTAAGCCTAGGATACACTATAAAAATTTGAAGCCTAAGTTCTGATACCAACTGTGACGCCCCCACTTCTCCCTAAGGTGAATCAAAGGGTATCCGCGGGACGCCTGCCTAACTCTCGCCAGGACTCAAGACAAATCGATTCACGTTTAATGATACACAACAATTAATACAAGCCTAAAAGAAAAGTCGCTTCCATAATCGAATATCCAAGTCTTACACCACGAGTGCAAAATACATCAGTTATCCAATTCTTACATCAGGTTCCCAAAATATACAACAGCCAAGAGTCTATTCAAATATATATGAAACCCTAATACAAAAGTACATCCCAAGATTTTCTTTGACTTTCACTCCAAGGCCGTTCCTGTTAAGGAAAACAAATCTACGGGGTAAGCAATTGCTCGTGAGGCCAAGAACACACATGCAAGCATGTATTCCAAATAACAATCCCAATTAACAAGAAACAATAATAATCGAGTAATTAACCATTCAAGTGAAATATAAACAGAAACAATTCAAGGATATGGTAGCTCTCAGGAGATAATTTTCACTTGTTTTGCCAATCTCATTCGTATACCTTCCCGTGATGACTCTCTGTCAACCGGATCGGTATTTCCAATCCGTAGAACTCCACTTGCTTCTCATTTCCGTCCACCGTACACTGCATTGGGCCCGAACTTCGTTTATAAGGCGCTACTACACGAGTAGGCCAAGCAGGATCTCTCCAATAGATCAAGCTTATCATTTCATTCCCATGGCTCACCAAGGTTCCCGACCAAACCCATGCCGGCTCGAGTCCCAAAGTCGGCCTATGAGTTTGGGCGTCCCCCATTTAACATTTATGAGTCGAGGAGATTTACTCCAACGACGTATGCAGCCATAGCATACCATTTCATTCATTCAATCATTCAATATCATTCAATCGTTCATTTCATTCAATCCATTCAATACATTTCATTTCATTCATTTCATTTCAATCAATTCAATCACGATTCATTCAAATGAGAACGAGTGCGGTAAAGTACACACTTGACTCCATTTTCAAAATCTCCAATCATTAATAGCAGTTAAGCATGTATCAAGTTCGCATACACTTGACACTCACCAAGTAATTCAAGAAGTAAAGCACAAGCGGTCGTTTAGGCGTCTCCTGTGAGATCCTCTTGAGTGCCTGAGCAATAATAATGAACTATTATATACTATCGCTTAAAACCCTTACTTATCGAGAAAGATTGCACTTGTGTACAATCTAAGAAGATATCATGAGAATGAGGCTTAATTACTCGTAAATCGAGGCTCAAAAGTGGGGTTTAAAAGCATAAGAAAAATCTGATTTTCATTTTTGAAATCAAGTGTAAAATGGTCAAACGATATCGAAGGAAAATGGAGAGTTCTAAAAACTCAATTTCCTTTAAGTCTGGAAATTTCAGATTTGACAAGCAGTCTTTGAAAAATCATATCTCACTGTTTGTAGGTCCAAAATTAGAAAACTTGGTACCATTGGAAACTAGTTTCGAAGTACTAAAAGTTCCTAGAAGACACTTTTCTATGATTCTAAAAGGAAGACATTCAAATTTGGCTTAAAGTTGCTGATTTGGACTCCTAGGACAGATTTGAGGTTGGTTTGTGACAAAGTTTGGAAATTTGGCAAAGTTCACAGAATACGAACTAGCCTCTAAAATTTGAAACTTAATTAGAGTTACAATCAAAGTCTAAAACACAACAAATGGAACAAGAATCGGAGTTTTGAGCGCCAAGATATAGCAGCTCAAAGTTGCTGAAAATTTCTCACTGAACAAGGATTTTCCAGATTTGAAACTCAAACTTTGGGACTTCAGTTGGGCATCGAAATGGACTTGGAATGGCACCAAATTTGGTAGTATTACCCTACCATATAAGGCCTATTCCTCTGTCAAATTTCATGCAAAAATTCGAACGGAAGATCAGTTAACAAAGCCACTAAATTTCCAAGAATTTCCAAGGCAAATTTGCCTTGTACTTCCGTTTTCCTGTTTCTAACTTTTGGCCAATGGAATCAACTTAAATTTGGTTCATTTATGATGACAAGGTCTAAGAAACATCCAAAATATATTTGGTAGGTGATTAACACCAAGAGTTTCAAAATAACAAGTCCCATTCAAGATAAGCCATTGGCTAAATCAGGGTTTTCTTTCTTTGGAGCAGGTCTGTAATTTGGCCACAACTCACTCAATTCAACTTGGAATTGGGTGTGGTTGGTGGCGTTGAAAACTACATTCATAAGGCTACAATTGCTTAGAAGAAATCGTTCTGAAATTCTGTCCATAACTAGCTCATTTTCAGGCAACAAGTCGCAGCTCATAACAGGTTTTCCAACACAGTAGAGAAACAGGATAGGTGACTTTGAAAAGCTAATACGGTTCACTCAGGCCGAATTAAGGAATGCATTTTATACCGTTAGAAAATGGAAGTGTCTAGTTTCTAATACCGTAAACGGGACTCGATTTTGACGTTGAAGCAAAGAGTTATAGTCATTTGAAATTCACTGCCAGAGCAACTCTGGACACGTTTTCCAGCCATGAAGAAATTTCGAAATCTAAACATTTACCCAACCAAATCAAGTGATTTTTGGTGGAAATTTTCCACACAACCTATACAACATATCTACATCAAAACCAAGTCAATTTGACTACAAAAAATTGCACCAAGAGGCGCGGCAAAGGCAGGGTAGAACCGGCCCCTTCTTTACTTTTGTTTCCTTTAAGTTTTCTTTCTACTTTTCAACTTATAATCACTAGTTTAACACTAAATCAACATAAATAACATCCAAACTCATCAAATCAGATCATCAAGTCCATTGTGGGATTTCATAGAGCCCACTCACATGATTTTCAACAATCCAAAGCTGCCCACATGAAGCTACAAGCTTCTAAGTGTAATCTAACTTACAAAAGTTAAGATTCAAGGGTTGGGTGATTAGCTACCTTCTTAGATGATGAAGACCAGAATTTTCGGCCACAAGAAGCTCAAGAAAACCGTGAGAATGAAGCTCCTTTCCTAGCCCAAGATGATCTCCAAGTTATTTGCTAGTTGTGGTATGAATTGAGAGGATTTGGTGCAAGAAAGTGAGATGAGATGAAGAAATTTTTGGTCTTCTTCTCCTTGGTGTTGCACGGCTGCTTGAGTGAGAGAAAGAAGAGTTGTTGGCTGATGGTTGAGGCTTCCTTGAGAAGCTTAAGAGTTTGTGGCCAAAATTACGCCAAAAGTCAACTAAGAATAGTGTGAGTACGCGCGCGTTTCGTGCTCGTTTCCTTTCGGGTTTGTTTAACTTGTGCACTAAACCTCTAATGCACTTCCATTCATACTATTATTATTCACTCTTAATAGTTTAAAACTAAAGGTCTAAAGTCCCTCAATTAATCGCGCGCGCGAAAATCCGTACTTCCGATTTGTGCACGATAGAGTGAAATTTCTAAGAAATTCTCACAACGATAGGATTACTAACTAATACTTGAGTACTTAAACATCAAAATAGCTTTTTTAAGACTAATGTATAAGTCTTCAATTTCCAAGCTCACTGTACCCTCAAATTGATTATTACCTCCATATGTGCATTCACAAATCTCACTAAACGAGTTTCCAAAATTTAAATTTTGTAACAAGTCATTTTAAAAATATACGTAAGTCATAGTTCCATGTAATTGGGTCTAAAGGGTTGAAATAAATTAGTCGGAGGAAAACGGGTGAATAGATATTTAAATAAACCAATAATATTCGATAAAAATAAGAAAATTTTCGGGTCCTCACATCCTCCCCTCCTTAAAAAGGATTTCGCCCTCGAAATTCACACCTAGGACAATATCATTCCCTTCATGGTTAAGCCTATCAGATCAATCACAAGAGTAAGAAATGAGAATAAAAAGGAAAGAAATTAGCTAGGGACCTACCAAGTCAAGAGTCGGTAAAATTGTATTGCGTATTGCGACTCACTCTAGAATCTTGTACAGAAATTATAATGGGAAGGCCTGTAAAACCAAAAATAGATAATATCAGTTCTGTAAATGGAATAAATAAAATGCCAGCCTAGTTTAAAAAAAAAAGAAAATGAATGCTGAACAACTTTAACTACAAGCTATAATTACCTCATAGATTCAACAATACAATTAATTCCATGTCTTAATTCAATAGACCAATTGATATAACATCTATCCATGCCATTTACCAAAAGGTGCCAGAAGGGGCCATAAACTAATCCCATTAAAGGATACTCGATTTCATTTGTTAACAGATACAATTAAAGCACACTCATTTTAGTTAAAAAAAGAACAGAGGTAAAAAAACCAAAAAAAAAAAGAAAAGCCAGGCTGCACCCAATTGAGACAAAAATAGATCAAATTGCTAGTCACAATCCTGAACATCCTGCACTACAAACCATAGCCCTACATTATAATCGCTAATACCAACTTCACAATTAAATAATCTTATGGGCATGACAACTGAATTAGTAAAGCTTAGGTTAGAATCTATTAAAATCAATTTCATAAAATAGCATTTACAAGGACATAACACCAATAATATGTAAATACTAGCTTAATAACTAAATAAGGGACTTAAAAACCAAATCATGGAATTGTAGATTATGATCTATAATTATCAGCTTCCATACTAAATGGCTTTAGAGGACATAACCAAATTACGGAAATGTCAATATGAACCGGTTTCAAATTTCCTTTAAAACAATCATGAATTTAAATAAAGTGCTATCCAAAAGCACACTCCAAAACACATTGCTTACTAAAGAAACATACCTCATTCCTAAAACCTCCTTTTAGCAACTAATGACATAGATTTTAGAGTATAGCTTAAAGCTAGCCTTTACTAAAGACCATTAGAAAAAACTCAACTATAACTAAAATGCTTATTAAGTAGAAAACCTAATTCCACAACAATTAGTTTCAAACAAACATAATTCCTTCAATCACAAAAATCTTTCTATAGCGAAATTAAAGAACCTTTCAAAGTTGAAAATGTGACGATCCCACCTCCTCCTAGGGCGTATCCCAGATTTTGACGGACCGCCTGCCCAACTCTTGTCAAATCTCACTCACAAGATCCAATACTATAGCAAGAACCACACTAGCAAAAGCAATATATACATTCATGTATATACATCGTCATTTAATTCTCATAAATACCCCTAATAGATCAAGATGTTCAAACTCAAGATAACTCACTAACATTAGCAAAACATCTAGTACTAAAATAAAAGACGAGGAACCTAGACAAAATTCCAATCTTCTCCAATTCACACGCCCTCGCTCTCGTCCCCTGTAAGGAAAACAAACTAATGAGGTGAGCTATTGCCTAGTAAGGTTCCAAGACGACATGCAAACCAAGCAGCAAATTGGCAGTTTTATATAATTCGAAATCTCAAAGTAAAGGAAGTAAAAGTTCACAAGAGTAACATTAACACTTCAAGTAACAAGTCAATGAATTAATCAATGATTTCATACATAAGGATACAATTTGCTCTTGCGAGCTAATTCGGTAGCAACTTGTCAAGGATCAGTTGACACTCCGTCAACCCTGGAAGTACAGTAACAAGTTCAGTAGAGCACCACTTAACTCTAATCTCCGTCCACCGATCAAACCCCTATTGGGCCCAAACTCCAATGATAAAGTGGTGGTAGTACTTGAGTATATCGAATCCAATGGACCGCATCCAGTGGATTAAACAATAAACAGTGGAGAAGTAGTAAACAGTGGAGTAAACAATAAACAATATCCATGGTTCGTTAATCTTCTCGACTAAGTCTTGCTGGTTTGATTCGACCAACTAACCAATAGGGGTTTGGGATCCAGGCAATTACTTTCAAGTTATATACATGCATATCAATTCACTTGTAAACAGTACACAATACTTTAGTTGAGTTAGAGCAAGTACGATAAAGTACAACACTCGTCCAAACAAGCAAGTCAAGCATTTTCTAATACAAACAAGAGAGCATTGCATTCAAAATGGCAAGTTTGACATACAATTGGAGACACTCCCACCAATTAAGGTTTGGAAATTTCAAACTCGGGGTCTCCTCTTGACCACACTCGAAATTTGCGATAAGGATCATATAGCAAGAAACTGTCATACTTCCAGGATAGGGTTTCAAAAATGCGTGCTTTTAACTTATAACATTAAGAATACTACATAACGATAGCTCATGAACTCCATATTGAATATGTATCTCAAGCAAACATATATGTAAAGTATAGCATGACTTTTGAAGAGAAACGACAAACCTTTGAAAATGCATGGTTTTGGCAATATCCAACTTATATGCAACAATCAAGGTGTTCTCAAGTAATTTCGAGCAAAGTAGGTCCAAATCATCCTATATTTGCCCTTCAACTCTCACTTTCGCTCACTTGACCAACAAAAGAAAAATTTCAGCAACATGTCCAGAATTTCTTCAAATTAACCCTCTAATTTTCAACCCTATATTCATGGCAAAATCACGCTCATCAAGCCCATATCTTAGGGTGAACGGTATATGTTCCTACACAGGAAATCTAGCAATTTTATATATAGAAGACTCTAAACAAAGTACATCAAAGCTGAAAATTTGCACCTCAAAACTGGAATTTGCATACCAAAGCTGAAAATTGCATATCAAAAACTAGAATTTCATATCAAAGCTAGAACATCTCCTATTAAAACTGAAAATTCAACTCAAAGTTAGAAAAACCTCATATCAAAGCTGGAAAAATCTCATCAAAGTTGGAAAATTCAAGTTACTATAACAAACCATGAAATCTTCCATAATCACTTCATATATCAATTAAATGGCAAGATAAGAGAGAAAGGAGAAGTGCCTAGTATATACCTCAAAACCCTTAGATGGATTGCAAATCAAGAGCTTTCTTCCCCCAACAACTTCACCAAAAGCTCGCTTCCAAACTTGATGCAAGATTTGTTGGAGTAAATTCGAGTTTTCTCTTGTTTTCCCTCACTAATTGGACAAGAATCAAGGCTTGAACTTGAGTTGTTTTGTTGTTTCCCTCTTTTCTCTCCAATATTTCGCCCAAGCGGGGAAAAAATGGAAGAAAAATGATGAAAAACAACTTAAGTAGAATAAGAATGAACTTGGTCTTGTTCAAATTTCATGGATGATTGACTAGTGGTGCAATAAGGCCAATGTCTATCTCTTTGTCTCTCTAATGGTCTCTCTAATCACCAAGGTAATCTAGGGCTCATCCAATTAACTCTTAACATTTCTTGTCTTATAAACCCCTTTGAACAAAACTCCCTCTTATCCTTCAAATTTTTTGCACACACCTCACTAGTTAGTCACATTACTATAATGCACTATGAAACTTCACATGCGCCAAATTATAGAAGGAAAACGATAAAAATCTTGACTCAAACTATGAAAGTATCTAAGAAATTAAGGCAAGTAAATTAAATTAAAAGAAAATATCATCTAACTTATTCAAAATGAAGAGAAAATATAAAAAATAATTTTCGGGTCCTCACACTCTCTCCCCTTTAAAAGAATTTTGATTTCGAAATTCGTACCTTTACTTGCAAATAACTCAGAGTATTTCTTTTGCATATTCTCTTCCAATTCCCAGGCTGCTTCTTCCATGTCATGATTTTTCTACAGCACCTTAACCAAAGGAATTCGCTTGTTCTTGAGTTCTTTCACTTTTCGATCCAAGAGTTGAATAGGTCGCTCTTTATAGGTTAGGAACTCGTCAAGTTCAACATCCTTCGGTTGAAGTATATGGGTTGGATCTAGGTGATATTTTTTGTGTGAGGACCCGTAAATTTTCTTTATTTCATAATATTTTATTTTATTTTTCTCGCATGCATTTTCTTCATTAAACCCTATTATGTGATTTTTCAGAGATTTTTATAAGTGAGTATAGGTTTTAAATCATTTTCATAAAATAAGTTAGTTCATGATAAGTTTGAAGTGCATTTATAGATGTGGGACCCGCTAGTGCGCTAAGTGCGATAAATTTTTGACGATTAATTGAAGTTTTGTATTAAGAAATGTTATTTTATCAGGTCCTAGGAGATAATTGGAGGTTAGCTAGATTAATTTGTATTGGGAGACAAGAGGATGAGAATAACATTAAAAGGTGCTAGGTGTCGCGACCCGATTGGAGTTGGACTTTGACCTAACTTTCTTACCTTTACTAAATACCAAAAATTTGACCAAAAATATCCCATTTCTTCTTACTTCTTGGCCGAACACTTGAGAGAAAGAAAGAGAGGAAAAGTTTCATCTTCAACTTCAAATCCAAGCCAAATCTTAAATTCCAACCATTGGAAACTCAAATTACTCCATAGAAACGTCTTGCTAGGGAGGATTAAGGAGGTTGGTGGAGTTGTTTTGGAAAGGGAAGACCTAAGTTGCTAGCTTTCTTGAGTTTTTGAGGTAAGTTGCTAAGAAAGTTCCTTCTTTGCTTTCATAATGGTTGATTAGTGGGTTGTAGTGGCTAAATAGATTATTTTGTGGAAGATTTTAGGGTTTAAAGTAGAGTTTGACAAATTTTAGAATTTTTGGTGTTTTTTTTGATTTTATATGATGATTGTTGTTGGGACATGGAATGATAGCATAAGATGGTGTGAAATGAAGCTTTGGTATGTTAGTTTTGATTGCCTAAAGAAATTTTAGCTAGAGTGCATAAATTCCAGTTTAGGGTTTCATCTTACCCTGTTCTGCCTGGTTCTGTTCGGCCATGATGGAGGTCGAATCAGCATTAGGTTAAAACATGAAAGTTGTAGAAAATGATGTTTTATAGTTACTTGTAAATTTTCAGCTCAATCTGAGTACTGTAGCATATTAAAAAACAAAAATACCCCTGACTGCCATAGGTAGAGCTCTGTGAACAGTGTTGACATTTTACCAATCTGACTGCATCTGTTCACCCTGATCCGTACTAAATTAGCATTTGGTCAAAACACAGAAGTTGTAGTTCTATGTCTTAGCTTTCTAACGCCCCTGAAAATGCCTTAATCGGACTTCGGTAGCCTGAGTTATTGTTATTTACGCATAGTACGGTTAGCTAACCCGAATGTGAGATTCCGGTTCTGTAATTTGAAATTTTGACCTGGATACACTACGAACTGGACTGAGTGGTCTTCATCAAAATTGCATACCAATCCGATAAGTGTAGCTTCGGTTGTGCCTGTTACGCTAAGCGACAGCAAATCTGTCTTTTGTTTTATGACTTAAACTTCATTTCCGGACATTTTCCTAGTTTAATTTTGTACTTGTATGACTTTGAGCCTATTGAACGGCTATTGAAATGAGATTATTTTGTGGGTGACATTGGGGCTGATTTGAGGAAAAATGAAGCCATGATGGCTGGAAAAGTAAGGAAATTTAGGGAGAAATGCTGTCCAATTTTCGAGGCCGTCTAATTCCTTTAAGTTGGAGTTGCATTGTGGTAGAATGAGGGGGTTTGGGGTTGTTTGTAACTCTCGTACCAACTGTTATCCGTCTGCTCAAAAAAATTGCATTTTATGCTTTGTACTGGTATATAACTTGGAGAGGCACCCGACTAGTAATCGAGCTTCACTTGTGCATCCGGTTTACTCGGTTTTGGATGTGGAAACTTCAACTACTTTACCTTTGTTATTCTTAGGGTTTCACGGTGATTAAAGCCACTTTGGATGAAAACTTTTGAAGTATTGTACTTGAATTGGTGAGTGTACCACTCCCCTCACTTGTTGTTTAACTTGGTTTCTGTACATGCAATCTGTGATATGAATGACTGTACTATCTATTTATTCTGCTTGAGATGAGGGTGTACTTTATCACACTCGTTCTCTTGTCTGTTCGTATGCCAATTTACTATGTGAATTTGAACCTGTTATTTGTATCTGTATTTGTTCTGATGTCGTTTGGTGATTTGAATCCAACGACCCTTCTGTGACCTCTGAGCTCAAATCCTGTGGTTAAGTTACTCGAGTCGAGCCGGCAAGGGCCTGATCAATTAGATAACAAACCACAGTAGTCTGTTCTAGGAATCTTTGGGTATTGAGACCCTTGATTCCGGTATACTCGAGTATTATCACTTCTGTTTTTGTTGAGGTGTTCGGGCCCGGTAAGGGGTATGTGTGGTGAACGGGATTTTGGCGTAAAGTGGGGTCTACGGACATGTTGGTTCTATATACGTTGACGGAGAGTCAACGGGTTTGGATCAAGTACTACAATGGAAATCTGGCTCTTGAGAGCCACCTGTATCCTTCCTATTCGAATCATTGTGTCTAACTGTTTTACTTTATATCTGGCATGTATACCTGATTGGTTAAACGTGAAATGCCATGATTTTACTGCTATATGTTTGGTACCTCATTGAGCGTAAACTCACCCCCTTCCCGTTATCTTTGTTTTCCTTTCAGGGGCAAATTTTGGAAGAAAGGGTCGGGCTAGTGTAGTTATTATTTTGTTAAGCTCTTTTGCAACCGAAGCTCGAATCGTATTTTCAAGTGTATGAATACTTTGGCTTGTACTTTAGTTTAGTTGATTTGTTAAAGACTCCGATGTAAATATATGTATAAATGTTTAACCTTGTCTATTAAGTGTATTCATTTGAGATATTATGATTGTACGATTTGATAAGTATGTTCTGACCTTAGTAGTCTCCGATTGTTCATTTTCTTTTGGTCCTATCGCGCGTACTATAAGGTTTGTGAGATTTGACTCCGTAGTCCTGGTGAGAGTTGGGTAGGCGGTCCGTCGAACCCTTTGGTTCGCCTTAGGGGGAGGTGGGGCCATCATATTTTGAGTAGGGATACGTAAAAAAATCGTGAATTTGGAACAAGTTCGTTGGTAACTCTAGTTGATACGCCACTTTTCCTACCTGTTGGAGAATGGTGAATGACCCTATATATCTCGGTTTTAACTTCTTTCCTTTTCCTACTTTGATACTTCCTTTCCTTTCAAAGGAGTGACCTTAAGAAATATCTTGTCTCCAATTTCAAATTCCAAATCCTTTCTCCGATGGTCAGCATAGCTCTTTTGTTGACTTTGAGTTGTTTGAAACATCTGACGGATTAGCTTTACCTTGTCGTATGCTTCTTCAACTCATGGTATTGTTGCTGGATTCAAAGCATTTCTCTCTCCTACATCATCCAAATAAATTGGTGAACGACACTTTCATCCATAAAGCGTTTCATACGGTGCCATTTTGATAGAAGCATGATAATTGTTGTTATAAGTAAACTCAACCAATGTCATATGTTGACCCCAACTTTCTCCAAAATTCACGATACATGACCTCAACATATCCTCAATGGTTTGAATGGTTCTCTCTGATTATTCATCTGTTTGAGGATGATAGCTGTGTTATAATTCAATTTAGTCCCTAAAGTTTCTTGTAACTTTTGCCAGAATCGGGATACAAATCGAGAATCTCTATCGGACACTGTACTCACTAGTATCCCATGCAATCTCACAATCTGATCCATATAGAGTTTAGCAAGTTTCTCCAAAGAATACTTCATGTTAACTGGTAAGAAATGTGCTGACGTAGTCAATCGATTCACTATCACTCAAACCGCATCATGACCTTTTTGAATTCGTGGCAAATTTGACACAAAATTCATAGTAATGTACTCCTATTTTCACTCCGGTATCTCTAGAGGCTATAGCAATCTTGAAGGTTTCTGATGTTTGGCTTTAATTTGCTGGCAAGTAAGGCATGTTTGAACAAATTGGGCAATCTCTGCTTTTATATTGTCCCACCAGTATAATTCTTTTAAATCTTGGTACATCTTACCACTTCTAGGATGCACTGTATACTTAGAACAGTGAGCCTTTTTCAAAATTTTCTTTTTCAACCTTTCATCCTTTGGTACCACTATTTAATTTCGAAATCTTAAAATTCCATCAAGACCTAGATTGAAGTCGGATAGCTCTCTTTTTTGCAACCTCTCCAACCACTTTGCACCATTGGTTCTTTCCTCTAACAAGTTCTACTCTTTCATCATTAACTGTGCTAGTTGAGCCTTTTGACTCAAAGGGTCCACCACTATGTTGACCTTTCTAGGATGGTAATTAATGGTACAGTCATAATCCTACAAAAACTCCATCCACCGACGCTACCTCAAGTTCAATTCCTTCTGGGAGAACAAATACTTAAGACTCTTATGGTCTATATATATCTCAAAAATCACCTCATACAAGTAATGTTGCCACATTATTAAAGCAAATACAACAACTGTGAGTTCTAAATTTTGGGTCGAATAATATTGTTCATGAGGTTTTAACTTTCAAGAGGCATAGGCTATTACGTTCCCATTTTGAATTAAGACACACCCTAAACCTTTCCTCAAAGCATCTATGTATACAATAAAACTATCCTTTCCATTTAGTAGAGTTAATACTGGTGCTATGGTCAATCGTTTCTTAAACTCTTGCAATTTGGTTTCACACCTAGTGTCCCAAACAAATTTGCCTTGCTTCTTCGTCAAATTCGTTAGAAGCTCAATAATTCTTGAAAAGTTCTTTGTAAATCACCGATAATACCTCGTTAGGCCCAAGAAACTACAAATCTCGGTAGGAGTCTCCGGCTGTTTCCACTTGACAACAGCTTCTACTTTAATCGGATCCACAGTGAGTCCATCTTTTGAAATTATATGGCCTAAAAATGATACTTTTTTCAACCAAAACTCACACTTACTAAATTTAACAAACAATTGATGCTCTCTCAGGGTTTGCAATATCATCCTCAAATGTTACTCATGTTTCTCTCTAGTTTTTGAGTATACCAGAATAACGTTAATAAATATCACTACGAACTGGTCCAAATAGGTTTAAACACCCGATGCATTAAATCCATAAATGCTGTTGGGGTATTGGTTAATCCAAAAGGCATCACCGCAAACTCATAATACCCATATCAAGTGTTAGAAGCATTTTTTGGTACATCCTTCTTCTTGACTTTCAATTGATAATATCCCTACCTAAAATCCAATTTAGAAAATACCACGGTCCAATGCAATTGGTTAAACAAGTAATCAATGTGGGGCAAAGAATATTTGTTCTTAACAGTCACCGCATTTAAACCCCGATAATCAATGCACAATCGCAAACCCCCGTCCTTTTTCTTAACAAAAAGCACTGACGCTCCCCAAGGTGAGTCACTTTTTTGTATAAACCCGCGTTCCAACAAATTTTGCAATTGCAATTTCAATTCCTTAAGTTTGGTAGGTGCCATCCGATAAGGCATTTTCAAGATAGGTATGGTTCCAGGTATCAAATCAATCTTAAAATCTATCTCTCTATCGGGAGGCAACGACATGAGTTCATCGAAAAAAACATTCGGATACTCATTTATCACTAGTACATCTTTCAGTTTCACCTTATCTCCTGAGATGTTGACTAGAAAGGCAAGATATCCTTGTGCCCCCTTACTCAACAATTTTCTTACCCGAATTCCTGAAATAAGGGCATATGAGGCTAAAGTACTTCTCACATCTAGCTTTAAGGTTGTTTTACCTAGTATGCAAAACTCAACCACTTTTGTTTTGCAATCTAATCGAGTATGATAATGAGTCAACCAATCTATTCCTATAAGGGAAAAGAGTCCCAATGGCCCTCCAACTCTTTACCAAGTAAAGTTTTAGTCCTCCAACAATTAACGGTAAAGTTTTGGCCCTCAATCTAATAAAATAGAATATTCCTGGCCCTTCTGTCAAATCTAGCAGTTAAATTTGACGGGAAGCATCATCTTGCGAGACGCATAGCCAAATATTAAGGGTATTATAGTCTCTAAGCAAAGAAAAGGTAAAAATACTTTCACCACTGATTTTTCCTCCAACAATTTCCACCCCTTTGCTCCAAAACCCTAGTGCGAAAAAATCAAACTATTCGATCCGGATGCTGCAGCGAAAGTGCTAATTGTTGTGCATCAACTGGAACCAGATGATCATAATTCATTGCTTGCTCTTAGTCAATCCGAGTAATGTCCATACGTACGCCTTCACAAAACTCAAATTTCCCACCATCTGCATCTTGGGCTGTTGGAGGTAAATACATAAAATGGAGTTCGGGTTCTGCCAAAGTACTTGCGGAAGTGGTAGAATATCTTGGTGTTGCAATAAATCTCAAACATCAGACATACCTTTTTCCTTGTGTCTGGATCAACCAAAGGTACCTCTGCCTTCGTTGTTGGCAAGTCTTTAATGGTTGGCAAAAAGAATTCCACCCAAGGGACCCACCATCACATGGCAGCCCAAGTCCTAGGCCTGCTGCCAATGATGCACTATCAGACTCAATTGCTCTCCCACTCCACTCCTGCTGCCCGATGGAAGCTGACGCCGACGAAACAATCCCAAACCCTTTCAGGAGTGAAACATTAGTTGTTGCTGCTCCAATCTGAGCAGCTTTTTGTAGTAATGCTGTTGCAGATATGGCAGGTTGTGGTGTAGGCGCATACTGCGTACGTTCTTGTCCTGCTGTTCCAAAAATTGATGAATCATGATTTGCCAGCTGCCCCCCAATTTCCACCCCTTCTGCTACTTCAAGCCTCAAATTTATAATTCAGATCTGCGATCTTGACGGGTCAGCCAAAGCTCTCCCTTTCTAGATTTGCAGGTTCCTCCTTTAGAGACTAAAATGCCCTTGATATTTAGTCGTGCATCTCACGAGATAATGCTTTCCGTCAATTTTAACTGTTGGATCTGACAGAAGGGGCATGAATATGCTATTTTATTAGATCGAGGGCCAAAACTTTACCGTTAATTGTTGGAGGGCTAAAACTTTACCTGATAAAAAGTTGGAGGGCCATTGGGACTCTTTTCCCTTCCTATAATTACATCATACCCCTTAATGACTAGACTTATAAGGTCTACTACCAATTTTCGCTCGCCAATCCAAATCTCACAGTTTTTATACACCTCATTTGCAAGTAAATATTGATCACCCGTGGGTGTTCTCACTTCTAAATCATATGGTAAACTCTCGGCTTTCATATCAATTTCACACATAAAAGTAGGATTTACAAAGGAATGAGTTGCACTAGGGTCTATCAAAATCTTGGCCAATCGATGGAAAATAGGAATCATGCCTTCTACCACCTTAGACGAATCCGACACCTATTGCTGCTCTAGAGCATATACTCTAGTGGGTACTCTTAGTCTGTTCCTTTTTACATTTGTTTGTTTAGACTTTGATCTATCTGCCTCCTGGGTCTCAGTAATGAGTGGACAGGTCGCAAACTGGTGCTCGGTACTCCCACATTGTAAGCACTTCCATGCCTTTCGCTAGCAATTGTCCTCGGAATGATTCGACTTGCCACAAAATTCACAAGATAAATGACGAGTGGATGTTTGGCCTCCTTGTGAGGCACCTCTCGGTTGTCCTCTTCCACCTTGGGCTCCTCTCGGAGACATTCCTCTAGGTGTTCTCAGAAATCTCGCACCATTAGCCTCTCTTTTCACCTTAGGAGGTGGCATACTTCGATCATCTTGCCCCTGCCCATGGCTACTATTAGGCACACCTCTTCTTTTTGCATGGAAAGCCTTTATCTACGCCCTCGCGTTCTCGATCCTTTGAACTTTCTCAAGAACTTCCATAAATGTATCGATTTGAGCTGCCGCCAAATCTTCCTAGATTTTCACATTTAATCCCTATACAAATCGTGTCACTCTTTTTCGCTCTATAGCCACCAGTTTAGGAGCAAATTTGAACAATTTAGTGAACTAAAACTCAAACTCGGGGAATTCCCTAATGCAGTCTAATAAAGTCATCCTCTCTCTTCTCTTGGACTAGAGGTGCGAGATATTTTTCATTGAACTCTTTTGCAAAGTTAATCCAAGTCCACGGTGTGATGACTCCATCTCTCCCTAGGGCATACCCAAGAGTTTGGCGGACCGCCTGTCCAACTCTTGCTAGGACTCACTATATTCACTCCAATAAATTCTCAAGATATCCGTTCAAGCCTCCAAAATAACATTTGAATTCTACAATTCAATAAAAATTCAAATTTAATTACAACTCAAAAGTAAAATGTAAGATATACCACCAAATACCAATATACAATATTCTGCCAAAAAATACATGTGTAAGAGGATCACATTACACGTTAGTTCAAACTTAGCTGCTCCGGATCTCAACTCTTGTAAGGAAAACAAATTAATGGGATGAGTTAGAAACCCAGTGAGGCTCCCAAACAAGCATTCAAGCAGCAAATCACAAACATATTACATTTAACAACAACCATTCGAGAAAAATATTTGGAGCATTCAAGTAATAATAACACACTCAATAAAAGGATACGTGTTCACTTGGAGCCATTCATTCATTGAGTCATTCAGTCTCTGTCCATTTCTTCCTTATATCTCAGACATTTGAAAATAAAAACTCATACAGTGATCATTTCATTCACTGGCCAGTACTCCACCCGACTTTGTGATCATATTCGAGTATACCAAAACAGTGGTCCAGGGTTACCAGCCTCTTGAACAAGTTCGCTTCTGACTCGAGTTGACTAGCAACGAAGGGCAAGGACCCAATTCAGCTAATGCGATACAGTACACATGACTTACATTCATGTACAAGTAATATTCAATCATTTGATTATTGAAAATTCACATTCACTTAGGTCGAGTATGATAAAGTATACACTCGCCCTTTGAAAATCCATATAACAATCATTGAAAAGTATTTAACATTCAAACAATCATTTACCAACATTCAAGATAGTCATTTATTGTATAAACATGCAAGGAACACTCACCAGTGAATCACAATCGTTTCACTTCAAACCCCTGATTCAGTCTCTTGGATATGCTCAATTCCTGTGATCATATAATATATCAAGAATCTAACCACTTCATGCCAATATAAGTGCAAAACTATGAGCGTCGAAGCTTCACTTGGCAAACAAAGCAATTGTAGGTTTAATCCTCATATAGCTTGTCAAAAGTGCAACATTTTTCTTGTTCAAATCTGGGGAAAACCTCATGCATGATAGATCAAGGTTACAAGTATAATGCGAAGCAAGGACATGTCAAATATAGCCAAGACTTGTGAAGAAAATGGGACAAGACTTTCAAAGTGCAAAGTTGGAAATGTCCAACTAGAAAACAATATGAAGAAAACTCATTTCCATTCACTTAAACCTCTTAGCTTAGCTCAAAACCCATTCACATGTAAAAATCAAAGTCTTGGCAAGTAATTTAGACAAAAGTATGCAAAAAATCATCATTCAAAATGGAAACTCAAGTTCTCTCACTCGATCATTCAATCAAGTAACATGTTCAATAACTTGTCCTCAAGTTTCTCTAGCTAAACTTCCAACTTGTGTATAAAGCAACTTCAAGCAAAATAAGTCCAAATCATCCTCAATTATATTTTAACTTTCACTCTCGCTCACTTAACCAACAAGAAGAAAAATCCAGGAATATGTCCTCCAATTTTTCAAGTTAACCATTCAATATTCAACCCTAATTCCATGGCAAATTCATAGTCAATCAAGATAACACGTTATAGGGCCTATGCGGTACATATTCTAGGCATAAAAAACTATCAAACTTTGACATATAAAAAGTTCCAAATAAACTACATCAAAGCTGAAATTTTAAACCCTAAAGTTGGAAATTTTAACCAAAGCTGGAAAATCGCATATCGAACCTAGAAAATTCATATCAAAGCTGGAACTTCTCATATCAAAGTTAGAAAACCTCATATCAAAGCTATCAAGTTCATCTCAAGGTTAGAAAATGCATATCAAGGTTGGAAAATTCAATAAACTTAATAAAACCATGAAATTTTCCATGAAATCCTCCATAATCAAGTCATATGTCGATTAAATTGCAAAAATAAGAAGAAAAGGAAAGTTGTTTAATCTTATACCTCAAAACCCTAGGATAAGATGCAAGACAAGTGTTTTCTTCTGCCAAAAACTCCACCAAGAGCTTCCCTCCAAGTTTCACTCAAGATCTATTGGAGTAGTTTAGGGTTAATTTTCAAATTTTTTATGGATCAAGCAAGCAATCGAGGCTAGAAAATGGAGTATTTTCTCTCCCCTTTCCTCCCAAATTTCGTCCAACAAGAAGCCAAGAAGAAGAAATGGTAATAAAGACTTGGTTTAGGATAAGAATGAAACTTAGTTTTGGTCAAGACTTCATGGTTGAGTGACAAGCGTCAAATCAAGATGTAATCCTTATCGAATTGTCTTCCATTCACTAAAATATCTAGTCCACCTCTAATTATCTCTTAATACCTTGTAGCAAAATATTTCTTTTGCACAAAACTCCTTCTAATCTTCCAAATTTAGTGTACACACCTCACTAGTTGGTCGCACTAGTATAATTCAATATGAAACTTGATATGCACTAAATTATAAAAGGGAAAAGATAAAAATCTTGACTCAATCATTAAAATCACTACGAAATTAAGGCAAGTAAATAGGTGAGTAAAGTAAAATAAAAGAAAATATAAATTAAGCTGGCCATCACGATGACTACAAAGCTGGCCATCATCTATGGAAACCCTAGCCAAACATTTACTAGATTAGTCGATGATAATATTCCTCAATCCAATCTCCTTGATCAGTTTAATTCCTAGGTCAAATGTTAGAATCTTCTACGTCTTGACCTTTGCCATCAAAACTTATCTCAAGTGCAATCAAGATATCGACCCTTATTCTAGTGCTCTCCACTTTTTGGTACTCGGGTACAAAAATTCAAAATAAGATAATTCACAACTCGAGCCGGCCGGTCCCAAGAGTAAATCACCTATTTTAGAGATTCCTACCTAACGTATATATCTATCTTCCCCAAGTATCATGATAAAGGTTTTATGCCTATAACAGTTATGATTTATAGCTTACGCTTAAGAAGAGCACCTAGTCCTTTACACTTATTCATATAATCGGGACCATAACACCACTTGGCCCCAAGCTCACCACGCGCAAAGACCACGTGAAATGGCTCTGATATCACCTGTGACAGCCCCACCTTCTTCTAGGGCGTACCCAAGGGTTTGGCGGACCACCTGCCCAACTCTCGCCAGGACTCACTCACGAAACTTAGAAAATAATAACAATTCCCAAACTTCAATAATATTAACCGCAAAATGAGCATCAAAACTTTATGGTTAAATATTATAGACCATCCAATGTTCCAAATTATCCCTACTTATATACATATATTCGAACGAATAAACTCTAAATCATTTAATCAAATCACCAAGTACAACTAGGATGGCAAGTTACTTAAAGCTAGACGTCAACTCTCGAACCGTCTTTTTTCCCCGCTTCCCTGTTGCCGCCTGCTAAGAAAAATAAACTAAAAGGAATGAGATAGAAACCAAGTGAGGTTCCAAGTAAACAGGCACGTAAAGTAGCAGGCATGATAGCATTAAGTCAAACCTAAATAGAGCAGGACATAATGCATAATAAAGAAGATAACTGGATAGATCATGCAATGGTATACAGTAAAGAACACGTTCATGGCAAAGAATATAGGCTGCTCTCAGGAGCAGTTTTCACGGCAGTTTATGCAGGGTCCGTTGACTCTCCGTCAACCATGAAATTATAATGTCCGTAGATCACCACTAAACGTCAATCTCGGTCCACTGATCATTCCCCTACCGGGCCTGAACGTCAAAGAAGTACCCAAGGTTCGTTGATCTCCTCGACCAAGCCCTTGCCGGCTCGATTCGATCAACTAGCCCTGGCTTAGGCTTATAGCCCCAGATATTCAGGTATTCAAGATGTGGCTTATAGCCCCAAGTATTCAGGTATTCAAGAGTGGAGTCACTGGCTGTCATCCAACGCTCATGCAGTTATTGATTGGAGACGTTAGTTGTCACTTAACGCTCCGTATTCCGAAATATCAGAGTTCATGTCATGAATTCCAGTCAGGAGTAAACAGGTTAGGAACTTGTCCTTTACCCAAGGTTGCCCAACTTATCCGACCGCTCTGGGGCTAGTCTAAAGCAAAAGGTCCAACGAGAGGTCAGTTTAGCCGTTATTGACCTACATTCATGCATACGCATGAGTAACCCACGTTTTCACTTACTCGACATCTCGCATAAGGGTCCAAGAGCCTAGTTCAACAACTGCAATAGGAATACAGCCGATCTACAATTCAACCGCTGCAAGAGAAATGCAGCCAGTCTATAACCATGCATATAAACATGCAAGTCCGCACGCAGGATTAATTATTTCACGTTCACGAAGGTCGAGTGCACATGAAGGCACACTCGCCTAGACAAGATCAAGTCACAAGTAAGCTCAGCATATCATGTTTTCAAGTATTTCAAGTATTTCAAATTCAGATACATGTTACTTGTAAATCAAATTGCTAGTACATGCATGAACAAGATATCAAAAGTTTAGTCGAATTAGATCAAGTGCGATAAAGTACACACTTACCTATGAAACGACAAATCATGTGCCTAGCAATTTCTAGCAACAATGAGCACAAAACATGTAGTTAGAACACTCACCACGACAACAACTTAAGTGTTTGCCTCAGGAGCACTTCCGGCCTCACCTTTTGAGTCCTAAAATCAAGTATGTAAAGCACCATGAGATCCACTACTCCAAGCTACCATATTCAAAGGAAAACACTTCCAAACCAACCAAGTTATCTCAACTCCAATCATAAAATGAAGCTCAAAATAGTTCTACAATTCCAACTTGAAGTTGGAAATGAAAGCATGAACAGCTTTTGAAGAACAGAATTTTCTCCAATTTTGCGCGATACTATTTGAAAAATCATATCTCAAGCTTCTTAAGTCCAAAATTTATAAACTTTATACCGTTGGAAAATAGACTCATAGGGTTACAATTTCCAGAAGACATATTTATAAGATTCTATCCACAATTCAGTCAAATTCCAGTCTCAAGTTGCTGATTCATCCGGTAGAAAAACAGAACAGGTGTGAAAATTACGTCAATTTTGGAAAATCACAGATATTCATAGGAATTGGGAAAAATTCCAAAATTTTCAAGGTAGAAAGTACTCTGAATTTAGTTTCAAACGCAACAAACAGAACTCAATTCCAACTTTTCTACATAAAGTTATAACACATTTTCCAAAACTGCGCAGGGTTTCCCGCGAAAATTTCCAGCAGCAAAATAATGAAGGAAAACAAGGTAGTGCACCTCTTTTGGTTATGATATTCACTGTAATTCAACACACCATAGTTGTTCAAGGTTTTAGCAAATGAAATGAGCAAGATTGTGTCCAAAAGATTACCAAACTAAGGGTTTTAAGGCTAAAAGATAGCAGGGTACAAGGCTGCCCTGCCTACCAGAAATTTCAACAATGGAACAAGCAAAATCATGAGGTTTCACCTTCCAAAATTCAGAGCTTTTATTCGAGTTTAACACAGAAAAGTCCCAACCAATGTTTGGAACAGGTTTTGGCCAAAACTGATCATAAAAAGGTTGAAGAAAAACAAGGTAAAATACATCACTATCCACTCGGCCAACAAGCCAGCAAATAAGAGAAAAGTACCAATGAAAACCCTCCATTTCATCTCAAATTCAACAAATAAGTAAAACTTAAAGGTTTACCTAGTATCTTAGGCAAATTTGCCACAAATTCACTCCACAATCAAAGAAAACCAAGATGATTCCCAATCGGACAGCATTTCCCCTTGATTTCTTAATTTTCGTTTCCAAATTCAACACTTATATTCGTAGCAATCCAACCTCAATCACAACCACAAGTTATAGGCTATAAAGTACACCTGTTTAAGGCTACAAAAGCTACCCAAAATAGACCATTATCCAGCTCAATCATAACCATATCAAAGCTGTCAAAAAATGTAACCTTAAGCTGAAATTTATATACTAAAGCTAAAAGTTCATATAATGAAGTCACAAGTGCACACAAAAGCTAGAGAAACTCCATGGCAAGACAACAAGGACATAACATAGCTAAAATCAACATTTCAAGGCTGAAATTTCTCTCTCAAAGATGGAATTTTTCCAATCACCACACAAATAATGAAATTTTTCCTAGAATTCACCATAATCAAGTCATATATCCACTCAAATGCAAGTTAAAAGAGAAGAAATAGTTTCAAGCCATGATTACCTTTAATCCTATGAAGACAAGCCAACCAAAGCTTCCTTTTTTCTCCAAATTCCTCCACCCAAGGTCTTCTTCCTTCTTTAAAGTTACTTCCTATGGATTGGATTGCAAGCTTATGGTGAAATCTCAAGATTCAAGCAAGAATTTCTAGGTTGAAAATGGAGTTTATTTTCTCTCCTTTTCTTCTCCAAGAATTCGGCCAAGAGGTAAGAAAGGGAATGAAATTTTTGGTCAATTTTTTTTTGAAGATGAAGACCAAAACTAGTCTTAGTCAAAGGTGCCTTGGATTGCCGACAAGTGTTGCCGTAGGGTTTCAAGCTTGTCTTTCCTTTGTCTTATCTCACTAATCCATATTGTTTTCCTCTAATCGACTCTTAGCACTGCTAATCACATAAACCCTTTAATAAAGTATTCATTTTTGTTCACTAAATTTATTACGCAACACACTAGTGGGTCCCACTTCCATAATGCATTACGAACTTAACATGTATTAGCTTATATAAGGAAAAATGATTTAAAAACTTGAATTACTTATAAAAATATCTAGGAAATTAAGGCAATAAATTAAAGTAAAGAAAATGCATTCAAAGAAATAAAATAAAATATGAAATAATTTTCGTGTCCTTACACTTAGAACCAAATAACACTTCTCCTCATCTCTGCCGAAACATCTCCTCCTGATCTCCTAATTGATCATGGCTCCACAATGATCAAATAGAAGACCACATTCAGCACCAACTCTCTGCAAAAAAGGTATGCCGATTCTCTTTTTCCTTCTTAATTTTCCCCCAAATGTTTTGCCCTAATTATTTTTTTGCCAAAAATTTCTGTCCAGTTTTTTTTGGGTTTCATTTGATTTATGGATGGAGTCATCTCCTCCATTTGGATTCTGCTTACTTGTGGGTTTTGCCCTTATTAATTTTTGGCCAACTTTTTCTTGTACAAGATAAAAGGCTCGAGTAGGATTGGATTGTGGGTATGCACGGGTTAGTATTAGCTGAGGAAGGAAAATGTAATGTTGTATTGTCTATGACAGAGGGAATGGAAGAGAATCAGGAGGTGATTTGGTGAAATTTTTGACTGTGAGTGGCTACGTGTAAGGAACATAGCTGGTAAAATAGTGTTGAGTGAAAAGGGAAATGCGAAATAGTGATTGGGGGTTCAATTATGAAAGTGGATAAGTAGCTAGATATCTAGTTACACGGTTTGGTGAAATTTTTTCTACTGTGAAAGATGTCTTTATTATTTTTTGGGTTGACATTTGGTAAATTGTCATGGGAATTTGAAGAGTGAACTTTTTGTCCATTTATTTTGTAATTATATGAAATTATTTACCATCTAGTTCTTGCACATGCATCTTATGTTCATTATGATTCACAGATTTAATGTTTACTATAGCCTTTAAACTTTTGGAGAGAATAATGGGTGAACCAGAATTGAACCTGGAAATTTTTTTTCTCCACTTGGTTCAAGGAAAAGCTCATAAGTACCATCTGTTTGAGGAAGGAACTAGTTTGAGTTTTATGGTTGACCTTGTAGGAAAGCTTCATGCCTTCTTCTTGTACCTTTTTGGCCTCCTTGTGTTGGTAGTGGAGTACCTAAGAAGATCTAAAGAAGTCTAAGACCGGTCAAAGTAGGACCTGCCCTGACATAGCTAAGAGAGGGCATTTGATTATTTATGAGGTTCTTCTGGTAATGCGGCTCTTCATTAAAACAAGCAAAACTCAACGTACTTTATTTGTTGGTTAATTTAAGAAGAATACAAGGAGAAGCAAGCAAGTTTCTTAGATTATTATCCAAAGCTGAAAAAAGTCTTTACCCGGGTTGTGAGAAGTACTCAAAACTTTCCTTTGTTGTCCATATCCTTCATTTGAAAACTATGAGTCGGTGGACTTGCAAATCCATCGATATGCTGCTGAAATTCCTCAATCAAATCTTTCCCATGGCATCAATTCCTAGTTCATACTATGATGCAAAAAATTTAATTCGTGAGTTGGGACTCAAGCGTGAAAAAATACATGGATGTGAAAATGATTGTGCACTTTATTGGAAAGAAAATGAAAGCCTCGATCACTACCCAAATGAAAAATGTAAAGCACCTCGGTATAAATCCCTAAGTTCTAAAATTCCTAGAAAAGTGCTTCGCTATTTCTCCTTAAAATCGAGGTTGCAAAGACTATTCATAAACAAGGAGATAGCTTAAGATATGAGGTGGCATAAGTAGAGACGCGTTTCGAAGGAAAACACAATGACACATCCTGCTGATTCAATAGCTTGGAAGGAGTTTGATAAAACTCACCCATCTTTTGCCAATGATCCTTGTAGTATTAGGTTAGGGCTTTCAACTGATGGTTTCAATCCCTATGGAAACATGAACAATGCATATAGTAAATGGCCTGTAATCCTTGTTCCTTACAATCTACCACCTTGGAAATGCTTAAAGGACCCTCTTTTCCTATTATCAATGATTATTCCAGGTCCTAAATGCATAGGAAATGATATGGATATATTTTTTAGGCCTCTAATTGATCAGTTGAAAGAGTTTTTTGACATTGGCTTTGAGACTTATAATGTAGCCACGAGAGAAAAATTTATGTTACGGGCTGCTCTTTTGTGGACTATAAGTGATTTTCCAGCATATGCCTATTTGTCAGGGTGGAGTACGAAAGGTTATAAAGCCTGTCTTGTTTGTTTAGATGAGACGACTAGTGTATATTTGAGAAATGGATTAAAATGTTGCTATATGGGGCACCGGCGATTTTTGCCAGTTGACCATAAATGGCGTAGAGAAAGAAAGTCATTTGATGGCGAGAGAGATCTTAGACAGCCTGTTAGAATTTTATCTGGTGAAGAAATCTTGCAACAACTTCAGGGTATTGACCAAATGGAGTTTGGCAAGGCACCTGAATTGCTTAAAGAGAAGAAAAGAAAACGCATGCAAAATCAGTCAAATTGGTTGAAAACGAGCATTTTCTTTGAGCTGCCATATTGGAGTACTAACAAAATTAGACACAACTTGGACATTATGCATATTGTGAAGAATGTGTGCGAAATTTTGTTGGGTACACTGATAGGTACGGGTCAGAAAAATAGGGACACTTAGTTGGCTAGAGAGGATTTGAAGGAAATCAGATTGAGGGAAGAATTGCATCTTCAAACTCAGGGGGATTCAAAGGTAATGCCCACTGCATGCTACACTATTTCACGCTTTGAGAAACAAAAACTATGCCAGTTTTTGAGCTCACTCAAGTTCACCGATGGATTTGCCTCAAACATATCTCGTTGTATTAAGCCAAAAGAGTGCCAAATTTCAGGGATGAAGAGTCATGATTATCATGTATTCTTGCAACATCTACTTCCATTAGCAATTTGAGGCATGCTGCTAAAGATGTTTCCCAAACTTTGGTAGAACTAAGCAATTTTTTTAGGAAAATTTGTTCTAGGACTCTTTAAGTAGATGAGTTAGATGCACAGGAGAAAAACATTGCTGTAATACTCTGTAAACTTGAAAAAATTTTCCCTCCAAATTTCTTCGATGTAATGGTCCATTTACCTGCTGAAGCAAAACTTGCTGGCCCAGCATAGTACTAGTGGATGTTCCCATTTGAGAGGTACTGTATAGGCTATTTTAAGACTAAATCTTCTTTTGTTTCATAGGGTCCTACTGTTGTGACATCGCTGGCTGCATTTTTGTGACACAGAAAAATGGGTCAGTACAACGGTTATGTGCACAACAGAGCTCGACCGGAAGGATGCATTGTTGAGCATTACTTGGATGATGAATGTCTAACATCCATTTCCAGGTATTTGCACAATGTTCCTACAATATTTAATGAACCAAAACGAAACATGGAGCGCTTTCAAGCTGCTGGAAGTCGTCTATTTTTTTTGGAATGGCTCGCCCTTTTGAGGCAGCAACATTTTGTTGCTTAAGTGAATCAGAGTTGATGAATTTTCATTTATTCATCTTGAAAAATTGTGAAGAAATTGATGATTACATAAGGTAATAAATTTATTTTCCCCTATACATCTAAGAAGTGTAATATGTTTAGTCAATTATAGCACTAACCGTTGCACATAGATAACTAATAATACTATTGAATAGGATGCATAAAGAATTGTTTCAACGGCAAAATGTGTCGAATGTACAGCAGATGCAAGATTTAGAGTTTCCAAAGTGGTTTGAAGAGCGTGTAAGTATGGAACAAACTTCTAGGAAACTTGTGGCATTTATATAGTTGTTAATTTGCTAAATCTTTGACAAAAAAAAAAAAAAAATTTGCTAAATCATTCTAATATCTTATTTGGCTTACATAGGTCACTTACATGCATGCACATGGTAGATGCTATGATGAATTATTGTCTTTGGCCAAAGGACTTGATTTTAGAGTGATCAAATATCCTAGTTGTAATGTCAATGGGTTTAGATTTCACACCAAAACAGGTGAGGTGGACAAAAAAACCCAGAATAGTGGCATTATGGTGAAGGGTGAGCATGCTGATGTAGAAATAATTTCTATGGTGCTATTACAGATATCTTAGAGGTTGAATACTCTTCACTCAAAGCTGAGTAGTCCTGTTCAAGTGTGATTGGTGGGATTTAAAAAATAGCTCATGTCTTAAAATAGACAAACAGAGTAATTTGAGCAGCATCAATTTGTCAAAACAATGGTATACAGACCAGCCATTTGTATTAGCTTCCTAAGCTGAATTGGTCTTTTACGTAAATGATATGAGGCTTGGAGATCATTGACATGCTATCGAGATGGTTAGTCTACGTTCATCATATGCTGTTCTTGAACAGGACAAAGATAAATCATGTAAAGAGGAACAGGCTTACCAAGAAGATTATCTTGAAGACCTGATTGGGGTGCAAGAGAATGTCGATTTGCCTAACTTGAAAAGAGGCGATATGCTAGCTGATGAAGCTATAGAATCTAGCATCCTAAATTCGGATTCTTCAGCTAAACATGCCAGGAAAATGGATGATTTCTTTATTGATGATGATGAAATTCAGCAATTGAGCTCGAGTGAAGATGAAAATGAAAAATTTGTGGAAAGTGATGACTATGAGTCTGACTACATGATCTTGTAAAATAACATTTTGAATTTCTATTTATTCTTACCATGTAACTTTTGGTTTATATCAAGTGTTTTACTTAGCTTGTGTTATTTTTAGTCACTCTTACCTTCTAATTTGCAATATCTGCTATAAAGTACAAGGCATATTAATTAAGTTCCTCGTTTGATTGCTGGTAATTGTAACATGTCATGGCTTTCTAGTCATATTTAGTCTAAACGCATCAATTCAAATATTGCATATATATCCAATGAAAGTTGCCATGGCTGATTGTAATCTTTTTATCCTGTAGTTACATGGATGGGCCAGGAAAGAAAGGAAAATACCCTTCGTGACCAACTCGAGGTGCTGAAACGCCTAATGCAGCACAAGCTAGAGAAAAAAATTGGTGAACAGGTGATGAAAATTGACTCAACTATGTACTTGTAGCTTCACCTCTGTATACCATTGATCCTAAACAATTAAGCATCTGCCAAAACTTTGTATTTCTTATTTCACTGTAGCAAGTTGGTGTCCCAAAAGGTAATCTGACTAGCAATGCAAATAATGGTGCTGAATTTAGCCTATCTAGAAAGTCAGTTCAAATTTGCCTATTTGATGAGACTGAGGTTAGTGTTTACTTTTGGGCTTTGGGACTTGGTTAAAAAGGGATTTAAACTCACTTGCAAGTTGGTGTCCATATTCGAAAAGTACATTTCTAATGTGCAGTTGGCTGGATTTTAGGGTTCTACTACCTCAAATGGTCGGAAAACTGCTACAAGATCATCAAGACATGAGTTGACAACTCCTACATCTATTCAGTAGCAAGATGCTACTCCTACTTCAGTACAAGTCGAATCTAACTAGTCCATTGGTTGTGGAAGTAACTAGAATAATGAGAGTGAGGATGTTCAACAGAATGATGCGGATATATATGAGATTTGCTTGTAATTTATATTACGCAGTTAATTTCATTTCAGATTTTTCCACTCATATTCATAACCTTGTACTATGTTTTGGGTAGATGGCATCAATGTAACTAGGAAAAAAGGTGTGACAGCCCCACCTTCCCCCTAAGGCGAACCAAAGAGGTTAGCGGACTGCCTGCCCAACTCTCGCCAGGACTAACAGTGCAGTTAAACACGATCTAAAACGTTCCGGGAGAATAAAAGCGCGCTCAAACAAGTCAAAATCGCAAAATAGCCAAACGAAAATCAAAACCGTCGATGAATAGTGGGTGCCATATCATATAACTCGGAAGGACACATAAACAGGGTTAAACAGTGTTATACACATACGTTTGTAATTTACAAAACAAAAGGAAGATAATTGGATCAAAATACATTTAGGGTTTTTCCAACTATCGAGGAGCTTTACAAAAGATATTAAAACTAGCTCAACTCGTGTTTTAAAACATCATAGTCCCCAAAAATGGTTTCCTGTAAGGAAAACAAAGGCAACAGAAAGGGGTGAGCTTACGCTCAATGAGGTACCAATCATATAAGGGTAAAATCATGGCCTTTCACGTTAACCAGTTAGATACATATATCAGATATAAAGGAAAGCAGTTAGACACAGTGATTAAAAGGGAAAGGATACAGGTGGCTCTCAAGAGCCAGATTTCCATTTGCAGTACTTGATCCGAACCCGTTGACTCTCCGTCAACGTACATAGAACCAACATATCCGTAGATCCCACTTTACACCAATTTCCGTCCACCAAACATACCCGTACCGGGCCCGAACGCCGAACAGAACAGAAGTGTAATACTCGAGTATACCGGAATTAAGGGTCTCAATACCTAAAGATTCCTGAAACAGACTACCGTGGTACGTTATCTAATCGACCAGGCCCTTGCCGGCCCGACTTGAGTAACTAGCCATAGGTGTTGAGCTCAGAGGTCACAGAAAGGTCGTTGGATACTAGCCTCCAAACGACGTCCGAACAGATTCGGATACAGTTAACAGATTAACAGTAAATAGGCATATGGACAGACAAGAGAACAAGTGTGATAAAGTACACCCTCGTCTCAAACAGAATAAACAGATAGTGCAGTCATTTAAATCACAGATTGCAGGGCAGAAATCAAGTTAAGCAGCAAATGAGGGGAGTGGTACACTCATCGGTTCAAGTACAGATACTTCAAAAGTTTTCACTTCAGATTGGTTTTAATCGCCAAGAAACCCTAAAATCATTAAAGTAAACCAATTGAAGGTTTCACATCCAAAATCAAGTAAATGGAACGCACAAGTGAGGCTCGACTACATGTCGTACGCCTTTCCATGTTAAGTACTAGTACAAGTACTAGTACAAAAGAATAAAATATGAATTTTGAGCCAAAAGATAACAGTTGGT
Source organism: Coffea eugenioides (assembly GCF_003713205.1). NCBI lineage: Eukaryota > Viridiplantae > Streptophyta > Magnoliopsida > Gentianales > Rubiaceae > Coffea > Coffea eugenioides. Next base: position 54,319,831 of record NC_040036.1, on the reverse strand, counting down.
CCTAGGGTTACAAACAGCCCCCAAAACCCTTCATTTGTACTAAGATCAACTCAATTGAAGGAAACGCGTAGCGCTAAAATTTTGGGCAGCATGCCCTCTGTATTTACCTATTTTTCCAGCCACTTATGGCTTCATTACTTTTCTCAATCAATCCCAAAGTCATACGCAATATAAATTCATCACAACAGCCGTTCAATAGGCTCAAAGTCATTCAAGTACAAAATTTAGCTAGGAAAGTGACCGGAAATGAAAGTTAAGCCCTAAAACCCAAAAACAGTTTTGACGTCGTTTAGCGTATTGGACACAACCGGCACTACGATTATCGGATGGAGGTGAAATATACACCGTTTCGAAGCTAACAGAAAGGGATACAATTTTGAAGAAGGCCACTCAGTCCAATTTGTAGTGAAACTAAGTCAAAATTGCAATGTACCAAACCAAAACCACATAAACAGGTTAGCAAACCGCATTCTAGTTAAACAACCATAATTCAGGCTACCAAAATCCAATTCAAGTGATTCCAAATCCATCCGAAAGCTAAGATACCAGGCTATATTTCTTACGAAGACATCAACAACCGAATCAGTAGTATTCCCAATCAAATTAACCAATTTCCAAAGCTGATTACCAGGTTCAAACAGAAACAGGGCATCAGGGGTATTTAAGTCTTTTCATAGGCTACGTTGCTCCGATTGGCCTGAAATTCTGTAGGTATTTATAAAATATCATTTCCTACAACTTTCATGTTTTAACCCAAGGCTAATTCAGCCTCTAACTAGGGAAAAAAGTACCGGGCAGAATGGGTTCAATTGCAACCCTAATTTCTGAAATTTCCTTTCAAAGCGGAAATTTTCCGCAAATAACCACAATTGACACCCTAAGGCTTCATGCTAAACCATTCCCAACCATCATCCATGGCCACACAATATTAATCATATAAAAACAGAAAAATCATGAATAAATATAAAACTTCACCAATTTCTACCAAAAATCATGAAACAACACCTAATATCATCACTTCATCTCACATAAGTCACTAATTAAGCATTATTGAGAAGAAAAGAGAGGTTCCTTAGCTACTCACCTTATCAACCAGAGAAAGGAGACAACTTAGCACCTTAGTCTTCCAAACCACTTCACTAATCACCTTACAATCACTAAACTAAGGGTTTTTATGGAGAAAATTCAAGATTAATCGGTTGGTTTGTTGGATTGAGCAAGATTGGAGCAAGAAATTGGAGAGCTTTTTCCTTCCTTTTCTCTTGAAGATGTTCGGCCATAAGGATGAAGAAAATGATGAATTGTTGGTCAATTTTGGTTAATTGGTAAAGGTAAGTAAGATGGTCAAAGTCAAGCATAAACCACAAGGTGACACTTGTCACCCTTATTTAAGGCAACTCTATCCTTTTGTCTCTCCAATGATAATCCATCTAGGTAACTTCGAATTATCTCTTCACACCTGATAAATTAAACCCGATATTCACAACTTAACCTAATTGGCAGAATTTTACGGAACTTTCCGCACTAACGGGTCCCACGTCCGGTATACGCTCTTAATTTCTCAAAAACTAACCGATACTAGAAAAATCATTTAAAAACTATATTTACTCATAAAAATTATTTTAAAATTTTCTGAATAAAGAAAATATGGAAAAACGTGCAATTAAAAGAAAATAAAACCTAGAAATTAAGAAAATTACGGTTCCTCACAAAAGGATATACTCGCAATATTGCACTGTCCAGGGAAAAGAAGACCGGCAAAAAGGTAAAAGTTCAGATCTCTGAAGTTAGTGGAAGACTAATTGGAGAAGGGGCACAACAATATATCTCAGAGGCAAGTTGAGTCATTCGAAAATATGGGAAATGGAAAGCAGAAAATGGTCCAAACTCCAAGAATCTGATAGAGAAGGAACGCTAAAACTTGATATTGTAAGTCAAATTGTTTTGAAGGCTTGTTTTTCTTCTTGACTTCGTAACAAATAATTATACAACAGGTCTTTTATATACTTTTTCTAACATTTACAGAAAATTTTTCACTTATATTTAAGAATAGTTTTGCTTATGATGAAGGAGAACATGTTAAGCCATCACTTCTTAAGTAGTTAAATACACAGTACCGAAGTCGACGCTACAATTTCCACATGATTTTCAAGAAATTTAGTACAAAAGAGGAAGCACTTGCAAATCGTCCACAATATATTGAAGAATCCGATTGGATTTACCTTTGTGACTACTTCTGTAGTCCAAATTTTATGGTACATAGGCTGTCTTTTGATCATTTACTATTGCTCTTACTCATATTTTTGTTAATTTTGATCACGGCTAAACTTGATAAGTGCAGAAGATAAGTGAGAGGAATAAGATAAATAGATCAAAGCAACAAACTGCTCATACAGCTGGAACAAAATCCTTTCTTCGTCATAAAGCTGACCGGGTAATTGATTATCCTAGGCATGTCTTTTGGATTGTCTGGTCAGGTTATTTAACTTTTTAAACTGACAGGAAGCACAAGAGGGAAGGGAAGTTGGACCAATAGAACTTTATGACATCACCCACTTCAGCAGGAAGAAGAATGCAATGATTGATGAAACATCTGCTATGAACTTAGTAAGAAAATATGAATTGGTACTCGAGTATCATTGTACAACTCTTATGAACATCTAACTTCAGAATTTATATGATTACAGAGTAAGATGAAGGAGAAAAAGTTGGAATCTGAATCCAGTGGTGCAAATAGGACTGAAGAAGACATTTCCATTGAAGTAACTGGATGTGTAACTGGATATGTACATGGCCGTGGTCCCTCAAAAGCTGGCATAATTGAACAAAAGCTTGCCGAGATAGATGAATTCAAGAAAAGAGCAGAACAAGCCGAGAAGCGCTCAGCTGAGTTGGAAATAACTGTCCAATCTCAACAACAACTTATGGAGCGGCTTGTGAACCAACAAAGTGAAATGCAAGATCTCTTTAAATCTTTGAAAGCACAGCTACAAGCCAACAAGCAAGATGATGAAGGCACATCTGAACGTACTGATTGGTAAGCAATTTTCAACTATATATACTTGTCTAAATTGAGTTATGTTTGTAAAGGAGACATTCCCATAATTCTTCAGCCAATATGAGACTTTAAATTGTAACTAGGACATATATTCATTATAGATATAATGGCTGCTATGGTTTAAAAGTAACTTAAGTTATTGAAGACTAGTTCTTGGTAGGTGACAATATTAACTTGTAGTATCAAGCCTTAGGAATTTAGTGAATGCTTGTTACTTTTGTTGTTTATTTAGGAAATTTGGAGACTATTTTGCTTCCATCACCTGAATTGCAACAGAATCCTTTTTCTAAGTTTAAATTGTCAACATATATGTGAGAACCTGAAAATTTTCTTATTTATCGAATATTACTAGTTTACTTAAATATTTATTTACTCATTTTCTCCGAATTATTTATTTCGACTATTTAAAATTTATTTATATGGAACGACGCCTCTTTTATATTTTTAAAGCGTTCTGTTGAAAAAAATTTCACTTTTCGAAAATTCGTTTAGTTCGGAACAACGAGTACACGTTTTTCGAGGCTATACTTGAATCGGGAGTGTATTAATATTGGAGAGTTAAGAATGATCAATGGTAGATGAGGAAAGGTTAATTGAGGAATTAATACTCGACTCATGTGAGGACTGACAAATTTTCTTATTTAATTTCCTATTTCTAGCTCATTTAATTATTTACTTGGCCATTTACTCCGAATATTATTTTCTAAGCTCTTTAGACCTAATTACATGGGTCTATAACTTAATTATATTTTTAAAGTGACTTGTTTCAAAATTTAATTTTTGGAAGTTCGTTAAGTGTGAATAGTGAATACGCGTTTGGAAATAAAAATCGATTCGAGAATACAATAAACTTGAAAAATCGATTCGAAGATACAATAAAAATCGATTCGAGGATACAATAAAAATCGATTCGGGGATACAATAAACTCGACTACATGTCGTACGTCTTTCCAGGTTAAGTACTAGTACAAAAGAATAAAATATGACTTTTGAGCAAAAAGATAACAGTTGGTCCTAGGGTTACAAACAACCCCCAAAATCCTTCATTTTTACTAAGATCAACTCAATTGAAGGAATCGCGCAACCCTAAAATTTTGGGCAGCATGCCCTCTGTATTTACCTATTTTCCCAGCCACATATGGCTTCATTATTTTTCTCAATTAATCCCAAAGTCATACACAATATAAATTCATCACAACAGCCGTTCAATAGGCTCAAAGTCATTCAAGTACAAGATTTAGCTAGGAAAATGACCGCAAATGAGCTTTAAGCTAAGAAACCAAAATGGCAGATTCACCGCTACTTAGCGTATCAGACATAACCAAAACTACGCTTTTTGGATTGAAGTAAAAGTTATACCGTTTCGAAGCTAAGACAGAGGGTTATAATTTTGATGAAGACTACTTAGTCTAGTTCTCATCCTAACTAGGTCAAAGTTACCAAAACAACCCAGATTTTCCAGTTCGAAGCTCACTGTGAAATTCAACTAGCAGTCCTGATTCATTCAATCATATCTCAGTACACACAACTCCGATTCAGGTAATTCCAAATCCATTTGAAAGCTAAGATACAAGGCTATAATTCTTAAGAAGACATCAACAACCAAATTAGTAGTATTCCCGGTCAAACTAACCAATTACAGAAGCTGATTATCAGTTTCGGATAGAAACAGGGTAGCAGGGGTATTTCGGTCATTTCACAGGCTACATTGCTCCGATTTGGCTGAAGTTTTGTAGAAAACTATAAAACATAATTCTATACAACTTTTATGTTTTAACTTAAGGCTAATTCAGCCTCTAACTAGGAGAAACAGTACCGGGCAGAAATTGAAACCCTAATCTGGAATTTTCCGCACAAAGTGGAATTTTTCCGCAATTAGCTACAATTTACGCACTATGGCTTCATTCTAGACTATCCCAAGCCATCATCCATGGCCACACAATATTAAACATATAAAAATAGAAAAATCAAGAATAAATATAAAATTCATCATTCTTTACCAATAGTCATTATATTGTCCACAAATTCACCTCTTTGACTAGCACAAGCTACTAATTAAACATTATTGAGAACAAAAGAGAGGTTCCTTAGCTACTCACCTTACTAACTCAAGAATGGAGCCAACTTAGTACCACTTTCCTCCAAACCACTTCACAACCAACCTCACTACCACTAAACCAAGAGTTTTTATGGAGGAATTCCAAGTTTAATCGGTTGATTTGGGAGATTGAGCAAGATTAGAGGCAAGAAAGTTGAGAGTTTTCTTTTCTTTTCTCTTAGAGAGAGTCGGCCACAAGAAGCTTGAAATGAGGATGATTTTGGGTCAATTTTGATTAATTGGTAAAGTTGGTACAAAGGTCAAAGTCCAAGAAGAAATAGGAAAGTGACACTTGTCACCCTTATTTAATGCAAAGCTATTCTTTTGTCTCTCCGATGATAATCCATCTAGATAACTTCTAATTGTCTCTTAACACCTGATAAATTAAACCCGGTATGCACAACTTAACCTAATTGGGCGAATTTTATCGAACTTACCGCACTAGTGGGTCCCACCACCGGTATACACTCTTAAAACCTTATAAACTCACTTATACTAGAAAAATGATTTAAAAACCATATTTACTCATAAATTATTTTCACAAATTTTTAAATAAATAAAATGTGGAAAAGCATGCAATTAAAAGAAAATAAAACCTAGCAATTAAGAAAATTACGGGTTCTCACATCCTTATTTTGGGACAATTAAGATTGAATAATATTAATATGAATATAAGTGCATTAGAGGTTTAGTGCACTAGTGAAATAAACTCGAGAGGAATCGAGCACAAAACGCTCGCGCGCGCGCGCGAAGTAGAGTTGACTTTTGGGTGAACTTTTGGCCACAAATTTAAAGCTTCTCACGGAAGCTTACCATCAGCACATCTCTTCTTTTCTTTGCTTCAAACAGCCGGCCAAGGAGGAATAAAAAGACAGCTCCAAATTCTCCTTCATTTCACCATTTAATCTTCACCAAATCGCACCAAACCTTAACCACACTTAGCTAATCACTTGGAGATTACATCAAGGTAGGAAAGAGGGCTGCTTTCCACGGTTTTCTTGGGCTTCATTGGACCGAAAATTCTGTCTTAGTTCATCTAAGAAGGTAAACCACGATCAACCCTTCAAATCTTGCTTTATGGAAGTAGTAGTGCACATATAAGCTCATGCATGCATGTGGGTAGCTTGTTTATGTTGGAAAAATTATTTTGTGGGCTCTATGAACTCCCACTTGGTTGGATGGACTGATTTGATGAATAATGATGCTATTAATGTTGGTTTAGTGCTTAAATTAGTGGAATAATGTTGGGTTGTTGGTAGAAATTCAAGGAAGGTGCAATGAACAAAAGTGACCATTTTACCCCTGCCATGTTCGTGCACTTTGGTGTGAAATTTTGAGGTTCTAATGACTTGTTTGTGATGTATACATGTTATATAAATGGTGTAGAAAGTTTCATTGAAAAATAACATGATTTGGTTGGTCAATTGTAGTGATTTCAAAGGTTTGGCAAAACTGGAAAATTTTCCCGGATTGCCCAGGCAGTCCTTTTCTTTCGGCCATAACTTTTTACTCCGATGTCGAAATCAAGTGCCGTTTGTGGCACTGCAAACTAGACATTCCCAGATTTCCAACAGTATAAATGCACGTCCTAATTCCACATGAGCAATCCGTACCAATTGTTTGAACTTGGCTGCCCTGTTTCGTTAGTTCCCTGGAAGGTAGAACATGAACTACAACTTGAGGCTCCAATGTGAACTAGTTGTGGATAGATTTTGAAAATGGTTTCTTCTGAGAAATTGTATCTTTATGAATGTGTTTTCCAATGCCACCAACCATGTCCAATTCCGAGTTGAATTGAGTGATTTGTGGCCATATTTCAAAACTGACTTCTTGAAGGAAAACCCTCCTTTTGGGCAGAATTGTTACTAAACATGATTGAGACTTGTTAATTCGAGATTCTTGGTGTTAATCACCTACCAAACCTATCTTGAAATGTTTATTAGACCTTGTATACACCAATGAACCATGTTTGAGGAAATTTCCTTGGCCAAATGCTTGAAAACGGAAAAACGGAAGTCCGAGGCAGATTTGCCTTGGAACTTCTTGGGATTTTAGTGGTTTCGTTAACCAATTTCTCGTACATATTTTTCTGTGAAATTTGGCAGAGGAATAACCCTTATATGGTAGTGTATTCATACCAAATTTGGTGCCGTTCCGAGTCCGTTTCGATACCTAACCAAAGTTCCAAAGTTTGAAGTTTAAATCTGGAATTTTGCTTAACAGTTTCGGTTTTCACCAACTTTGAGTTATCATATCTTGGTGCTCAATACTCCGATTCTTGTTCTGTTTGTTTTATTTTAAAATTGGATTGCAACTCTAATAGAGTTCCAAATTCAGAGGTTAGTTCAAATCAAGTGAATTTTTCCGAATTTTCAAAGTTGGCCAAAAACCAACCTAAATCTGTCTCAAGTGCCCCAAAACAGTAACTTTGAGCTAAATTTTGAATACCTTCTGTTTGGAATCATGGAAAAGTGTATTCTAGGAACTTTTAGTACTTTGGAAGGAGTTTCCAACGGTAACAAGTTTTCCAATTTTGGACTTGTATCGAGTGAGATACGATTTTTCAAAGATCTCGTATCAAAACTGAAATTTCCAAAACTTAAGGGAAATAGAGTTGTTCGAATTCTCCTTCTCCCTCGATATCACTTGAATGTTTTACCCTTGATTTCAAAGGTGAAAACTCGATTTCTCTTGTACTTTTGAAACCCCACTTTTGGGCCTCAATTTATGAATAAATTAGGCTCACTTCCGTGAAATTTTCTCGGATTGAACAAGCGTACAATCATGCGTGATAATTGAGGTTTATAAATGATAATTCACTATTAAATTGCTCAGGCTCGCACGAGGACCTTCAAGAGGATTCTACGGTGGACGCTTGAACTTCGAGTGTCATTCCTTCTTGTTTTACTTGGTGAGTGTCAAGTGTATGATTACTTGAACTCCTGTGAACTTGATACATGCTTACCTGTAACCAATGATCAAAGATTTGAAAATGGAGTCGAGTGTGTACTTTATCACACTCGTTCTCATTTGAAACAAATAATTCATGATTAACTTGCTTGACATGAAATGAATGACCTGCTTGACATGACATGAATGCTTGAATATATCAAATGCCTGCTTGACCTGAAATAGTATGCTATGGCTGCATACGTCGCTGGAGTGAATCTCCTCGACACATACATGTACATGGGGGACACCCAAATTCATAGGCCGACCTTGGGACTCGAGCCGGCATGAGCTTGGTCGGGAACCTCGGTGAGCCATGAGAATCACATGATAAGCTTGACCTATTGAAGAGGTCTCGCTTGGCATACTCGTGAAGTATCGCCTTCTCAATGTGGTGCGGGCCCGGAGTGGTATGTACGGTGGACGGACATGAGAAGTAAATGGAGATCTGCGGAATGGAAATACTGCCCCAGTTGACAGAGAGTCATCGCGGGAAGGTATACGAATGACCCTGGCAAAGCAAGTGGAACTTAGCTCCTGAGAGCTACCATATCCTTGAATTGTTTCTGTTTATATTTTATTGGAATTGTCAATTACTTGTACTTTATCTATTGACCTATTATTTGAGCTTGTTACTTGGACTATGTGCTTGCATGTGTGTTCTTGGCCTCACGAGCATTTTGCTCACCCTGTAGATTTATTTTTCTTAACAGGATTGGGCATGGAATGAGATTTGGAAGAACCCTTTTGATGCACTTTTTGACTTAGGGTTTCTAATGTATTTTGGCTAGACCTCTTATTGGTTGTACTTTTGGGAATCTAATGTATGTTTTGGATATTTGATGTACCTGGATGTTGTATATTTTGGGTATTGATGTAACTTTTGTGAATTTGATGTAAGGATTGGATAATTGTTATATATATTGTTAAGTTTGGAAGTTTTCCGCACTTTCTTACTTATCTAGTATTGTTGAATAGTATTGTGCTAAGCTTGAACGGATATTGCCATGAGTCCTGGCGAGAGTTGGGCAGGCGTCCCGCGGATACCCTCTGGTTCGCCTTAGGTAGAAGTGGGGGTGTCACAATATAATAGTTTGTTGGACCTTCAAACAAGTTGTATGTTAAACAATTATATAAATGTGGTATGCTGGTCATTTTTTTGGAATTGTGCTAGCGTACAAATTACTCAGTCATTTGATAGCTTGAACAAACCACATATAGTTACATTTTTTCAGATATATGGAATCCTATAACATTCAAAGCTTCAAAGACCACTTTTGGTCCAAAACACAGTGAAGCTTGCAAAGTTGTTTCTCATAAATGTGGAATCGTTTGTTGCTATCCTTTGGCATCTAAATATTAAAATAAAGAAGTGGAACAATTCTGCCCATATAATCCTTGGCTCTTATTGAATGTTATTAAACTTCCATCCTCTAGTAGACTTTGTTTTTGAACTGGCCATATAATGTCTCTTTTTCTACTCTTTATATAGTCACTATCTAGATGAGATTTAAAACAAATGATTCACTTTATTTTTTGGTGACTCTTTAACTAATTTTCCTTGTTTTAAATTTTTCTATCATCTACTAATAACTTTACTATATTGCAGATATATTGCTCATTTTAGAGGTTTGGAAGATTAGCAGTACGGCTCACATGTCGACTCAAAAACTGTGGTTATAGTGCTATCTTAAGTTTAGAAAATGTTTCGGTAGCACAAAAAATGTTTTGGGACCTGGAATTGTTTTTTAGTGCAGCCTTGACTTATATGGCAAAATTTGCTCTACTAAAACGTATCAAACTATTTGTAGTGTGATGTTGCACTTGTTTATGACATTTGGATATTTAATATGTTATTTTGGCATTTCCTATTGTAACGAGTGCCTACGTTTGTTATTTATTAAACATGGCTGATGTTTTCATTTTTTAGATATTATTGTAGTAGGAAAATCATCAAACTACACATTGAAATGTGTTGTAAATGAGTCGCATTTCTCCAATGACAAGAAGTTCTTTTCTTTGAAGCAGGCTGTCTTTATTGACAATTGTTGTTGTCACTCAATCAAAACTGTCCATTGATAAGAAGTTGTTGCCATAGTTGATAAGGGGTTTATTGACAACAAAGTTGTCACTAATTAATATATACACTTACAACATTGCTTCGTGCGTCATTGACAAGAAAGCATGTCGTCACTAAACTTATAGCTTTTACTGACTACATATTTTGTCATAAAAAAGTTTCTATTTACTAATGACTTTAAAGTCATCACTGTATACTTTTACCGACGGAGATTCAGTGACGACCCTGCGACAACTGAAATGTTGTCAATAAAAATCATCAGTGACGAATTTTTGCTTTTTGGTGGTGAAAAGTAGTTGTCACTGAAGACCAAAATTCTTGTAGTGTCAAATAAACGTGCAAACTAATTTATATAAAACGTGGAATTTGAAAGATAATCAAGTAGTTACAGCTATTCATCCCCCATTACAAGAAATTAGAATAAACACTACTGAAAGAGATATAACGACATCACCATTTAAAAAGGGGAGAGAAGCAGAATCAAGCACAAATATAAATGTAAATCTAGAAGATATTAAAGAAGTATATCAACAAAATAATTATGCAAATCAAATACTTCATACTATATCTCAGCATATAGAAGTATTAAATATTAAAGTAGATAGCATTCCAAAACCACCTACTAGATTCCTCAATGATATATCAGCTACCCACTTTCAACCTAATAAGTCTTCCAAGAGATAGTGACCTAGAGTTAGTACAAAATATAAACCCAACTAGTACCATACTTAATAGAATATCTCAAACATTGCAATCTCTAACAAATACTCCGAGAATTAATACAATGGATGGAAGAATTATACATGAAGAAATAACATTAGAAGAATATGAATCCAAAGAAGAATCTTTAGAAGAAATAGATATGATAACTCCAATAGAAGAACAATTTAAAGAAGATGATGATAATCAAATAAATAGAATAAAAAGCAGAAAGAATTTTAGAAACAAAAAAGATTGGATAATAATAGATACAAGAAATTACTACCCTAGACCGAGTCCACCTAAAATTCAATATGAAGAAAGATCAAAATTTCATACTACAAAATATGATGGAGACTTGATATATGAATGGAATATAGATGGAAAAGTAGAATATGAAGTATTAAATACACTTCAAGAAATGGGCATGGTTAGGTTTGCCTACAAACTAAAAAATATTCAAGAAAGAAATGATGCAACTTTATTAGTATCCGGATTTACAGGGCAATTAAAAATTGGTGGGATAATGCTCTAACTCTCCAAGATAAACTTGCAATTTTTGATCATACAGTAGAAGTTGAAGATACTGAAAGAAATATTCAAGTTCAATCAGATGTAGCAGAATTTCTAATAGTAACCATTGTAATGTACTTTGTCGGAAACCCAAAAGAAGAATTATATGCAAATAAAACTTTTTTTAACAAATTTAAGATGTCCAACGTTATCAGATTTTAGATGGTATAAAGTTATGTTTTCTTTTTTTTCAAAAATACTTATTATTATTATTATTCAAACTCAAAGGAGGATACAGACTATGTATTGATAGTAGTAGATTTGACCCTACATCTTCTAAAAGAAGGAAATGCAAGCTTATCTAACCGATATGCTCCCCTGGCTATTGACGGCAATTCAACTATACGTTCATAGATACAAACCTACCGATCAGGAATAGCACACCCTTCACTCGACAACACATCTGCCACCTTGTTAGCTTCCCAATAGCAATGTGTGAACTTAGCACATCCCCAAGCTGTTTGCAATATCTGCTCCACCTCCCCACGGACAAACCATGGACACTGGCAATTAAAAATTGGTGGGATAATGCTCTAACTCTCCAAGATAAACTTGCAATTTTTGATCATATAATAGAAGTTGAAGATACTGAAAGAAATATTAAAGCTCAATCAGAAGCAGCAAAATTTCTAATAGTAACCATTGTAATGTACTTTGTAGGAAACCCAAAAGAAGAATTAAATGCAAATAAAACTTTTTTTTAACAAATTTAAGATGTCCAACTTTATCAGATTTTAGATGGTATAAAGATATGTTTTCTTTTTTTTTTTAAAAAAAAACTTATTATTATTATTATTCAAACTCAAAGGAGGATACAGACTATGTATTGGTAGTAGTAGATTTGACCCTACATCTTCTAAAAGAAGGAAATGTAAGCTTATGTAACCGATATGCTCCCCTGGCTACTGATGGCAATTCAACTATACGTTCATAGATACAAACCTACCGATCAAGAATAGCACACCCTTCGCTCGACAACACATCTGCCACCTTGTTAGCTTCCCGATAGCAATGTGTGAACTTAGCACATCCCTAAGCTGTTTGCAATATCTGCTCCACCTCCCCACGGACAGACCATGTACACCAGCATTTTTACAACAGAATACGTACTAACATCATGGAATCTGATTCAATAATCAGGTTATCAATGAAGCCTCACTGTACACATAACTTCAGCCCAATAAGTAGTGCTTTCGCTTCAGCTTGTAAGCTGGTTCCATCTCTAAGGTACCCGGAAAATGCATATAACATAATCCCATCAGAATCCCGAAGAATCCCCCCTCCACCACTCACCCCTGGGTTACCCTTCGAGCAATATGTTTTCAATTAATGTATTAAGAAGACCAGATTGTAATGCCTTATTATGGAAAGAAAGATTCATAACTGGACTACCAAATTTATTTTTCCAACGAATTATGAATAATTTACAAAAAGAAATGGGAACTGAAGTTATTTCATTTGAAAATATTACTTTTGGACAATTATTTGCTTTCGATAAAAAAGAAGGATTAACTTTATGTTCTGAATTAAAACTTCAAATTAAATACGAGTCAGAAAGAAAAAAAGTAGGTTCATTTTGTGAAATTTTTGGTATTAAAAGACTAAAATCTCCATCGTCAACAATTAAAAAGAAGTATAAAAGTAAAATATATAGAAAATATAAGAAAAACATTAGTAATGAACCTTATTATAAAAAAATAAAGGGAAATTCAGGAGAAATAAGATTGTATGTTGGAAATGTGGAAAAATAGGTCATCAAGCAGACAAATGCAAACTAAAAGAAAAGATAAATGAAATATGTGCAAAAGAAAATGAAATTAAAAATAAGTTAATAGCATTATAAATAAATGACAAAGAACAAGATACAACAGATGACTATTATAATGATTTAACAAGTTCAGAAGAACAAGAAAATTGTAATTGTTTTGGTTCATCTAAATATATAAATGTCATTACAGAAAAGGAAGATAAAGAATTCTTACTAGATATTATAGAAAAAATATATGACCCTAAAACTAAAGAAGAATATTTAGAAAGATTAAAAGATTTAATTCTACAGGAAGATAAAATGCCAAAAATAACAGAACCCTTTAGTATTCCAAAACTAATAGATAAATACCCAACAATGAATAGTATTGAAAAAGAAACTACTAAAGATCTTTAGGCAGAAATTAATAATTTAAAAATACAAATAAAACAATACAAAATGAAATATTAGAATTAAAAACAAAAGATTTAGAAATTGAAGCAAGAATGTCATTATTAAAACCTCAACCTTTAGAACAACCTCGACATAAAAACCAAATGAAATAATTATCCCTAAAAACCCGATAGATGAAAAGCAATATTTAAATATAATAGAGAAAATAACATTTCAAAAATGGTATGCTTTAGTAACAATAATGGTAGAAGATTTCAAAGAAACATTTGTAACCCTATTAGACAGTGGAGCAGATCAAAGTTGCATAAAAGAATGATTAATTCCAACAAAGTATTGTGAAAGAACAAATGAAGAATTATTAGCTGCAAATGGAGAAAAATTGCAAGTAAAATATAAATTTACTAAAGGATCAATATGTAATAATAATTATTGTATAAGACATAATTTTATTATAATAAAAAATATTCATATGGATATGATTTTAGCAACACTTTTCCTTATTCAAATATATCCTTTTGCTGTAGATAGTAAAGGAGTTCACACAAATATTATGGGAAAGATTATAACTTTTAGATTTTTAACACCAATAAAACAAAAGGAGTTAATAACATTACAAATTGTCTTCTATTTATAAGACAATAAACACTATTCGACATGTAAAGCAACAAATAAATTACATTAAAGAAGAAAAACCCTATTTAAAAATAGAAGAACAATTAAAAGAAATAACCATTTAAAAAAGAATTTTAGAATTAGAAGAATTAATAAAAACGGAAGTTTGTGCAGAAATCCCGAATGCATTTTGGGATAGGAGAAAACATATAATTAATTTACCTTATGAAAAAGATTTTAATGAAAAAGACATCCCAACAAAAGTTAGGCCAATTCAAATGAATTTTGAATTATTAGAATTTTGTAAAAAAGAAATACAAACTTTATTAGATAAAGGATTAATAACTCCCTCAAGCAGAGGAGTAACATGATTAGTAATCAATTATAAACTTTGTGCTGCATGTTATGCAATGAATCAAGCAGAAAAAGAAAGAGAAGTAACGCGATTAGTAATCAATTATAAACTATTAAGCAAAGTTTTGCAATGGATTAGATATCCAATTCTAGATAAAAAAGATTTATTAAATAAGTTATTTAATGCTAAAATATTTTCAAAATTTGACTTAAAATCTGGATATTCGCAAATAATAATTGCACCAGAAGATCGGTACAAAACATCATTTACTACACCTTTTGGTGTGACAGCCCCACCTTTCCTCAGGGTGTACCCCAAGGGTTAGCAGACTGCCTGCCCAACTATCGTCAGGACTAACTAATCCAAAATTTCACAGAAGGCACTAAAACACACAATTTACTTCAAATTGTCAACGCAATACTATATACAATAGAGTCACCAACGATTCAAATTTAAAGTACAAACCAAAGTATTCAATCTTATACAAATACATATAAGGTTTACTACTACAGAGGAGCTTAAACAAAATACCTAGAGCCTATAACTAACTCAACTCTTCCCCAAAAATCATGTTCCCAAGACTTTGCCCCCTGTAAGGAAAACAAAGGTGACATAGTGAGTTTTCACCCAATGAGGTACCACAGGGTCACGCAATCGAAAATCACATAGTTCGAACTTTAATCTATCAAACATAAGCATCAATTAGGGATATAAGTAAACACCACAACTAACACAAAGTACTTCAAGTAAAAGGATACAGATGGCTCTCAAGAGCCAAATTCCAGTCGCATTAGTTTGATCCAAGCCCGTTGACATTCCATCAATGTTTAGAGAAGCAAAAACTTGACCGTAGACCCCTGTTTTACATCGATTTCCATTCACCAATCATACTCCTTATCGGGCTCGAATACCAAACAGAAACAGTAGAGGTGACACTCGAGTATACCAAATATCAGAAGAATCCAGTACTCAATAAATCAGTGAAAGTTTTCCTCATGGCCCGTCAATCTACTTCGACCAAGCCGTTACTAGCTCGATTCGATTAACTACCAATGAGGTATGAGTTCAAATTCATAGTAAGGTCGTCGGATATTGGGCTCCAAACGACCTTAAATCCATGCACAAGTAACAGATTTCAAATAAATAGTAGACCAGTCAAACAGTCAAGTGGATTGAATGTGATAAAGTACATACCCATCCAATCAAGATTAATCTAGAGTCATAGTCATACAAATCATAAATTTCAATCACAAGTAGTTCACTTAAACAACAAGTCAAGCAAGTGGTACACTCACCGTTTCAAAGTAGAATAACGTTAAACGTTCGTTCCCGGGGTGGGCTCGTTTGTACCGTCAAATCCTAAATGTAACCAAGACAAAATGTCATGGTCCAACCATTCAAATCATAGGTTAATGAAGTGCACATTTTAGACTCAACTATGAGCCATACATCTATCCGAGTTTGGCCGCTTAAAACATAAGGTTTAAAGACAAATTCGAAAATGCCAATCAAGGAATATCCAAGTGCATTCTAGGGCTACAATTCAAGTAATGTGTTAGTGTGAAAGGAAAAACATTTAGACCCAAAAGATGTGAGAGACCAAAAGAGATAAATTAGGTATGTACAACTCATGAAACTTAGCAAAATATACGTAAGATATACACACAACTTTTAGAAGAAAATTGACCAACCTCAAGTTTAAAGTTGGACACATGAAACTAGAAAGCATGCTAGAAGAAACCATTACTTCCTCTTGTTTTACACATGATTTTTGACAAAATTTCAGCTTAGGCATCACCACCAAGGTGGATTCAAGCAATCATAAGCAACGTAAGTCCAAACCGACCAAAAATCACACCTCTATCGTCACTCTTACTCACTCATATCACAAGAAAGAAAGAAACAGAATTTCAGCAGCACTTCCCCTTATTTCCTTAACTTTTTCTTCCAAACTCAATACTTATTTTCATGGCAAACCGTCCTCAATCAAGACCAAAAGTCATAGGTTATAAAGGACACTTGTTTAAGGCCACAGAGCTACTCAAAATAGACATTTATCTAGCTCAAAAGCAACCATACCAAAGCTGGAAAATGTTAACCGTAAGCTGAAATTCACCACTACAAGTTAAAAATTTCTATAATGAAACCAAAATAACATATGAAAACTGGAAAATCCACATGGCAAAGCTAATAGATCGTAGCCAAACTCAAATTAACATGTCAAAGCTGAAATTTCTCAAAAAAAGTTGAAATTTTCAAACCACCACACAAACTATGAAATTTTTCATGAAATCTACCAAAATAAGTTTTAAATCTATTCAAATGCAAGTTGAAAAAGAAAAGATGGTTTCTAGACATGGTTGCCTTTAAACCCTATGAAGATATGCAACCAAAAGCTTCTTTTCTCCCAAATCTTTCCACCAAAGTCTTTCTTCCGTCCTAAATGTCACTTTCTACAGTTTGGATTGCAAGCTTAGGATGAAATCTCAAAGATTCAAGCAAGATTCTAGGTTGAAAATGGAGTTTTCTTTCTCTGTTCTCTTGATAGAAGTTTTGGCCAAGGAGAAGAAGAAATGAAGGGTTTTTTGTCAATTTTTTTTAATTAAAGGCTAGGAATGGTCTTGGTCCAAGTCAAAGCTCCATGGCTTTGATGACAAGTGGCACTCCAAGGGTTAATCCTCATCTAATTATCTTGCAAATATTAAAATATCTAGCCAACCTCTAATTATCCCTTAACACCTTATAAAATAATATCCCTTTGCACAAAACTCCTCATAATCTTCAAAAATTGATCGCACACACCTCACTAATGGGTCCTACTTCCATAATGCTTTACGAACTTAACATGCACTAATGTATAGAAGAAAAATGATTAAAAATCTTGACTCTCTTAAAAAAATATTTAGGAAATTAAGGCAATAAAGTAAAGTAAAGAGAATATATTCAGAGAAATAAAATAAAATATAAAATAAATTTCAGGTCCTCACATTTGGTCATTATGAATTGGAAGTTATGCCTTTTGGATTAAAAATGCTCCTTCAGAATTCCAAAATATAATGAATGACATATTTAATCCTTATAACTCATTTAGTATAGTGTATATAGATGATGTATTAATATTTTCAGAATCATTAGAATAACATTTTAAGCATTTAAATATTTTCCTAAAAATCATAAAGAAAAACGGACTAGTAGTGTCAGCATCAAAATTAAAATTATTTCAAACACAAATAAGATTTCTAGGACATGATATTAATAAAGGAACAATAAAACCCATAAAAAGATCATTAGAATTTGCAAATAAATTTCCAGATGAAATTAAAGACAAAAAATTAGTTAAAAGATTTCTAGAATGTTTAAATTATATTGCTAATTTTTTTCCTTAAACCTAGACAAGAATGTTCGATATTATTTGATAGACTTAAAAAGAATCCTCAAGCCTGGACAGATGCACATACTAAAAAAATTAGATATTTAAAAGAAAAGATACATTTTTTACCATGCTTATGTCTTCCACATCCTAAAGCAATTATGATAGTAGAAACTGGTGCATCAGAATTAGGATATGGAGGAATATTAAAACAAAGAATGGACAATTCAATAGAAGAATTAATTAGATTTCATTTTGGAACATGGTCAGGACTACAGAAAAATTATTCTACTATTAAAAAAGAAATTTTATCCATAGTTCTTTGCATATCAAAATTCCAGGATGATTTACATAATAAAAGGTTTTTACTTCGAATAGATTGTAAATCAGCAAAGGAAGTTTTACAAAAAGATGTAAAAAAATATAGTTTCCAAACAAATTTTTGCAAGATGGCAGGCTATTTTGTCAGTTTTCGATTTAGAAATAGAATTTATTAAAGGAGAAAATGTGAGGACCCGAAATTTTCTTTTACCGGCTTATCTGCCTAATTATTTATTTATTCATTTGCTCCAATTAATTTATTTCATTCACTTTAATTGCCTCATTTTATATTTTTAACACATTTGCCCTTAAACTTAATTTTTCTGTCGCCCGATTAGTGAAAATTAGAGAAACACGTTTTTCGAAATAATATTTGGTCTGAAAGTGCAGTGGTCTTGGAGAGTTAAGGATGATTAATGGTAGACTAAGAAAAGTTAATTGAGAGATTAGAGGTGAGTAAGTTGAATTAAACTCAATTAGGAGCATTAATAGACCACTATTCAATTGTTGACTTTTGCACCTCAAAAGTAATTTTATGTCACTTCCTTCTTCCATCAAATCACTTCACAAAAATCACACAAAACCTCTCTCTTCCTCCCTCTCTTGGCCGAAGCTCTCTTCCTCCATTTAGCCAAGAAAATTTCATCTTTTCCTCTCAATTGTGCATCTCAATCTTGCTCCCAAATTTGCTCACCTCTTGGATCATCTTCAAGCTTGGTAGAAGACTTGGTGAATGGAAGATTCTTGGAGGTTTAGTGCTTGGTTTCTTGAGGTTTTGCTTGCTATCCTTGGAAGAAGGTAAACCCTTCAAAGCTCCAACCTTTCTTTCATTTTTTAGTTAGTTTTTAGCTAGATAAATTTTGGGTTGTTGATGGGTTCCATGAACCTTGACATTAGGTAGCATGCCTTGAGGATATTTTGCTCTTTTGACCTGCTCTTAGGAAGATGCCTTGAGCAAGATTATTAGGTAGTGGCCTTGAGGAATTCTTGGTTGTTGGTTGTTGTTTTGTTGAATTCTAATTTGGTTTTGGTTTGAGAGTTTGGGAGGAAAAATTTGGAGAGAAAGAAGAAGCAATGCTATTTTCTCTTACTATTTTAATCGAGAGACACGATCAGCTGCAGTTTGTACCTCGATTTCACTTCCCTTACGAAATGAATTTGAAGATAGTTCCTTCTAATGATTTTTAGTACTTTGAATCTAGTTTTTAACGCCATAAACCATGCTAATTTTGGGTTTGTGTAGCCTTAGTTATGACCTCATTTAGAAACTGCATCGATTGTTTCAAAGCTGGAATTTCGTGTTTCAGGTTTCAAAAAATCAGCTTTCGAAAAACTATTGCATCTTGGTGTAAAAAAACCCAAATTGAGTTCCGTTTATTGCGTTTGAAACTAGACTTGAAGTTATTTCAGTGGTATAAATTTCAGGGGCTAGTTCAATTCCTATGAATTTTGACAAATTTTCAAAGTTCACTGAAATTCAAGACTGATTTGGTTTGTTTTTGCTGAAACAGCAATTTGGAACTAAAATGTGACTGATTTCTGATTTGAATCTGATAGAAGTGTCTTCTAGAGAGTTTTAGCTCATTGAATCTATTTTTCAACAGTATAATATTTCCAATTTTGGGACTTTTGGAACTCAAGTTATGATTTTTCAAAAAATGTTGCCAAAACTGAATTTTCCTTATAAAACGGCAAAAGCTTAAAAAGTGGCTTGGGAACATTTTCTAGGTTTCAAGCCTAATTTTCTTGATTATTTGCACTTCATTTCATATTTGGGAAACGGATTTCACCTCCTAGTCTTATGCCCTCGATTTCCATGAAAATGAACCATAAATGGAGCGTTTTAACTAGAGTAATTCTTGAGGAACTTCACTAGCTTTATATTCGAAACTTGGAACTTTTAACTTCAATATTTACCATGAAATAAGTGACGCTTTTGATGGATTTTGACTTCATAAGTTTAGAAAAGCGAACGCTCATTTATATTCTAAAACTTGGGCATAGGATTAGAAGTTTTAAAATATGAAAATTATTTTTTCTTTCCTTGATTTTCGTGCCAAAAAATTAAGTATGGTACTCCTCTTTTGTAATCGAAATTTCTTGCCACGACTTGACTCGAAAATGACTTTTGAGTCCTCCTTGAGTATTATTTCAGTAATTAAGCAAGAAAGTCTCTTTTAATTTGACTTGAACTTGTGGATTTGAGTGTGGGGAGCAAGATGATATTTTTCTTATTAGCCTTGGTCGAATACCTAAGTAACCGTAATTCTGCATGTCTCAGGTGATCACGTGGACACCGAAGAGCTCGTTTGACCTCTTGTTTTTGCTCTCACTTTGCTCTTGACTTTTGGTGAGTGTCAAGTGCATGCTTCATGTTACTATGATTGAAATGATACTTGTACAAGTGTTATGTGATTCTTGTAATTTGGGAACTTGTCGAGGCAAGGGTGTACTTTATCGCCCTTGTCCTCTCCCTCTTGAGTAATTGCTACTTGTTATATAAATGTGCGTGACTTGCATTTGTATTCAAACATGCTTTTAACTCGTGAGCACTGAGCGGCAGCATGTACCACACCCTATTCAGGTGGAAAGTGCCTCTCATCCCGACTCAGTGCTATGATCGATTCTAAGTCGATTGAAGTGTTGTCTCATTGACCTATTATACTTGTGGGGGCGCTCCAACCCATTGGCTAACCTCGTAACTCGAGCCGGCAAAGGTTTGGTTGGGAAGTTTGGTGAACTTTGGGAAAATTTATAGTTTGATCTTTTGAGATCCTGCTTGGTATACTCGAATAGTTTTGCCACCTCGTGCTTGTTTGGTTCTGGATCCGAGTGGGTGATATGGTGGATGGAAGGAATAAGTGGAGTTCTACGAACGCGTTGCTACTTGAGTTGACGAAGGGTCAACCAAAGATGGCTTGAACCGGTCGAGACGTGGGAATAACTCCTGAAAGCTCCTATTTCCTTTCTACTTGTGTTTTATTTTCTATTTACTCACGTATACGAAATTCATGTTAAGTGTGCTATTTGATTTAATTCGTGCTACTTGCTCACTTGCTTGATTTTTTTGGCCTCACTGAGCGTTAGCTCACCTTAAGTTGTTTTCCATAACAGGTTTTGGAAATAGAAGTTGGGGACTCTAGACTAGCGGTTTTTGGTTGAAGTTAGTAAATCTTTTGCATGATATTGGAGACTTTTGAAGTGCAAATTTTGTTATAGTTGGGGTTATGGATTGTAATTATAAATGGTAGCCTTAGAAGAATTTGGCTTGTATATTCGAAATATCCCTTTAATCCTAAGTCTTTGGTTGACTTGTGGATCTCTATTAACCTTGAATGAGTGTGTAAGTCCTAACGAGCGTTGGGCAGGCACCCTGCTGATACCCTAGGGCTCATCCTAGGGAGAGGTGGGGGCGTCACAGTTGGTATCAGAGATCTAAGTTTGAAATACCTGGAGCAGTGTTAGGAGTTCTTAGTTGTAAACTTTTGGTCATAGAAATTGATGATAAACCTTAAGTTAAATCTTTGAATGGTACCAGTGATTTTAAGGACTTAACCTTTAGTTTTGTGGGTTGTTTGTAGGAAATGGACAGTGGCAGCGATAGTGATAGGATCGAGGGATCTCTCCCAGTGATTCGATTTCGGATGGTTGGAGGCGGACCTCTCCTTCGGTGGTCACCCGCCTGGCGAGTTAGGACGTGTCCGTACTATGAGAGGTTCTCCTACCCTAACCACGTGGTATTAGGGGTAGTTGAGGAGAGGAGACAGTTGACTCATGACCTCATGGTAGCTCGAACAGAGAGAGAGGTGATGAGGGCCACTATGAAGGCCCAAGCCGTCAGGATTCAGGAGTTGGAGACTAGGGTTCTCAAGGAGCGTCAGAGGGCTAACGTCTCTCACGCTCAGCTTCAGATGACCGATGGGCGCCTTTTTTGGATTGTAGAGGAGGTGAGAGACCATGTAGATGGCATTATAGCAGAATGTGGGACCATGGCCGATCACATAGAGGAGGCTATGGGTGGAGGAGGACCTGAAGATGTTGCCCCTAGTGAGGAGGTGAAGATGGAGCCCATGGAGGCGAAACTCGAGAAGGATCCTTCTGAGGATGTGGGGTCCACTAGTTTGGTTCACTTAGATTAGTGATTTTCTGATCTTTTGAGTTTAGCTAAGAACTTAAAAAGTGTGATCCTCGCCTTGAAGTCTTTTGTATTTTGTTGCATGTACCCCTATATTTTGAGGCACTTGGATGTCTATGTCCTGTACTTGACATTATTGGCTCGTTTTATGAACTCTTGACTTGTAACATGACTTTTAGTTTATGTAAAGAATTATACTTTCATTTCAAATGTTCTTGCAACTTGCACATATTTTTAAATGTCTATGCTTATTTACCCTTTTTTAATTATGCGTTTAGACTCTTGCTAAATATGGATCGGCGAGGACGTGGACGGGGTCGTAGGCGTGGGTTCGGCAACCCCACACTCTCGAGAGAAATAAGGGATCAGCGACTAGTCCGAACTGATACGAAATATGGGCCGCTTATGGGCCATGTTTTGGGCTGCAAGAGATTGAATTTTTTAGTAATAGTTAGTAGTTTATTTTCTAGATTTCTATTTTATTTGCTATGAATAAATTCGGTCCAAGACCTCATGTTGAGTTGGATCCGATTTATAGAGTCTAGGCTCACTATAACTTAAGTTGGTTAATTAGCTTTTATTGGGTTATGTTGGGCCAGCTTAAAGCCTTCATTGGATCAATTATAAGCTGACCATTAGATAGTGGATTTGAGTAGTGGAATCGGGCCAAAGGCCTAGCCTAGCCGAGTTAGGGTTTTGTCTTGTAAGGCTATATATAGCCTAGGTTTTCATTCATTAGGGGAAGAATTCAGATTTTATAAAACATATGTGAGTTTATTCACTCTCTCTTGTCTCAAGAGAATTTCCTTTGAATACTTGAGAATTAATCTCAAGTTGTTCAACGAACTTATCAATCAAGTAGTCTCCTTGATTGTGGCGTTCTTCTATCTATACTTTTGGTTCACTAAAGTGGCTAGTCGTGGGTTAAGGAATCTC
This sequence comes from Coffea eugenioides, assembly GCF_003713205.1. NCBI lineage: Eukaryota > Viridiplantae > Streptophyta > Magnoliopsida > Gentianales > Rubiaceae > Coffea > Coffea eugenioides. The sequence goes on along the minus strand of NC_040036.1, from coordinate 54,296,484 downwards.
CTTAGTTCGTGGCTCGTGATTCTAGAAGGGTCAAAGTTCCGCAAAACATCCCAACTTGGTGTTCGTCTAGATCCGTCTCACATCAGTTGGTATCAGAGCTAGTCGACGACATCAAGTATATCCCGTTGAGTTTGTTCGTAAGCTTTCTAGTCAATTTTATTTTGCAATTCTGGTCGTGTCTTCCTTTGTGTCAAGTCCGATTGTTATTACAAAAAAAAAAAAAAAAAAGGTACTGTAGCATCGTACTGTTCATCGCTACTGTAGCGATACTGTTCACCGTGCCGCACTGTAGCGATACTGTTCACCGCTACTGTAGCGCCACTGTTCATCCCGGAAAAAAAAAAAACTTTTGTTCATAACTTGTATTTCTTTTCTTATTTTGGTGTCTTGTTATATTGTTCTTGAAGTTTTGTGTTGGTTTAAAAAAAAAAAAAAAAAAAAATCCAACCACTAGGGTTTCCTTGGGCGCAAGTTTCTTGCCAAATCTGTCCAAACTTTAGTTTATTCCACCAAGTTGTTTTAATTAATTTCCTAAACTGATTTTGTGGTTGAACTTGTTTGGGGTTGGAATCTTGGAGAGGGACTACCATAATCTAGGGTTTCTTGAGTTTCTTGAAACTAATCTTGAAGTCTTGAAACTTTGATACATGTCTTGATAATTATTGGAGGATTGAAGGAGAACATTGGATTGACATTAAATTCTGGAATTCTACCCAAAAAAAAAACAGCCGAGTAATTGTGTGTTCTTAGAGTCAAAAAAAAAAAACAAATAGAAAAAGGAAAAGAGAAAAGGCATTCGGGTAGCAAACAACAAAGAAGGAAGCCGCACTTTTATTTGCCAAACTCTGTCTTGTTGCACTTGTTCCAACAAACCAGAAAATTACATCAAGAAAAGACTAATCAAAAGTTTTGACCAACCTCCTCTTGAAAATCTTGCACACCTTGAGCCTTGATCACTTGTATCACCCGTTGAGTTTTTTGAGGATCTTGACCATCTTGATTCTTGAAGATTTGCACCTCCCTACGTATAAACAGTTTCTTGTACGTCCTTGCATCCATACGGGGCTTTCTTGGCTTAGGAGTAAACCTCTTGGGAGTTTCTTGAGCAGGCCGCTTGGGGTATTCTTGGGTTACGTTGCTTGTGTCATCTTGTGAAGCCATTGTTTAGCACCAAGCGTCAAAACTGTCCTTGTGTGGAGCAAAGAGGGGAGGGCCGAATTGTTGTTCTTGAGGGAGAGTAAGGGACGAAAATTTTGAGGGGATTTAAGAAGAGGCAATTCTGGAAAATTTTGGGGTAAGGAAGCTACCAAATCTGGAAAAATTTTT
>NC_040036.1:54095314-54290658 GCF_003713205.1 Coffea eugenioides | reverse complement strand
GATGGATGAAATTGCCATGGAATTGACAAGCTTGATATCTTCTAGCAAAGTCGATGCAGTCTTTCACCATCATTGGTCAGTAGTATCCCATTCTTTTAATGCGAAAGTGTAATTTCGAACCAGATTGATGAGCACTACATATCTCATAGTGAGCCTCCTCCATTGCTTGCATGGCCTTATCTTCTCCAAGACATCGTAGAAACACTCCATCAAATGATCTTCGGTAAAGCGTCCCTTTATAGTAAATGAAGCGTGGCGTTCAACAACGTATATCAACCCTTTTCTTGGGATCTTCTGGTAACTTTCCATGATTAAGGTAATCCATAATAAGATGACGCCAATCCTCCTTTTCAATCTCATGGACAAAAATATGATAAGCATTTTCTTCTTCACCATTATCTTCTTCATCGAACATCGGAGGTATGACCCAATTTTGGCATATTGAAATTTGATTTCGATAAGAAGGTAGAGTGATCAAGGACGCCACCCTTGCCAAAGAGTCAGCTTGTTGGTTGAAATTTTTAGGGATGTGGTCTATAGTGACATTGTCCAGATATCCCACGAGTTGTCTTACGTACTTATAATATGGGATCAATTCAGATTTCTTGACATCATAAATACCAAAAAGTTGATTTACCACTAATTTTGAATCATCATAGACTCTAAGATGCAACTGCTTCATGTCTACAGTCGTTTCAAGATCGAGAATTAACGCCTGATATTCGGCCACATTATTTGAATACCGACGTGTTAAAGTGAAAGAATATGGCAGTATATCTGTTTCAAGAGTATAAAAGACAACTCCCGCACCAACTCCATCGCGGTGAGCAGCTCCATCGAAATACAATGACCACGGAGATTCAACCATAAACACTTCTTCATCGAGGAGTTCATCAGTCAATTCCCACTCGGCAGACATGAGATGATCGGCTAGAAAGTCTGCCAATATTTGTCCTTTGACAGCCTTCGCAGGTACATAAATAATATCGAATTGTTGAAACTGAAGGTACCATCTCGCAAGCCGGTCAGACAGCACAGGTTTTGCCATGATATACTTAATGGGGTTAGACTTGGATATGAGTCGGACAGTGTGTGATTGAAAATAATGTTTCAACTTCTGGATGGTAAATATAAGCGTCAAACACAACTTCTCGACGGGTGAATAATTCAACTCATTAGATGTCATCATCCGACTCAAATAATATAGCGCATTCTCCTTACCTTCATCATTTTCCTGAGCAAGTAAGGCCCCAACCGATCGTTCTTGAGCAGAAATATAGAGGATCAATGGTTTACCTGAAATTGGTGCAGCTAACATAGGGGGATTCATGAGATACATTTTAATGCTTGTAAAAGCATTTCTACAAGTTTCATCCCACTCGAAGGGTACCCTTTTTTTCATCAGTCGACTGAAAGGTTGGCATTGTCCAGCCAAATTAGAGATAAACCTCCGGATGTAAGCCAACTTTCCTTGAAGGCTCTTCAATTCATGGATATTTCGCTGTTCAGGCATATACACAATGACATCAATTTTAGATCGATCGACCTCTATTCCTCGCTAATGAACGATGAAACCGAGAAACTTGCCAGAAGTGACTCCGAATGCGCACTTCAAAGGATTCATCTTTAGTTGGTATCTCCGAAGGCGTTGAAAATCTCTTTGAAAGTTTTAAATATGATCTTCTTGCTTCTTTGATTTTACCACAAGATCATCGACGTAACACTCCACATTTTTATGGAGCATATCATCAAAAATTTTTTGTATTGCCCTTTGATATGTTGCTTCAGTATTTTTCAAGCCAAACGGCATCACCTTGTAGCAATAAATTCCATTAGGAGTGCGAAAGGCAGTGTGTGAGGACCCGAAAATTTTCTTGTTTATCGAATATTACAAGTTTACTTAAATATTTATTTATTCATTTTCTCCGAATTATTTATTTCAACCATTTAAAATCTATTTATATGGAACAACGCCTCTTTTATATTTTTAAAGCGTTTTGTTGGAAAATTCACTTTTCAAAAATTCGTTTAGTTCGGAACAACGAGTGCACGTCTTTCGAGACTATACTTGAATCGGAAGTGTATTAATATTGGAGAGTTAATAATGATCAATGGTAGATCAAAAAAGGTTAATTGAGGATTTAATACTCGACTCATGTAAAGACTCACAAAAATTTATCTATTTTTACATCAAATTTTAGCTCATTTAATTATTTACTTGGCCATTTGCTCCGATTATTATTTTCTAACCTTTTTAGACCTAATTAAAGGGGTCTATGGCTTAGTTATATTCTTAAAGTGACTCGTTTCAAAATTTAATTTTCGAAAACTCGTTAAGTGAAAATAGTAAATACGCGATTGGAGTACATGATTGAATCGAGGACAATGAGGTTGGAAAATTGGAGACTGTACATAAGTCCTAAAATTGGTAATTTTATGTTTAAGTATTCAAGTGATAGTTAGTAGTACAATCGTTATAGGAATTTCTCGAAGGTTCCGCGTTATCTCGCTTAAATTGGTGGTACGCGTTTTCACACGTGCGATTTTAATTGAAGGACTTTAGACTATTATTTTAGAACGATTAAGAGTGAATAATATTTATATGTACATAAGTGCAATAGAGGTTTAGTGCACTAGTAAAACAAACGCGAGAGGAATCGAGCACGAAACGCGCGAGAGTGTACGCGGTAGAAGAGTTGACTTTTGCACCAATTCTAGCCACACAAATGAAGCTTCCTTAGGAAGCCAAATTTGAACCAAACTTACCCTCTCTCATGCTCATTTCAGCCGGCACCCAAGCAGCAAAAACAACCAAGGTTTCTCAAATTTTTCCATCTCCAAATTCTTGCACAATCCTCAACTAAATCCTGCCAAATTTTCACAGCACTTAGCTCTACACTAGAGGATCATATTGAGCTATAAAAAGGGGAAGCTTTCACGGTTTTTCTTGGCCAAAGGGGAGTCCAAAATTTCTGGTTTTTGCACACCAAAGAGGTAAGTGATGATCAACTCATAGAATCTTGTCATTTGGAGATTATCTTACCTAGTTAAGTTCATTTATGCCTTTGGTTAGTTTGTTTATGGTGTAAAATGAAATGGGTGGGTTCTATGAACTCCCACCTTTATCTTGAGGACTGATCTCATGCTTGATGATGGATTTAATCTTGGTTTAGTGCTCAAAATGGTAGATTAATGGTGTATAATTAGAAGAAACTTCAAGGAGTGCATGGAGTAAAAAGTTTCGATTCTACCCCTGCTTTGGACGTACCCTTTTCTGTAGAATTTTGAGGGTTTAATGGCTGGTATATGATGTTTAGATGTTGTATAGATGGTGTATACAATTTCATTGAAAAATATTGAGGTTTGGTTGGTCAAATGGATTAATTTCGTGACGCTAGTAAACCTGGAAACAGTTCCCGTAATGCTCATACTAGCTTTCTTGTTTCATCCATAACTCTGTTTCTGACGTCGAAATCAAGTGCCGTCAGTAGAATTTGAAACTAGACATTCCCACCTTTCCAATGGTATAAAATGCATGTTTTGATTCCATGTATGTGAACCGAACCAACCATTTAAATTCGGCTGTTCTGTTTCTCTGTTTTCCTGGAATGAAATGCTGAGGCTGCAACTTGTGGCTCGAATTCGAGCTATTTGTGTACCGAATTTCAAAATGATTTCTTCTGTGAAATTATAGCTCTATGAATGTATTTTCCAATGCCATAAACCATGTTCAATTCCGAGTTAAGTTGAGTGATTTGTGATCAAAATATGGAACCTGCCTTGCTCTTGAAAACCCTTACTTTTGGACAGAATTGATGCAAGGCTTGGTGTAGACTTGCTAATTGAATTTCTTGGTGTTAATCACCCACAAATGTTGTTTTGGGATGCCCTTAGACCTTTTCTAGGTAAATGGACCATGGTTGAGGAACCCTCTAGGTTAAACGTTTTGAAAACGGCAAAATGGAACTTACAAGGCAAATTGCCTTGGAAACTTTGAAACTTTGGTGATTTAGTTCACCAACTTTCCGTGCATATTTATTCATGAAATTTGGTAGAGGAGTAACCCTCATATGGTAGTATGTCCATACCAAATTTGGTGCTATTCCAAAGCCGTTTCGATGTTCAATCAAACTTCCAAAATTCATGATTTAAGCTGAAAAATCCTTGTTTATCAAGGAAATTTTGGTAACTTTGGGTCACCATATATCGATGCTCGAAACTCCGTTTCTTGTTCCACTTATTTTGTTGTAAATTTGGATTACAACATGTTTATCTCAATTCACATCTTTTGATGATTACAAAACAAATGGATGTTACTAATACTCTTTGTAGAGATCCTTTTTCAGAAATAACACTAAACAGGTCTGTGGACTTAAAGCAAATAAAAGAAGATCAAAAAGGATGAAAAGTGCTGAGGAAGTTGTCGGACGTACAAAAGGAGAGTATCGGACGTCCGACATTCTTTGAGTATCTTCGGACGTGTGAAGAACTCAGACTCGGACGTCCGAAGAAGACAAGCCAGGGCTTCTACAATTACTGATCACAATCGGACGATCAACACCTAAGTATCGGACGTCCGACAAGCGTTGCTGCACTTCGGACGCAACACACTGGACACATCGGCCGTCCGAAGGAATTGAAGAGGAAATTCCAAGTGTGCATCTTGCCCTCGGACGCATGATGATCAGGGATCGGACGTCCTAAGAGATTCAAGAAAACTTCCAGAACTCATTGACCTCGTTCGGACGCATAAAAACTGAACATCGGACGTCCGACAGCACCAACGGCTAGTTGACTCTTCAGTTGCCTTCTACCCGTTGACAGCATTGATTGAAGAATTTTCTGGTCTCCTATAAAAAGAACAAAGTCAACCATCTCAGAACAACTTTGCACATCAAGTCTACATCAGATTGTGAGTGATTCAAGTGTTAGAATACTCGAAAGGAACATTTGTATTCTTAGCTTGTGCAAGTCTCTTGTAGTTTTTCAAGTGTGACACAGCTTCTTCAATAGTGTAGCATTGAGAGGGTTTTTCGTTTGTTTGTAAAACTTCCTTGCTTGACCAAGTGTAGTTTGGGGCAAGAAGGAAGTGATCCTTCCCTTGTGCACAGAATATTGGTTGCAAGATTGTTCAAATTGAAGTAACCTGGTATATAAAAGTGCTGTTCAAACTCCAGTTGAGTTTGAAGCCTGGTTTGTTCCACTATTTTCGTTTACAGCTTTTCTATATAAACTGTTCTCCTCTTCATCTTACGAATATCTGTGATTTCGTGTAATCTGATTCATTGGGTGGTCTTTGAGAAAAGAAAAGTAGGCCGTGAAGAAAAGTGACCAATATCTTAGTTTTTTTTTGAAAACCTAATTCACCCCCCCTCTTAGGTTGTCTTCGATCCTTACAATTGGTATCAGAGCTTGGTCTCCTAGAGATTAAACTCAATCGGCTTGGGAGTAGATATGACAACCAACAATGCCATGTTCTTTGAGGGACAATCTGTTACTAGACCTCCAATGTTCAATGGATCAAACTATGTGAGTTGGAAGGAAAGGATGATTATATTCTTACAATCTATTGATATTGGGTTGTGGTTTATTGTTAGTGAAGGTCCATATGACGCAACTATTATTGATGAAACTACTCATAGGCCGAGACAAAAGGCCAGAAGTGAGCTGACTGCTGAAGATAGAATTCATCTCACTCTAAATGCCAAGGCCATGAACGTTCTATACAGTGCATTGGACTCTAATGAGTCTATTAGAGTCAAAGGCTGCAGATCTGTAAAAGAAATTTGGGATAAACTTAGAGAGATCCATGAGGGAAGCGAGAATGTGAGAGAACAAAAGAAATCCATTATGGTCACTAAGTATGAATCTTTTAAGATGAAGCCTCATGAAAACATTGACAAAATGTATTGTAGATTCAATGATCTGATCAAGGATTTAGAGGTGCTTGAGAAGGAGTACTCTATAGGTGAGAAGAACAGAAAAATTCTGAATGCTCTATCAAAGGACTGGGAAAGCAAAGTGACTGCCATTGAGGAAGCCAAGGATCTAAATACCTTATCCATTGAATCTCTGATTAACTCTCTAACTTCTTACGAACTGAAACTTAAATCTAAGATGCAGGATGAAGAAGACACAAAAGTAAGAAAGAGTATTGCTCTGAAAGCTTCACAAGACGAAGATGAAACAGCCTCACAGGATGAAAAATGACTTGGAAGGTGATGACAGTGATATTGCACTCATCACAAGAGGTTTCAAAAGATTTCTCAACAAAAGAAGATTCAGGAAAGGCGGATCCAGCTATTCCTTACCAAATCAGTCTAATGACTTCAGAAACAGAGGGAAACTGGAGTTCAACAAGAAGTTGACTGATAAGTGTTTCGAATGTGGTCAACCAGGACACTATGCGAATGAGTGTCCAATGAAGAAAAAGAATGAGAACAAGGTTGAACGAAAACCAAAGTTCAACAATTTCCAGATTACCTGGAATGATTGCAACTCAGAAGGTGAAGTTGAAGAAGAAGAGGAATCTGCTCAAGTGGCTTTCATGGCCATTGGAGATGAAGAGGTAACACAATGCAACTCTCAAACCGACAGTGATAGTGAATCTGATGATGATGTTAATTCTTTTCTAGAAAAAATGCATAACAGCCTGAAAGAATCCTATGTTAAAAACAAGGAACTAAAGCAAAAAATTAGCTTTCTTATACAAGATAATGCAAATCTTTTTCGACAAAACAAGTGTCTTGAGCATGAAAATGAGAACCTGAAAAGGGTTGAAACTGATGTGATTGCTGAACTTTACAAAAAGAAAAATTTCTGTGACATACTCAGAAATGAGCAATGTAGCTTAAGAAAAAGGATGGATGATTTATGTCATTTGTTACATCATATAAAATAGAACCGTCTTCAAAAGAATGACACAGAACCTTATGTTAATACTCATCAAATAAGACTGAATCAAAATGCCAATGAGTTTGCAATCCACAGGAGAAGGCAAGTCAGATTCATTAAACCAGTTCATTTGATTGATTCAATGTCAGTATGCAATTTTTGTTGTCAATTTGGTCACATGAATAGCAACTGTTATGTTAAGAAAAACATGAGGAATGGCATGAGATGCATGTGGATAGTTAGACATAAGACTAACTCTCAAGGACCCAACATGTAAAGGGTACCAAGTATTATCCTATGGGTTTATGTGTGTAGGTGAACCAGGATAACATTGCTAAAGGATCAAAATGGTTCATTGATAGTGGATGTTCAAGACATATGACTGGTGATGCATCACAATTCGTTAAACTCAAGCAAAAAGCAAGTGGAAAGGTAACGTTTGGAGATGATAACAAAGCCAAAACTGTTGGTATTGGTGATGTTGGTAAGAATGGTAAAACCTCTATCCACAATGTTCTTCTCGTTGATAATCTGAGCTACAATTTATTAAGTGTTAGCCAACTGTGTGATAGGAATCTGTTTGTATTGTTCAAAAAGCTTGAATGTCTCATATTTGACTCAAAGTTCAACATTATTTTCAAAGGAAAAAGGGTTAATGATGTCTATGTAGTTATTCTTGAAAAAATTGATTCCTCCTATTTCAAATGTCTCAAAGTAGCAAATGAGGACCCATGGTTATGGCATAGAAGACTGTGTCACTTCAACATGGATTTGCTGAAGGAAATCTCTAAAAAGGATCTTGTTAGAGGTCTCCCAAAAATCAAATTTGAAAAGGACCGGATATGTGATGCTTGCCAATTTGAAAAACAAGTCAAGGTATCTTTTAAATCCAAGAAATGTGTGTCTACTTCAAAACCACTTGAACTTTTGCACCTTGACCTGTTTGGTCCTACACAAACTGCAAGCCTTGGTGGTAAGAGATATTGTTTTGTGATTGTTGATGATTACTCTAGATATACTTGGGTGTTATTTCTTGCTCATAAAGATGATACCTTTAAGAATTTTACTTCATTGTTTGCTAAAGTGCAAAATCTGCTTGGCTTGAAAATTGTTAGGATTAGAAGTGATAATGGGTCAGAATTCAAGTTCTGTGGTTTTCCAGAATTTTGTGATCATAATGGCATTACTCATGAATTCTCTATTGCTAGAGTCCCCCAACAAAATGGAGTTGTAGAAAGAAAAAATAGAACTCTCCAAGAGGCTGCCAGAACCATGCTTAGTGAATGCAATTTACCAAAATATTTTTGGGCTGAAGCCATAAACACAGCCTGTTATACCATGAACAGAGTTCTCCTAAGACCAATTTTGAACAAAACCTCCTATGAGCTTATGTTTGACAAAAAACCTGTTGTTGGTTACTTTAAAGTATTTGGTTGTAAATGTTTCATTTTGAATATCAAGGAACATCTTGGAAAGTTTGACAAAAAATCTGATGAGGGAATTTTCTTGGGATATTGTGAAAACAAAAGAGGCTTCAGAGTTTATAATCGTAGAACACTGATCATAGAGGAAGCGATACACATTACATTTGATGAATCTAATGGTGACATTTCTATGAGTTGTGGTGAAGATGATGATACAGGTGTTCAAGAAGAACTAAAGAAGTTAGCAATCAATGATCATGACTCTGCTTCACCAGAAACTGATTTAAAGGATGCTGATACTCAAGACAGTCCAGCTGGAGAAGTGAATGACAGAGATACCGCTACTCCTAATGATCTACCAAGAACCTGGAAATTTGTTCATAACCATCCCAGGGAGCTTATAATTGGTGATCCATCTGAAAAGGTCAGAACTCGTTCTTCTAGACACCTAGTAGATAATCTTGCTTTAGTATCACATATTGAACCTAAAAATGTTGTTGATGCATTGAATGATGAGCACTGGATTTTAGCTATGGAAGAAGAGTTAATCCAATTTGAAAGAAACAAGGTTTGGACCCTGGTTGCTAGACCACAAGACCATCCTATCATTGGCACAAAGTGGGTTTTTAGAAACAAAATGAATGATAAAGGGGAGGTTGTTAGAAATAAGGCCAGGCTGGTGGCTAAGGGATACACTCAAGAAGAGGGGATAGACTTTGATGAGTCCTTTGCACCTGTAGCTAGGCTGGAGTCCATAAGAATGTTTCTAGCATTTGCATGTTTCAAGAATTTTAAATTATTTCAGATGGATGTTAAGAGTGCTTTCTTAAATGGTTTTATAGATCAAGAAGTCTATGTTGACCAACCTCCTGGTTTTGAAAATGTATCTTATCCAGATCATGTTTTTAAACTCTCAAAAGCTTTATACGGATTAAAGCAAGCTCCTAGAGCATGGTATGAACGTCTGAGTGGATTTTTGATTGAAAATGGTTTTAAAAGGGGCATTGTAGATACTACACTTTTCACAAAACAAAGCTCACGAGATCTTTTAATTGTGCAAATATATGTGGATGATATCATATTTGGTGCTACTAATGAGAGCTTGTGCAAGGACTTTTCCATCATCATGCAAAAAGAATTTGAAATGAGCATGATGGGAGAACTGAACTTCTTCCTTGGACTCCAAGTGGTTCAAACCCAAGATGGAACATTTATAAATCAAGCAAAATACACCAAGGAGCTGCTGAAAAGATTTGGAATGGAGGATTCAAAGCCTGTTGGAACACCTATGTGCACCTCTACCAAACTTGACAAGGATGAGGAAGGTACGAAAAGTTGAGGAAAAGAAGTACAGAGGTATGATTGGAAGTTTACTTTATTTAACTGCCAGTAGGCCTGACATCATGTTTGCTGTATGCTTATGTGCTCGATTTCAATCCTGTCCAAAGGAATCACACTTGAATGCAGTAAAAAAAATTTTTAGATATCTTAAAGGAACCTTAAACTTTGGTTTATGGTATCCAAAATGTCATGAACTTCCTTTATATGGATTCTCTGATGCTGATTTCGGTGGTTGTAAAATAGATAGAAAAAGTACTACTGGTATATGCAACTTTCTTGGAAATTGTTTGGTATCTTGGTTTAGTAAAAAACAAAATGCTATCTCATTGTCCACTACTGAAGCTGAATATGTTGCTGCTGGTGCTTGTTGTGCTCAATTGCTATGGATGAAAAACACATTGAATGATTTTGGTTTAGTGTATGAATGTGTACCTATGTACTGTGACAACACTAGTGCAATTAATCTGACAAAAAATCCATTCAGCACTCTAGGACTAAGCACATTGATATAAAGCATCATTTCATTCGCGATCTTGTCTCAAAGGGGGTAATCCGTGTCCAGTTTGTTTGTTCTAAAGAGCAAATCGCTGATATCCTCACAAAAGCTCTTCCACTGGATCAATTTGTGTTCCTGAGAACAAAACTGGGCGTCTTCAGAAAAAATATTCTAAGTTTTGTTTTTTGGTCAATCCTTATCGGACGTCCGATGAATTGGAACGGACGTCCGACAATGTTCTTCGTCCAGTTTCAGAAAAATCCTGGTTCGGACGGATGTGTCGGACGCATTCAATACGTTCGGACGTCCGACACTCAAAAATTTGAGCACTATAAGGCAGTTACCTATTCTTCCTAGTTCATTATCTTCCATAGTCTCGGACGCAACCTTTCAGTTTCCTCTCATATTTGAAATTCAAATTCCTCTCTCATCAAACCAAGTTCCAAGAAATTGACTCAACCAACTCCATTACACCCCTATTGCTCATTAACCACTCATAAAAATCACTCCTAACCCCCAACTACCCCATTGTTCCCAATTCACATCCGAAACCCTAACTTTTTATAATTCTCTCCCTGCGGCATTTCAGTGCATTCTCATTCTTGCTCATACTGCATTCTTCCTCTGTACAACACGTTCTGCATCAAAAACACATCCACATTGCATCATGGTTAGAATCAGAGGTGGATCTACTAGTGCCGGACGGTCCTTTAGGCTTAGAGATGAGGACATTGAGAATTGAGGAACCACCTCCTGTGGCGCCTAAGAAGAAGATTGTGACCCGTGGTGGTAAAGCAAAGCAAACTGCCCAAAGAAAATTGGTTACTCCAACTGCTGAATCATCTGATGAGCAGTTGGAAGGGCAGAACTCTGAAGGGAACATTGTTGGTGGAAATAAGGAACCAGAGCAGGCTACCCAGGGTGATGAAACTGTCACAAGGTCATCTGGTAAAAGAAAGAGAACTGCAAAGAGGAAGAGCACTCCCCAATCCAAGAAAAAGCAATCTGCTGATCCCTCTGTTGATCAGCAGAATGAACGAAACATTGCTGAGAATCAGCAAACACCTGAACCCTCCACCAGGAAATCTCCAAGGACAAGGTCTGAGGCTCAGAATGTTGGGGCATCTACCACACAAACCTCGAAAGGGAAACGTTCTGGGAAAGATCCAGTAACACAGCCCATAACAGAACCCACTCCTCTCCCAAAATTCATTGATGATGAAGCCAAAGACAGATTTGAGTTAGTCTCTCAAAAAGGGTTCATCACCCAAAGGCTCATCCTTCCCTACGAATTTCGTAAGCTTGATCTTGAACCTGTCATTAAACTATTTGAATTCCAGAAATGGACTCATCTTCTGACCATTCCTAATGTCTTTTACCCTGACATGCTTCATCAATTCTTTGCTAATCTTAGAAAGGGTAAATCACACACTGAACTCATCTCTAGGGTCAACTCTATAGACATCACGTTAACTCCTGACATTGTGAATTCCATTCTGAAAACTAGCATTGAATCTGGTTTCAAAGGAAAAATTGTAAATTTCTTTTCATATGAGGAATTTCCTTCTGCCTACCATCATTTTTACATTGCCAAACTCATGACCTATTTTCAAACTCACTTCAATACTCCTGCTGAGGCAAGATTAGATGATCTCAGTCCTCAAAATCTGATCATCTTCACCATCATTTCGAATCTGTTGGTGCCAACTGATGGCCACAGAATAGATGCAAATAAAATGGAACTTTATCTTTTCTACTGTTTTGTTGAAAAAATCCGCATTGACTTTGGTTTTATAATGTGCAAGTTTCTGCTCAAAATTAGCACTGACAGTCGTAGGAAGCTCTCTTATGGCAGATTTCTGACTCCTATCTTTGCACATTTTGAAATACCTTTTTCTGGAAAATCTCCCAAAGACAGTGCTTCATCAGTTTTCTCAAAAGCTTATTTTGAAAGAAAGAATTTAAGATTTTTTGATGGCCATTGGTGTTATAAGGAGACTGTGGCTGAATCCAGAAGAAAAACTTTCATGAAATCCCTGTCACTCCTAGGACTTCTCGTGATCAGTCAGACTATGTCTCTCCCTTCACCATTCATCCCAGAAAGTCTGCCAGCAAGTCCTTTGCATCCAATTCTGAAGTCATCTCCCTGCTTGAAGACCTCAAACAGCATGTCATGCTTATTGAAGATGGTCTCATGATGACCATGACCCCTGCCCAACAATCCTCCTTCACTGAAAAAAAGAAATCTTGTTGTCCCTCCAATACCTGAAAATAATGCAAATGTTCATGGGAAAGAGCCAAGACCTGAGCCCACAGGGCCAACTACTGGTACTGAGACCACACCAGCTTCCAGTTCTCAGCCCAAGGATAAAGGCAAGGCTCCAGCAACTGAGGAAGCATATGAAGATGATGATGAAGAAACTGAGGAAGAAGAGGACCCTGAACAGTTTCGTCTGGCCAGGAGGAGGCCTGGATCATCTAAAATCACCATCTAGGCACTACTAGGTCACTGCACTTTAATCTAGGACTATAGTTCATCTTTTGCATTGCAAAACTTTTGGCTAAGTGATGTACACCTGGTCTATACAACTGGATATTTTCTACTGTTTATGGATGTTAAAACTAAGTGTTTGTCATGAATATTCGTTATGAATGATTGTTTGTTATGGAATGTGTTCGTTATGTATATCTCTGTTGATTCCAAATTGTGCTGAACATGAATGGATTTTGCTGATACTATCTGATATTGCGTGTTATTGATAATGTTTCTGATGGATCATACTGATGTTGGTATCAAAAATGATACTCACTTTTGTGATGACAAAAAGGGAGAGAATTGGATTAGCATTGATGGTATAGAGTAACTATTGGATTATCATTGATGGTATTGAGTAACTAGTTAGGGGGAGTCAGTTTCAGGGGGAGTTGCGTTGCGTTTCTTTCTGAATACTCATGCACTTCGTTAGGGGGAGTTGTTATATCCCAGCTCGTATATTTTTGCTTGCTCGATCCAAATGTTTTGTCATCATCAAAAAGGGGGAGATTTTCACAACACTATTAGAGTTGCAAATTTCAAAAGCTAGTTTCACTCAAGTGAATTTTGCCGAATTTTCAAAGTTGGCCAAAAACCAACTTAAATCTGCCTTATGAACCAAAACAGCAACTTTGAGCTCATTTTTGAATGTTTTCCATTTGGAATCTTAGAAAAGTGTATTCTAATAACTTTTGGTACTTTCAAAGAGGTTTCCAACGGCACCCAGTTTCTAATTTCTGACATATAGAATGGGAGATACGATTTTTCAAAGTATCGTATCAAACCTGAATTTTTTTCCCAAATTCCAAGGGAAGGGAGTTTTCAAGTACTCCTTATTCCTTCAATATTTCTTGAACTTTTTATACTTGATTTCCCAAAATGAAAACTCGATTACCGTGTACATTGAGAAACTCCATTTAAACCTCGATTTATGAGTAATTGATGTTCGTTTTCATGAAATTTCCTTAGATTGTAATAGTGTACAATCTTCCTTGATAATTGGGATATATGAGTGATACTTCACTATTATGTACTCAGGCGCACACGACGACCCTCAAGAGGATCCCACGGTGAACGCTTAAACTTCGGTTGAGACTACTTCTACTTGGTGAGTGTCAAGTGTATGGCTACTTGAACTCTATGGACTTGATTCATGCTTGGCTTACCTGATTACATGCTTAGCCTACTTGGTTTTGAAAAATGGAGTAGTGTGTACTTTATCGCACTCGTTCTCATTTGAAACAAATGACTCATGCTTAATATGTTTTGCCTGGTTTACATGACCTGGAATACATGCTTAAACCTGTCAAATGCTTGAATACATGACATGGTATGCTATGGCTGCATACGTCGTTGGAGTGAATCTCCTCGACGCTTACATGATACATGGGGGACGCCCAAACTCATAGGCCGACCTTGGGACGCGAGCCGGCATGGGTTTGGTCGGGAACCTTGGGGAGTCATGAGAATCACATGATAAGATTGATCTATTTGAGAGATCTTGCTTGGCATACTCGTGGAGTATAGCCTTATAAATGTCGTGCGGGCCCGAAGCGGTGTAGGGTGGACGGATGAGAAGTAAGTGGTGATCTACGGTTTGAAAATATCAATCCGATTGACGGAGAGTCATTGCTGGAAGATATACGAATGAACTGGCAAAGCAAGTGGAATTTAGCTCCTGAGAGCTACCATATCCTTGAATTATTTCTGTTTACATTTCGTTGGCTTTATGAATTACTTGTAATTTATCACTTGAACTGTTATTTGGGCTTGTTATCTGAACAACGTGTTCTTGGCCTCACGAGTATTTTGCTCACCCTGTAGATTTGTTTTCCTTAACAGGATTGGACTTGGAGAAATGTTGGAGAAACCCCTCTTGGCGTACTCTTGTTTTAGGGTTTCCGTTGCACTTTGGGGCTAGACTTGTGATTGATGTATATTTTGAATATTGATGTATTTCGAGGTCCCGATGTAATGATTGGGCAGATGTTGAATATTGATAAACTTGAATGCTTACGCACTAATTGTATTTATGATATTTAATCGTAACGTCTATTATTGTATTAAGTTTGGACGGAAATGGCTTGAGTCCTGACGAGAGTTGGGCAGGCGTCCCGCTGATACCCTTTGGTTCGCCTTAGGGAGAAGTGGGGGCGTCACACAGTGAACTCCTCATCTTCGGTTGCCATGCGTATTTGATTGTAGTTAGAAGATCCATCGATAAAGGATAGTGCTTCATGTCCTGTTGTAGCATCTACTGCCAATTCTGTGATGGGGAGTGGAAAATCATCTTTGGGGTAAGTCTCATTTAAGTCTCGAAAATCAACACAAATTCGAATTTGCCCATTCTTCTTCCTCATAGGGACAATGCTTGAGATCCATGTTGGATATTTTACTTCTTGTATGAATCCGGTCTCAATCAATCTATTTATCTCATTTTCTATCAAAGGAATCAATTCGGATCGAAAGCGTCTTTGAGTTTGCTTGACAGGTTTTGTTCCTCGTTTGATAGACAAATTATGGACAGCGATCCTTTGATCCAAACCAGGCATTTCTGAGTAATTCCAGGCAAAGATGTCTTTGAATTCGAGTAGCAAATCAACATACTCTTTCTTTTCTTCAGGAGTCATACAAGAACTTATGTAAATTGGGCGAGAGTCGTTACTTGTGCTAAGGTTAATTTCTTTTTACATATCAACTGTATTTTTTATTTCTTGTTCAAATTCAGGGGGAGCGTCATCTGCACCTTCCTCTTCTTCTTCAGGATCGCTGATCGTAATATGATGGCAGGAAGCAATGCTTTCTTGATCCTGTTCTTCAAACATGATTTCGATCCTTACGTTAAACAAGTTTCCATAATGCATAAAGAAATTGGAAACTCGTTTTCTCGGATCATTCTTCTTCATTGGAGTAAGATTTTCTTCCTTGACAACTTGGCACTCTTATTTTTTGCTGCCTAATCTCTCATGGACGGGCGATTTTAAATTCTTCAATTGCGGGTCCAGTCTGTCAAATACAGAAGTGCGTTTTGACTTATTTCCCAATCTATTGAAAACGGATCACTTTCGGCTTGTGACCTCCATTTCTTCGTTCACATAGTTACAACTCGCTCTTTTGATCATTATACGCACAGGAGAGGGCGGTTGATAACCAAGACCCACTGATGAATTTTCAACGTTATAGCCTCTTTCTTTCAACATTTGGCGTCAATCCGTGAGCTTTCTCGCCAGTCACTTCAGGAGGGAGTTTGCCCAATGCATTCTTTTCATTTGGGTTATAACCTATCTTAGCAAGAAGTCTATATGCATTTGGATCAAAACCTTCTTGAGTCCGATTAGTTGGTAGTGAGTAATGTTCCACTGCCGGTTCTTCTTTGGGATGGACAAACCCTTGCAAACTCGTTTTCTCACTTTTGACAGGCTCTATTTTGGTGAGCGGAACATTTAATGTGTCATTCCTGATAAAAAAAACTGACCTTCTTCTCTCTTCGATCTTGGAATATAATGCAAAATGGGTACTTTGGAATTTTGACCTTCTTTCCTTGTTGACTCTTTTCTTTTTGCTTCTTTTTGAAGATAAAATTTGGCGTCAGCAAAGTGAGTCTCGGTCTTAGTGAAAGGTTTATCATCGGCAGCAACTTTCTTAACTATACCGTCTCGACAATACTTGAAACATTGATAAAGAGTAGACGGTATAATTTCATTCTCATGAATCTAGGGTCTTCCCAAGAGTATGTTATAAGAGGTTTTGGCGTCAATAATATGGAATAACGCACTTGAAAACAACTCACCAATGAGCAATTCAAGCCTTATGAGGCCAATTGCTCTTTGCCTCCCTTGGTTAAATCCTTGGATCATGAGGCGGTTCTGGGAGAGCTCATCGCTTGAGATTTCTAGTTCTTTCATAGCACGTACGGACATGATATTGACAGCAAATCCCCCATCAATAAGTACCCGATTCATCTTCTGTTCTTGAACATATGCACCAACAAACAAAGGTCGATTGTGGATTTTGAACTCAACAGTTAAATCGTCATCATAAAAAATGATAGTCGTTGCCCAATCCACTGGAGGTTTATTATCGATTTTGAGTTTTTTTCTCAAATTTAGTGCCAATTTGTGTGACTTGAGGATTTTCAGCTTTGATGACATGACAAAAGGTAGAATTATCACCATCGTCACTTAAATACCCCTTGGGCATAAATTCTCTTAGTGTCACAAGTTGTCGAACCTCTTGAAGGAGCGGATGATTTGAAGAGACAGGTGTTACGGCCACTTCTTTTTGTTTCTTTGTTGCATTTCGTTGTTTCATCGTTATTTTAGCCTTTTTCGAATGAATGCTTTTCAAAAAAAATATACTCCTTTATCTTTGGTTTGCGAGTCCCCTTTCGGGTGACTAAGGTCCATCCTTCATTGTCATCTTCAATAACATCTTCAATTGAAGATTTTTCAAGTTCTCTTTTTACAGACAGAGCACTGCTTGGCGTGGATAGAACTTCTATCGGACAGCACACAGACCCAAACATTATTGTTGTTTGGTTTGCCGATACTTTATCCTCCTCGAGGAGGATTTTCCTTGACGGGCTAATTCCAAAATTTTGTCCTTAAAGACAAAGCATTTTGTGAGAGGGTGGCCAATCAGGTGATGATAACAGCAATAATTTAGATCATTTACTTGATCGATTTCCTCTGGGAGCTTCATTTCGGGAAGTTCAAGGAGTTTCTCCTTGAAAAAATCATCAAACATCCCTTGTAAATCAGATTCAAGGAATGGGTATTCTTTTTCTTGCATCTCTTTCAAAGTGAGTCTTCTTATTGATTTGTTTTGGGAGAAGCCTAACTTTTCGGTGACCTTTCGACTCACCTTGGTATTAATCTTTACGGGAGCTGTATTTATTGCCATGGACCCTTTATTACTGAGTCTTGAAGGAAGCTTGCCCCCTTTTTATTTTCTTATCTTTCATTACTTTGACGAGGCTGTTGTACTCGCGGAGCTTGAATAGGAAACCCATCAGTTGCATTGGCTGTGATACTCAATTCCATATCGTGAGCGCGAGTAGCTAATTCTTCAAATGTGTTTGGACGTATGCCTTGTAGAATGTAATTTAAGATCCAATGCATCCCTCGAATGCACATTTCTATGGCAGAGGGTTCAGACAATCTATCTTTGCAGTTAAGACTCAGACTTCTCCATCAATCGATGTAGTTGACCACAGGTTCATCCTTCCGTTGGCGAGTGTTAGTCAACTCCAGCATACTAACGGTTCTTCTAGTGCTGTAGAAGCGATTCAAGAACTCTTGCTCTAGCTGTTCCTAACTGTCGATGGACCCCGGTGTGAGATCGGTGTACCAATCAAATGCGTTGCCTTTCAAGGACCGAACAAATTGTTTGACTAGCAGGTCACCATAGGTCCCAGCATTATTGCAGGTCTCGATGAAATGAGCCACATGTTGTTTTGGACTACCTTTTCCATCGAACTGTTGAAACTTAGATGGTTGATATCTAGCAGGCATTGCTAGGTTGTCAATTCTAACAGTGTAAGGCTTGGAGTAGGTAAAGCTTGACTTTGAACCACTCTCATTTTTGTCTTTAATCACGTATTTAATAAGTTCCTTCAGTTGTTCTACAGGGATAGTTCCCTCGGCGGTCACATATATTCCTTCACCTTATCTTTGCCTTTGGATGAGGAAATTTTACGCTTTTGGTGCTCCTTTGGGTTCGCATGGCTTCCTTCAGGAGCATGATCTTTCTGGGTGAGCAGTTGAGCGATAGAGCATTTTGGTCCTTGATGTGTTTCATCATGGTCTCCATCATCTTGGATATGTTCGAAACTTGTTCTTCGAGACTTAAAGTGTTTGCCACTATAGTAGGCATTGCAGCAGAAGCAGCAGCAGAATCTTCCATGAAAAATTTTGATTGAAGAGTTTCATGGGAAGAGGTTGATTCGATGCTTGATGAATCATCATCATGCTTAGAAAATTTGGATTCGGATCCAAGTTCGAGCATGGCAAGAGCCTTCTCAATCGAGGCAGGAACGTCTTCGATCCCCACCGTAGAAGAATAGCTTATTGGTGATGTTGAACCAAGACAGAAGTTGACGCCGATGGAGCTTCCATGCTACTTTGAGTGGAGGCTCTCGTCATACTCCTTGTCACAGGACCAATAGCGCGGGTATTGGTGGATACATGTGCAGCTTCCTGAACAGGCTTAGCATCAGTAGCGTTGGAACGTGCAATCATGATTTTGTTGCTCTTTGGTGCCATTGATGATGTATGTAGTTAAATATTCGAAGAGAAGAGATGGAAGGCAGAGATGGTCCCACCGGACGTGCCAAAAATTTGTATTCGATTAAAATTTCAAGTCTGTAAAACGACAAGGAAAAAAAAATACACGACAAATATGTAATATATAAATTTGGAAGAATATGTGGGTACAATCTCTGGAATTTTCTCGAACTTATAGAGAGCTTTCTTCGATTCTTCTCCTCGAACGCCAATTCAAGGGTTTCGCAGCTTGTTCTTAGGTCAACCACCGACTCCTTCAAAACTATTGCAGTATATAAGAAATATACTTGGATTAAACAACTCTAAATATTATTCCTTTAATAAGAAATAAATACTTAGATATTTATCCAATAGACATGTGACATGATATGATTTGGTTGGTAGAGACATCCCAGTAATTTCAATTGATTGGAACACCTCAATTTGACACGTGGCAGAGTATAATTGGCCATTTAATAACCAATTTTCCGAGTGTATATGACATACGGCAATACCCGATTGGATAGAAATAAGCCACAAAAATAATTTATACACCAATGGTAATTTTAAGAATTAATTAAAATTTCATTGTCTACAATGGGTTCCCTTGCTTAAGACCTCTAGAAGCTTGGAAGAAGCCTTACGACCTCCCATTGATCAGCACAGAGAACCAACTTGTTGTTAAGTTACTTAGAATAAGAGCGATAATATGCGAGTGGAATCCAAATTTCTCTAGCAAATTAGATAGAATCGACCAAGAGATCCTATCGAAAGCTTTCATTATGTCCAGTTTGATGATGATGTTAGCGCCCCGCACCTTTTTGTCCAATGAGTACATCATTTCCTTGGCCAACAATATGTTGTCGATAATTTCGCGACCTTTGACAAAAGCAGACTATTCCCTCGATATTAAGGAAGGCAATAAAGGCCTCAGGCGATTACTTAGAACTTTAGTAAAAACCTTATTTATAAAAGTGCATAAGTTAATTGGCCTATAATCTGCAAAGGATGAGCAAACCTCTTTCTTAGGAAACAGCATGATGAGCGCGCTAGCAATGGATTTAGGGATAGAGACACCAACAAAGAACTCCTTGACCGTGTTTATCACATTCTGAGCCACCAAGTCCCAACAATGATAGAAGAAAACTCCTGAGAATCCATCTGCCTCCGCTGCTCTTTTCCTGTCCAACCCGAATACGGCATCGTGAACTTCCTCCTTGACACCATCCAAATCAAATCTTCATTTTGTTGAGGCGTGATAAGACAAGGGACATGTTGCAGTAGTTTCCACGTTGCATTTGCCTAGAGTAGGTGATCCTCGAGGCCCTGCAGGTCCATTGTTAATAATTCTTGGAAGAAGGCCACTCCCTCTTCTGCTATAGTGTCGCAATCGCCAATCCATTCTTCACGAGAGTTCTTGATGCGGTGGATAGACAAATGAGACATCTTCTCCCTTAGGTATGAGTGAAAAAACTTAGAGTTGAATTCACCCTCTTTTAACCATTTAACCCTAGCCTTCTGTTTCAAAAATAACTCCTCATTTGCCAAGGCCTTTAGAAGAGAGGCCTGGGCATGGCTCTATTCAATTCGGGCTTTCTCTGTGTTTTCTACCTCCAATCGGGTTTCTTTCTGAGCAAGAATCTTCTTTGCACACACTACCTTGTCAAATACATTGCTAAAAATTTCTGTGTGTGGAGTCTACAAGCACCGTTTCAATCGTTTCAGCTTTCCAGCCAAGGTGTATATCCCATATCCCTCAATTGGTGAACTCCAATTTTGATGAACAACTTCTATAAAGGTAGGATGATGAGTCCACATATTGAGCAACTTAAAGGACTTTGGTTCCAATTGATGGGGATTACCGAACATGCATAGTAAAGGCGAATGGTCTGAAGTGGCACGGTTGAGATGGTGAACTACCAGGCTCGGAAATTGTTGCTCCCAGTCATTATTGTACAGGACACAGTCCAACCTCTTCCATATTCATTGCCCATTGCGAATACCCGACCCCATAAACCTACTGCCACTCGCCTGAACCTGTTTAAGCGAGCAGCTATGAATGAAAGCATTAAAATTTGCAATTGCGCCAAGGTCCTGGGGCGAATTCCCTTGGTATTCTTCCATAGAGGAGACGATGTCAAAATCTCCCCCCACTAGCCATGGCCGTTGCCAAATGTCTTGTTTTATACTCGACAAGGTGGCCCAAACCTCTTGCCGTTCACGTCTTGTGCACTTTGCATAGACAAAGGTGCAAAACACTGCAGTGGACATCGATTCATGCGTGACAGCAAAGTGAAGGGATTGGTCACCATTATTAATCACATTCACCGCAAAAGAGGGCTTCCAACATACCCATATTTTGTTCTAGATATTAAAAACCCCTAAATGAAAACCCAACTTTGCTACAAACTTAGAGAGAGCTGAAGGGTCAACCATAGGTTCGATTATTACCAAGAAAGGAACCGAGTGTAACCTTAATAGCTTTTTGAGCCTACGAGATGTGGCGTGACCCGCTACACCTTGTGCATTCCATATGAGGACTCTAATCATTAAACTAGGCAAGGAGGGAAGTTTGAGAAGCCTTGGCAGCTTGTCTAGTGAGGACCATTCTTGGTTGGGTTAAGTAGTGTCGTTTCGTCACTCATTTTGTTTGATTTTGCTGTGTAATCATCTCCGAGTCAGGTATGATGCTCGATGGTGCACTTGAGGCAATCCTCTCATCCATATGCGCCTTAAAGGAGTGCAGATCAGCTAGACGATTGTTAAGACTTTCCGGTTCGGGCATGTCAGAAACCCAATCGAAAACCATCTCTCATTTCGCAGAATTCCATTTGTTCGACTGTCGCTTTGTATGGTGGAACTGACAGTCATCGTAGAAGGAGAGCGAGAGAGGAGGGATGCTATCAGCAATAGCTGGAACATGCACAGGCATCTGCTTGTTACAATCGTGCTGCTTTTGTTCCATTGCTAAGCCGGGGCCTGAAGATGGGATCGCTATTGTGTTCAATTGGGCTTGACATTCTTCTTGTTTTTGTTCAGCAGATAGGCCTGAAGAGCTTGTGGGTGGAACTGGGACCTTTTCGATGCAATTAGTGTTATGGTTGACTTCCTCCAAAGGTTTTTTGCCCATTTGCTGCTCTTGTACCGCTAGCACGTGAGATATGTTCGGGTGCAAACGCTCCTTGGCCACCCATTGTTTGCACTTCGCTGGTCTGACTTTTTTCAGTGAAGGGCACAGAGCTGCGGCACTTGTCCTGCTAATGACCCAACTTGTGACACAAGTAACAGAAGTCCGGCAAATTATCTTAGATGACGTTTTGCCAAAAACCAGTAGATCCATGTCCAATCCATAGCCGATTGGGGAGGGTCTGGCACACGTCCACTTCTACGCAGAATCTTGCGACACTAGGGCAGTTTAGGGAGACAGTGGAAGCATCAACCTTGAGCGACTCCCCTATCAACCGAGCGATAGAAAAAATAGGCCCCTTGTCAAAGAGGTGGACTGGAAGCCGAGGTAGGGACACCAAACTGGAGCGATTGGTGATTCGGTGTCGACTGAGAAGGAGGGCGTCCACTTAAAGACCCTCATTACAAATCCCTGCAGGGACCATACCCCCTCAACCAGCATCGCAAGTAGTCTTCTTCATGGCTGAATCTATTAAGGACATGACGATGGTCGATTAATCCCAGCGAACCGGTTCCCTGAAAGTCTATTGCTTGAAAAGCCTGCCGCAAATCGTCCATAGCTGGTCTATCTTTGGAGAATTTTCCCATCAGAGAGAATCGAAAAGGTTTGGAAAGGGTCTGGACGTCATCTTCTATGAAAAACACCGCTGGTTGTCCTTTGAATGTTGAAGGATCGCGAACAATGGAAGGCTATTGCGGTGAGAGAGCAAAGCCTGTAAAGCCTTTTGCAGTCATGCTTCGTGGGTGTTGCGCGACAATGTCTACAAAGGATTTCGTGTTTGAGAGATCCCGCCCCCGATCAGGTGGATGAGGGGCTGCCCAAGCAGCCATTGAAGGAGTTCAAAGGAGCTTGGGAGAAACCCTACCAAAGCTCTTCCCGCATTTTAAGTTGTTAGTTGTTTTAGTTAAATCATATTGTATTTGCAAAAAAAATAACTTTTGAATACAACTTCAAAAATAAAAAATAAGAGTGCTTTAAAGTAAAAGAATTACAATATAAGAAAAAAATATGGTAAAAACTTAAAACCAAATCAATGAATTATGAAAATAATAGATAAATAAATTAAAGAGATACAAGAAGTAGGCAGGGTATCAATTAATTAGAGAGAGAAGAAAAGGGGTAATTGGTGGACAATGGGCCCAACAAAATCAATGAAAATATATGGGGTTGACTAGCTAACGGTAATGTTGGCATTAGGATAAATATTGCTCTGGTAGTATCGCCGGTTTTAACAAAAAAAAATTGCAAAAATGGAGACATCAAGATGCATAAAACCCTAAGTTAGCAGGAAGTTATATCCAAAGGCAAGAGTAACACTCAAAGGTACATACTTATTATAGTGTTCCTTCTTTTCATTTTTCTATCAATTGATTAATTTAATTTTCTATAATTAATCCTTAAATTGTTCTTTTCTGGATGAGGATTATGTTAAAATCATGTCTTTGTTCTCTTTTGATGTTTATACGATGTCTAAAGATAAATTTTTAAAGGATTTGGTGATAGTAGTTCTTATACTTTTATGTTTCTGACTATTGATTTCAATTGTTTTTACATCTCAACCAATCTTGCGGGTCTAGTCCCTTTTTTTATACTCTTCCCTTCTGCTTCCCAGTTATTATCTCTGTATACCCAACTTTTAGAAGATTGAAGATTAGTAGGTTCTCCCCGTGCTATGTAATTTCTCTGTTTCTCTATTTTATCAATATAATTACATAATTAGTTTTTTTTTATCGGATTTTTTTGCCTTTGAACCATCAACAGTAGCTTTGTTAAACTCGGTGGAAAATTATGTCACTTTAGTTGACTGATAAAATACAGCCACAACTGCACAGGACAACGAGCTTAGGCACTAAAATCAACAATAATGTAAAATAATAGCAACTTTTGAATGGTATTTCACGCTTTAAGTTCATAAATTTGTTGTAATTTAAGGAATAAATTGTTGTGTGAGTGCATACATAGTAGAGTAAGTTGTAGACGCCCCCAAACCTTGGCTTACTAACCTACAAATCCTCAGTGGGAAGTGACAAATTCAACTGCTATCTTGATCTGACTAGTTAATGCTAGAAGAGCTTGAGCCTTGAATAGTAAAAACAATACTATTTGTCAAATTATTATGTCATATAAAGAATGCACTTTGAATGTTTTAGATCCAAAATGACCACAAATTTTTTTGTTCAAATTTATTTGGAATGAGACTTGTGATCAATTTAGATTTTCTATTTTAGTTCCGGCTCATAGGACTGAATTTCTTATATCTAAAGGCACTATTGGTGTGAATGTTACTATTAGAGTTATCTCAATTTGTAGCATTATTCATGAATATAAAACTAATCATGTGTTCTTTTTCTTTTCTAATCTTTGAAGTATAAAATGGATGGGGAATTTACAGAAGGCTGTCACCATCAAAATATTGAAAAAGATTTATTCGATCTAAATATGCTTCCAAATGATACGGGTAAAGATGGAGATTTGTTTGATCTAAATATGCTTCCAAATGATACGAGTAAATCTACAGATTTATTTGTAAAGCCATTTGAACAATTTATTGGGCAATGTTTCTTAAGTGAGGAAGAAGCTTTTATATTTTATAAAAATTATACGTGAAGAGATGGCTTTGCAATTAGAAAAATGCGGTCTAAAAACAAGAATGGGCATAAGAAAAGACGTGATTTTTTCTGTCATCGAGTAGGGAGACCAAATGTAAAGTTTGTTGATTCAAGTAAGGAGCATCGTGATAGAAAATCGCTTAAACGTCAGTACAAGGCTTATATGCGAATAACATGCAAAACAAGAAGTGATATTTTTCCTGTAGAATGGCATGTCACTAAATTTATTTCAAGCCACAGTCATACTCTTTTATCTGTAGAAGAGCTGCATTTTCTCCCGTCTTATTAAATGATCACTAAAGAAAATGAAGCGCATAGCATTTTATTAAAAATAGGTGGTCTTTCAGTTCAATAAACCATGCGTGTCATGGAGTTAGAAAAAAATATAAGGCATGGGCATCTTCCATTTCTTGCAAAAGACATTCATAATATTTTCAATAAACTCCATCAAATGAATGAAAAAAGTGATGCTATGGATCTTTTACACCATTATAAATGTGCTAAAAATGAAAATGCTAATTTTCAGTATGCTTTTAAGTTAGATGAAGAACGGAGACTTGAGTAAATATTTTGGTCCCCTGCCTATTGTTTTGATTGGTACCAGAAGTATGAGGATGTAGTTATTTTTGACACCACTTATAAGGTAAATTCATATGAAATGTCTTGATATTTTTGTTGGCATGAATAATCATGGGAGGACAATAATATTTGGTTAAACTCTTCTTCGTAATAAAACGACAAGTTCATTTTAGCAGCTAATGAAGGTAATTACTTTTACTCTTAGGCATAACTAATTAAAATTTTTTCATTGATTCTTATGCTTTACTATTTTTTATAGGTTTTCATATTGTTAATGAAGAAGGCATTTCAAACAATTTTGATGGATCAGGATCCTGGGATGACTGAAGTAATTTCTAGGGAAATGCCTTTGACAAAATATGCGTTTTGTGTGTGGCATATAACATCTAAATTCAGATGTTGGTTTATTTCTATTCTTCGCTATCAATACTCAAGCTAGTGTTCTGAGCTTTATAGCTAGTATGAGTTGGATACTGTGGAAGAGTTTGAGCAACAATGGCCTATTGTAGTTGCAAAATATGGTCTAGAAAAAAATAAACATGTAGCTGGTTTGTACAGAATCAAGATGTTTTGGGTACCAGCTTAGATTCATAATTATTTTTTCGGTTGTATGACTACTACAAGAAGATTTGAAAATAGAAATGCTTTTGTCAAATGTTTCATTTCTTCTTTATTAGCATTTATTTTACCTATATTTTGTTAGGTTTTAGGATATTTTTTGGTGTGTTTTTAAGTTAAAAATGGAAGAGTTCAACTCCTTTATAATTACTTGTCAAACATGTAGTGTTTTTTAATCAAAACATGCAAAAGTGTGGGTTAATGTGCAAATTTGATTTGTTTTTACTGGTTTTGGTATTTTATGGATTCATCCAATAGTTTGAGGGCCATTGGGGAATTTTGCCCTTGTGCAAGCTGATAACTCTCAAATTGAACTTTAATTTGAAGTAAATGTTCTCATATCAAAAGCAGTGCCTAGTAGGTCAGAAGATTTATAAGATACTATAATGCATATTGTTAAACATCTTCCTACTATAGCAAAAATTTATGAGCCTTAGAAACAAAGAAAAATACATGCGCATAAAAAACCATGTATATACTAACAAAGATTAGAAATTTATAATCTATGCCATATGGGTTGCCTGAATTTTCAACTTACAATTAGCAAATTTGTTTTCATAGGCTTTAAAGGTTGAAAAGATGAAGAATATCAGAAGATTTGCTATCTAAATACATATAATCTAAATTAAAATGGAAAACATATGGCAAACAAATTTAGCCACATAATAGTAGCAAGAAAAAAACTACTGAAATCAAGATAAAGAGATAAAGAAATTTTACTTCAGCTAAAAGTTTTGATAATGTTTTTTGGTTCCCTTGAATTGCTTGCAAGGTTTGTTGTAAAACTATGAGAGAAAAGGAAGAAGTAAAGGGCAATAGGAAGAGATCTCTGGTTTTGATGAAAACCCACCAATTTGTTTCAGATTAATGATGGAAATATTTTAGGTTTTTCATAGCCATAGGCTTATTGCCGTAGTTGTCAATCAAGTATCATGAATGGAAATTGACCCTTTTAATAACCTATAGTAGACCCCTACTACTCCCAACCAAACGAGTGCTAAGAACTTCTTTAGTTTAATAAAAAAAAATTCAAGTGGAGACATGAAAGATAAGTTGTCTTATAACTTACAGTTTAATTTGTAATCATATGATGTAAATAAGGTTAAGTCTTCTAAATACAAGAGTCGTATTAGAATAAGAAAATTAAATCTTATTGGAAACTATATTCTAGTTTCCACAAGGATTTAAATAATTTATTTATTTAAAAATACCTTTATAATTCAAGTTAGAAAAATTAATGAATAAACTTATTGACTTGTGAGATTTTGTAGAAAAATCAAGAGACAAATTGAGCAGAAAATTTGGCCTTCAAGAGAGAAAAATATCGCCTCTTTCTCTCTTATATTGTTCACATTTTTTCCTACTTAAGAACTAAGTTTTTTCTCATCAATTTGTATATTGAAGTCTTGGAAATAATTACACTTTTCTGATTTAAATGATTTCAACCTTAGAGGTTTAAGCTAACGAGGTTCATGTGGATCATCATTAGAGGATGAGTATGTTCACGATTTGAATGGATCTCTTGGACATTCCTTGCATCAAATCTCTCTTAGTTTAAGAAGATCTTAATGGATTTAGCGATCTCTTAAACTACTTGTTACATATAATTGATAAAAAAATGATCTACTTTAAGGAATATTTTTTTTTTATTTTTCAACTACGTTACTTGCTTGATTCTTAATAGTGGTATGAAAACCAACTTTGATTAATTCATGTAATACATTTATTTAATTGTCATGCATGAATGCTGATGTGATCAAATTCATATGTTGTTCTTGAAGAAAAGATTGAGTGTTTCCTCGATCAAAATCTTACAAATTTATTTTCAAAATTTTGATGTTTTTATATTTGTTTCTTGTCACAAATAATTTGATGATGGTTAAAGTATTGTCATTAGATCACAAGAAAGATTATAAGTTTAACTATAAAAGCCATAGAAAAGTTTCTAATAAAATTTTGGGAAAAAAACCCTATTTTTGTGCATCACATGATTTTCTATTTTTACAAAAAAATTTGGCTGTAATTTTTCATGTAATTTTTCCTTTAATATGTCTTCAACATCTTATCAATTGTTCATAAAAATATTGGAGAATTTTACATATTAAATTCATTTGAAAAAATTAAAAAATTTTGTTTGCTTCATGTGATGGCTAGAGTTCTTCATGTGTGATTTGGTTCTTGATTTGGAGCATGATTTGGTCTTAAATTTTAGTCACAAGATGATGATAATATATTATTTTGTGATTCAAAAAGTTTTCAAATTTGGTCCTAAAAGGAATTGAAACCGAATATAAGACTTGCTAAAGTTTCGTAAGGAAACATATTTCCAAGTGGAGTGAAATTTCTAATTTGTTTCAATTAGTTTATGGTGACTAAATTGAATTTAGGTTTCTACCACTATTTTAATATGATTAAATTTAAGGAAGTTTTTAAACATTTAGTTGTCCAAAAGTTCTTAGAAAATTTTTAAATAAAATTTTTAAAATTTTTTCTAATTAAGGTTTAACAAGAGTCTATGGGCAAATCCATATGGATTAGTCATGGATCTAGGCGCAGACACAAATGTTGGTCATCCAATGTTTGGATCCAATGCCAGGTTTGTGGCGACCCTACTTCCCCCTAAGACGAACCAAAGGGTTGGCGGGCCGTCTGCCCAACTCTCGCCAGGACTCACGCAAGCATTCTAACCCAAAACCCTTCGACGGTTAACCTAAGCTATTACAAAAATGATTCTTCCGGGATAAATCAATTTCTATCACCACATTAGCTTCAAAGATAACAGCCTATAACTTAGCAAATCGACGGCTCTTAAATACTTCACGCGTAGCTCGCAAGGGTTAAGGACATACTACACCAAAACAAACATACAAATCGAGGAATAGAATTATAGATTACACTTTTCCAGCTTCAAGTGGCAACCCAAAATGAAGAGTACAATGCTTAGTTTAGAAGTCATTACAAACCGAAAATGAAATTCAAATTGTTCAGGTACAACCATAGGAAATATAAGCTGCTCAAATACTTTCAAACTTCCCATCCTGTAAGGAAAACAAATAAACATGGGGTGAGCTAAAGCTCAGTGGTGCCCCAAAACATGCAGTCACTTAAATCAAACAGCGAGTAATAATTTAACCAAATTGAACAGTTAGGAAAGCGTATAACAGCACAAGGTAGGATACAGGGACTCTCAGGAGCCATTTTCCCCGCTTGATCGTCATTTATCGTAGTCGACCCTCCGTCAACTCTCACTACCTATATTCCATGTAGATCCACTCATTTTAATCCTAACCCGTCACCATTCATACCTCCGCTTCGGGCCCGCACTTCGTCTACCGACGCAGTATACTCGAGATATACCCGTAATAAAATTTGTCGAAGGATTCACCCAACGACTTTATTGTAGTTCGATTCAGGTGTCGAGGGATTCACCCAACGACGTAACTACATTTGGATTCAGACATTATTGTAGTTCGATTCAGGTGCCGAGGGATTCACCCAACGACGTAACTACATTTGGATTCAGACATTATTGTAGTTCGATTCAGGTGCCGAGGGATTCACCCAACGACGTAACTACATTTAGACTCAAGGACTTATGAGAAAAATGATTCACGCAAGTCACCACTCGAACGGCTAGTGCGATTAAGTACACACTGCTCACTTCGATGGATCAAAACTCATTTTGCAATCTATCACATATCGAGTCAAGAAAGCACTTAATTCAAGTAGGAAAGAACAGGCAGGGACACTCACCAAGAGTGGAGTTCAGATATCAAGTTGGGAATCGAATTCGCGTCCTCGCAATATCCTAAAAACCAAATTTTGAAACTATAAGTTTCTACTCAGCTTTTAAGCTTATAGACATCAAGGTATATTTAGTATACTACTAGTCTACTTTTCCTTAGAAGAATCAAGAGTCCCTTAGGTTAAAACTTGACAAAAATAGAAGAAATGTTTATTATAGTTTTCCTTAAGATACTTATCCTTATAAAAGGGTAACTAATATTATTTTCTTGAAATAAGTCGACAAACCTCTTAATATCCACGTTAGGAAGTTACTTTGAACATTTCTTTAAAGTTACGGCTTTTGCAAAAATTATCCTTAAAACTATTTTTCCTAAAATAGGGTTTCTTGCCGAGCAAGTTCCTATGCTTTTAACTAAAGTTATTAAAACTCGTATTTTGGCACTTTTCCTATAGTTAACTAGCCAAGGACAATTCTAAGAGAAAAGAAAGGGAGTAAAACAAGGCTAGAGTTTTAGAAGCTAGGAATGTCATTTTCCAGAGGTAATAAGGCTAGTTTGAGCTAAAGGAAATTATCGGGTTGGAAAGTTTTAGGCAAAACACTAGATATTGAGTTTTATAATATAGTACTAGCTGGAAAAATATTTTGATTAATTTGATCACAGTTACTCGAGTTCGCAAGGTCGATACAGCTTCCACAGCTCCGATTCCGTTTCGAAGTCATAATATGGATTAAAATATGGCAAATAATCACATAGCAAATTACTAGGGTTTCGTCAATCATTAGCCCTAGATTTCAACAAGTGCATTTTCGAATAAAATAAAATGATCAACCAAGGCTTCATCAATCATTAGCACTTGGTTTCAGCAAACCCATCATAAGCAAATAGAAATAGAAGTAAAGCCCCAAGACATTCCAGCAATTAACTTCCATCATTCAGTAATACTTATAAAATCATTCCAATGGCCAAGGGCTCCATCAATCATTAGCCCTTAGCATCCAACAATTCGTTTTTATAGCAACAAAGCTAACAATTCAAATGTTTAAATTTACTAACAGGTATTCACCAAGGGCCAAGTTTGCAACAACCTCATGCCCAAGTATTTGATCCAAAGCCAAGAAATTCCAGCAATCAAAGTTCATCACTCTTTAATACTTATAACGCCATTCAAATGGCCAAGGGCTTCATCAATCATTAGCCCTTGACAACATCAATCACTTCCAACCACAATTCAATCAAGAATTCAAACCACAAACAAGCTAAATGTTCGATCCAAGTCAAAAATTCAGTTTCATAAAGAAACAGGACATTTAAGCAGGACAGTCTACTTTGAGGAGTCACGGACAGCAGTACATATAGAGGAAAAATACGAAATTTCTACAGGACAAAGGCCTATGATTATAGTTCCAATGCCACTGACGGCGCCTTAATCGGATTTTCCTACACCAAGATATAAGCATTTTGCCTAGACTGGTCAGTGAAATCCGGAAATCTGGAAATTCTTGTTCACTTGTGAAAAACTCCTTTTTTTTTCTCTTTTAAAACCATAGGACTTTTATTCAAACCATCCGTACATTTAAATATGACATTCATATCAGTATATACCAAGGCGAATAACACTTAATTCCAGCAAATGGTTCAGCCAAGAATTCATATATATACTAATCTGTCATCAGCTATATATGACAACCATCAATTGGCAATTCACCCACAATTCGAGTGTTTCACCTCTGCATGTCTTATAAAACTTTAAAACAACATATTCCAGGCATTTCCAATCATTGTGTTTCAAGGAATAATTTCACAACCGAGCTAAAACTCCGATTCAACCTTCGGATACCACAGAACAAATTTCCAGCATTTATTTTCCAACATTTGGGTCAATCTTTTAGTCATTCAAATTTCCAGCACTAAGTTGTTCATGAATTCAATATTTCTTTGGCTAAGACATGCCATTATACTCTCAACTTCATCATGCAATTACTTGGCTAGTCCGTTAACATTTCCAACTCGAAATTAAGTTTAAACAACTGTTATAATCCTTGAAATTTCCAGGTTTAAACTCATGGTAGTTCACAAAAATTTTCCAGCAATTGTATGTCCTTATCACAACCTTTTCCTTGGCTAAAACAGAGTATTATGGTCTCAAATTTAACATGCAACTACTTAACTAACTGATTAACATATCTAGTTCAGAAAACAACTTCAATCATCAACACAAAATCATCTAAAAATTTCCAGAAACATCCAACAAGTCTCGGATGAAACATGCATGTAGCAGATTCAGTTTCGTTTTATTTTTCTGATCTAAACCCACCAATTAACCACATGCAAAGCTCAATTATCATGTTATTAACTAGTTATTCATGGTTGCAAACTCTGTAAGGATCGAAGACAACCAATCGATAAGCCAATCGATAAGCAATTAAAAGATCACAATATAACAATAAGTAAATAAAAGGGAAAGAATTTGCAAACCAATTAACTACCCAACTCCTCTTGAGCTTGTAGATTAATTCAAATAAACTACTTCAAGTTGATGAATTACAATCACTCTTGTGTACAAAGGAAGGTTCACCTCCTCCTTGCCCCGAACTCCACTCGGTCAAGCCAGGACGTTTTACTATCCCTCAGGACAACCCTCACAGAGCTACACTCATGAAAGATTCACTCACAAATGAAAAGCTTAGAATGAACCTCACACCACTAAGACTACAAATCTTCTTTGATGAGTATTTTCTCACTAAAATCACTCTAGATCTTTTGTATCTTCAGTGTGCAAAAGTTGTTTGAAGTGTCTGACCAACTACTATTTATATAGGACCAAGAAAGTGCCTCATTAATACTTCCAACGGATAGAAAGTAGCTGAACAGTCAACTAGCCGTTGGTAGTGTCGGACGTCCGATAGCCCTGTTTTATGCGTCCGACAGCAGGCAGTGAGTTTCAGAGATTTTCTTCAATTCTTTCGGACGTCCGGTGCAAGCTCTTTGTGCGTCCGACAGCAAACAAACAGATTTGAGAAATTATCTTGTTTCTATCGGACGTCCGGTAGAGACATATTCAGCGTCCGATAGTTTCGTCGACTTCGAAGGATCCTATCGGACGTCCGAAGCATGCGTCCGAAGTTGTACAATGATTATCGGACGTCCGATCCTGACTTCTTGAGCGTCCGACAGCTTCAGCATACTTTGTCATCTTTCAATTGTACTTGATCATGGAATCAAATAACTTCATAACTGAAAATATATCTTGAAGAAATATTAGTATCATCCATTTGTTTTGTAAACATCAAAAGATAGGGATCAAGATCAACAATCTCCCCCTTTTTGATGATGACAAAACAATGGATGGAAAGAAACAAAAATAAGTATAAGCTCCCCCTCAATCATTGCAACCAAAACTTTTAAGAGCCAAACTCATAATCTCAGAATAACTCCCCCTTACACATTGCATCCATTTCTCCCCCTTTTTGTCATCATAAGAGTAAAAATCAACTACTATAATCCAGCAACAATAACAGAGAATTCAATATTCCAAGAAAAAATAGAGAAATGACAGCAATCACAGCAAATCATCATGAGATCAGCATTATTCTTTTATCTCTCTTTTTGACATTATATAGATTCAGTAGTATTCAAAGATATCAGCGAAAACTCAGATCAAAGTATCAAAAGAAAAAATATTATGAACAAGAATCACTGCAATGATTAGACAAAACCTCCTACTTGTTAAAATTAGCATCATGTTTAACTATCCACATGCATTTCATGCCTCTTCTCATATTTTTTTTCACATAACAATCACTATTCATGTGACCTTTTTGACAACAAAAATTACACATAACCAAAGAGTTATTTACATGAACAGGTTTAATAAATCTTACTTGTCTTCTCCTATGGATAGCAAACTCATTTGAATTAGAATTTAATCTATTCTTTTGAAAACAGACTTGTTTCTTGTGTTTAAACAACTCATTTAGACCATCCATTCTTCTTTTCAAATCACCTTGTTCCTTTTTGAACAAATCACAAAGCTTTGCTTTTCTATCAAGCTCAAAATGTAAAGCAGTCTCACTCTTTTTGAAGTAATCATTTTCAGCAATCAACTTTTTATTTTGTTGAAAAAGATTTGCATTATCTCGAAGTAAAAAACTAATTTTCTGTTTTAACTCCTTGTTTCTTGCATAAGATTCTTTCAAACTATCATGCAATTTTATAATGAAATGTTCAAGGTCATCTTCAGTTTCATCATCACAATCAGATTGAGAGTTAGAAGATGTTACCTCATCATCTCCAATGGCCATGAAAGCCAATTGAGCAGATTGATCTTCCTCTTCAATTTCACCATCGGAATTGCATTCATTCCATGTGAATTGAAATTTGTTTATTCTTGGTTTTCTTCCTTCTTTCTTCTTCATCACTGGACAGTCACTTGCATAGTGTCCAGGTTGGCCGCATTCAAAGCACTGATCAGTTTGCTTTTTGTTGAACTCTAGCTTCCCTTTGTTTCTCGAGTTGTTAAACTGATTTGGGAATGAATTGTTAGGTCCACCTTTTCCGAATCTCCTCTTGTTGAGTATTTGTTTGAAACTTCTTGTGATGAGAGCGATATCATTGTCATCACCTTCCACATCTTCTTCATCGAGGGAGGCAGAATCATCTTCATCTTGTGAGGCTTTTAGAGCAATATTCTTTCGCACTTTTGCATCCTCTTCCTCTTGCACCTTAGTCTTAAGTTTCAGCTCATAAGAGGTAAGAGAATTAATAAGAGATTCAATAGGCATAGTATTCAAATCTCTAGCCTCCTCAATAGCAGTCACTTTATTTTCCCAATCATTGGACAAGGCATTCAGGATTTTTCTATTTTTCTCACCAAGAGAATATTCTTTTTCCAGCACCTCTAAATCTTTAATGAGATCATTGAATCTACAATACATTTGATCAACATTTTCATGAGGTTCCATCTTGAAAGATTCATACTTTGTAACTAGAATGGACTTCTTTTGTTCTCTAACATTCTCACTACCTTCATGAATTTCTTTCAGTTTGTCCCAAATTTCTTTAGCTGACTTGCAACCCTTGACTCGAATAGATTCATTTGAGTCTAATGCACAATATAACACATTCATGGCTTTTGCATTTAAGGTGAGATGAGCTCTATCCACAGCAGTCAGTTCACTTCTTGTTTTCGGTCTAGATGCATGAGTATTTTCATCTATAAGAGAGGTATCATATGGACCTTCACTAATAATAAACCACAATTCGATATCAATAGATTGTAAAAAGATAATCATTCTTTCTTTCCAACTCATATAATTTGACCCATTAAACACAGGTGGTCTAATAACAGAATGTCCTTCAAAAAACATAGCATTATTGGTTGTCATCTTTACTCCAAAGCCGATTGAGCTTAATCTCTAGGAGACCAAGCTCTGATACCAATTGTAAGGATCGAAGACAACCAATCGAAAAGCCAATCGATAAGCAATTAAAAGATCACAATATAACAATAAGTAAATAAAAGGGAAAGAATTTGCAAACCAATTAACTACCCAACTCCTCTTGAGCTTGTAGATTAATTCAAATAAACTACTTCAAGTTGATGAATTACAATCACTCTTGTGTACAAAGGAAGGTTCACCTCCTCCTTGCCCCGAACTCCACTCGGTCAAGCCAGGACGTTTTACTATCCCTCAGGACAACCCTCACAGAGCTACACTCATGAAAGATTCACTCACAAATGAAAAGCTTAGAATGAACCTCACACCACTAAGACTACAAATCTTCTTTGATGAGTATTTTATCACTAAAATCACTCTAGATCTTTTGTATCTTCAGTGTGCAAAAGTTGTTTGAAGTGTCTGACCAACCACTATTTATATAGGACCAAGAAAGTGCCTCATTAATGCTTCCAACGGATAGAAAGTAGCTAAACAGTCAACTAGCCGTTGGTAGTGTCGGACGTCCGATAGCCCTGTTTTATGCGTCCGACAGCAGGCAGTGAGTTTCAGAGATTTTCTTCAATTCTTTCGGACGTCCGGTGCAAGCTCTTTGTGCGTCCGACAGCAAACAAACAGATTTGAGAAATTATCTTGTTTCTATCGGACGTCCGGTAGAGACATATTCAGCGTCCGATAGTTTCGTCGACTTCGAAGGATCCTATTAGACGTCCGAAGCATGCGTCCGAAGTTGTGCAATGATTATCGGACGTCCGATCCTGACTTCTTGAGCGTCCGACGGCTTCAGCATACTTTGTCATCTTTCAATTGTACTTGATCATGGAATCAAATAACTTCATAACTGAAAATATATCTTGAAGAAATATTAGTATCATCCATTTGTTTTGTAAACATCAAAAGATAGGGATCAAGATCAACAAACTCAAAACAACGAAATTGAATCAAATGAAGCTACATTACTAAGACAAACTCTCGGCCAACTCAATAGATTTCCAGCAATTAGATTGGTCATAAATCCAACTTTTCCCTCGGTTAATTCATGGTATTAGGTGCTTAAAATTAACATGCAAATATTTAACTTGCTAATCAATATTTCTAGTTCAAAATCAGCTTCAAACACAGCCCTAATCATCCAAGAAAACCAGAAATTCTGTTCAATTAGTCATGGATGAAGTTGCATGCATAGATTTTCTGTTCTCATTTTATTTCCTTGGTTAGCCGAGCTACTTAGCCTCATGCAAGACTTAATTACCTTCTTATTAGTGAGGTAATCATATTCGCAAGCTCTGGTGTATCAATTAACCAAAATTACAGCTGCGTTTCTGGTTTAAGCTCACGGCAAGTCTAAATTTCTTGCGCACAACAGAAATTCTGTTCTTAAAATTCCCATTCGAGTGCCTAACATCAACATGCATGTCCCTAGCTGACTTATCCTTATTGTAATTAATTAGTTAACCACTAAATCAAACTCAAATTGTCGCAGGAAATCAGAAATAATGCTACATTTCTAAAATAGCTACTCGGCAGAATGTTTAGCCCCAAAACAGAATTTTTGTATACTATACCACATCATCCGAATGCACAAATCAACATGCATGGTATTAGACTTCAAGTTTTCATTCAGCTAAAGTCACTTAGGTGTTCAGATGTCCCAGAAAAATGAAAATAAAACTGCATTATCGGCTCAACTTCTCAGCAGAAACATCAACATTCAAAACAGAAATTTTCTAATGGCTTAATCTCATTCATCCGATTGTACCATAGTACATGCATGCCTCTAGATAGCTCAAACTACCTCTGATCAGTCCTTAAACGATCCAGAAATTTACCTCACAGCAAGCTAAGCTTTCACGCAAAATTCTGGAAAATTTCTGCTCCCTCTCGGCTCTCACGAACACTGGTTGGTTGTTGCAGAACCGCAGCTCACCAGCTCTCCCTCTCTTGTTCACACGCGAACTGGGGTAATGGTTCTGGTTGGATGTTGCAGTTGCGGTGGAGTTGCTGGAAACGGTTGCAGTTGGTTGAGGTGAAGAAAACACAGAGGAACTTACGCACAGCCTCTCCCTCTCTTCCCTTGAGCTCACTTACGGAACCAGAAATGGTTGCAACTCGCGGACAGAACCAGAAATCTTCCTCTCGGCTGCGGAGTGCAGCTCGGCCTCTCTCTCTCTCTCTCTCTCTCGGATTGTCGACACTAGCTAAGCAGAGTGAGTTGCAGTTGTAGTTTTGAGATGTGAAGTGGAAGTGGATGAAAGAGTGCCGTGGTTTTTGAGGGTGGAATCGATTGAGTGTGGAGTTGGAAATGGATTTCGATTGGTGGTATGGGGCGGTGCTAGGCTGCTGTCCGAGGTCTTGTTTGGTTTGGCATGGAAATATCATGGTTGTGGTGTAGTGGGGATTTGGTGGTTTGTGAAGGGCATTTTGGTCTTTTCACATCTCCTCCTAATATCCCCTTAAGTCCTTGGCTCTAACTAAAGTCCAAAAATTATCCCCAAGTGTGATTTAAACGTCGAATTATACACTAGTCCTACAAGACCTTAATTATCGTAAGTCTTACGTCCTAAGTATATCTAGGATACTTATATCGTTCTTGTCCCAAAATTATCGATTAAACTTGAATATTAAGGTTCCTAGTAATTCCTAACATTATTTAGCGATTAAATTAGTTATCAAAATTTCCAATTATTTATTCCCAAGAAATAGAGTTAGTTAACTCGAAATTTATCGTTTTAGTAATATAAAGTCAAGTGAAACAATAATTTAATCCAAGGGTGTCAGATTGCACATAAAAATTATTTTTACGCACTTATTTGAAAACAAAGAAAGATAAGGATATATTTATCGAATTTTCACGCCGTAAGCATGTTTAATATATTAGAATCATATTTATCTAAAATTCATTGGCTTTCATCTTAACGCGGAAATTCCTATTAACATTTAACATTATTAACGATTAAAACTAGTTATCGGAAATCAAAGAATTTATTTTAAAGTAATAGAATTAATCCAACTCAAGAAATATTAATTTAGTATGGCAAACCGAATAATTCAATATTGGCACAATTATATTATTTATTACATAGAAGTTATCTTTATACTTTTATTGCAAAACAATTAATTATAATACTAGAATTCAAAGTAATTAATGATTAGATCAATGAAATAGTTTACCATCGAAATATGAAGTTAATGTAACAAAACTAAGAAGTTTAGTAGTTTAGCACAATTCTTTTGTTTTGCACATAATTTTTATTTCTACGTACTTATTTAAAAACAATGGGACTTAGTGCTAAAATTTATTAAAGAATTAAAATGCAAATAAAATATGCACTGATATTTATATGTCTATTTTCAGGGTTCTCACACAAACCACATCAAATCCTTTTGGACTTCGAGGCAATTCTGTTACAAAATCCATGGTTATGTGTTCCCATTTCCATTCGGGAATTTCTAGTGGCTGCAATAGACCAGAGGGTTTCTGATGTTCAGCTTTTACTTGTTGGCATATCAGACATTTCCGTACAAATTCTGCCACGTCCTTTTTCAAACCGTCTCACCAATATAACTCTTTCACATCGTGATACATTTTGTTCACTCCTGGGTGTATAGTATACCTTGATCGATGTGATTCTTCTAGAATTTCTCTCCTTAACCCTTCATCAACTGGAACCACAATTCGATCTCGAAACCTTAACATTCCTTCAGACCCTAATTTAAAGTCTAGGGTTTCTCCTTTTTGCACTTTCTCCAAATTTTTCTGGATTATAGGGTCCGTTTTCTGTGCCTCCTTAATACGCTCCAATAATGGTGACTTCAACGACAAGTTCCCAAATAAAATCTTCAATTTCTCCAAGCGAGGATTCCAATTGCCAACCTCTTCTAACATGTCCCATTCTTTTACCATTAACCCCGCTACTTGAGCCTTTCTACTTAAAGCATCTGCTACCACGTTGGCTTTTCCTGGGTGGTAGTTTATTGAACAGTCATAATCTTCTAAAAATTCTACCCATCGCCTCTGTCTCAAATCCAATTTCTTTTGGGAGAACAAGTACTTAAGGCTCTTGTGGTCCGTATAAACTTCAAAGGTCACACCATACAAGTAATGCCTCCATTTCTTTAAGGCAAAGACCACTGCGGCCAATTCTAGGTCATGCGTCGGTAATTTTTGTTCGTGAGGCTTCAATTTTCTAGAGGCATAGGCCACTACCTTACCCTTTTGCATTAGTACGCATCCTAGACCTTCCCTAGAGGCATCAGAGTATACGACATAACTTTCTACTCCGTAATTTAAGTGTTGTATCGACTACTTCCCAAAGTATATAAAATTCAACTACTTTAATTTACAATCTATTTGGGCGTTATACTCAATTAAACAATCTTCACCTAAGATAGCATTATAAACCTGACATTATCGCTCCCTAAGCTCTATATCTCTCACAACGAGTCGATTTACAATGTGTAATAATCAATTATGCATGCATACAATTGCAATTAATTTCACTCCATATATATCATTAGTACAAAGCAATTCATGATCAATTAAATTATACCACATAACAAAGTCAATTGAAACATATATCTAGCTCAAGTACACTTTAATAGAAAGTCAAACAAGTCTTTAGTATAAGTACTTTCAGTATCCAAACATGGCAAAGTTCCGACTCAATCGTCTCAACATAGCCAAGGTGACAATCTCATTGAGCATATTCGCTAATGAAATTACCCCATCAATAGGGCTAATCAAAAATTCCTTAGTACATTGTAGATCCATTATGTCCGATACCAAATCAAATAGTATCGTCATTACCTAAATACATTAATGGCTCTTAAGTATTCTAAATAAACTCAAACATTTCATTCATCAAGTTTTCTAATAACCTAACAGCTAGGTATCTTTATCCTATTGGATATTAGCCCCAAATAATCCTCCAATAAAATTCAAAGAGAGCCACAATGTCATCTAGAACTCACCTCTAATTATTTGCAAATGGTAGCATACTAATCACATGGCAAATTCATCAAACTTATCTCCCC
This sequence comes from Coffea eugenioides, assembly GCF_003713205.1. Classification (NCBI taxonomy): domain Eukaryota; kingdom Viridiplantae; phylum Streptophyta; class Magnoliopsida; order Gentianales; family Rubiaceae; genus Coffea; species Coffea eugenioides. The sequence goes on along the minus strand of NC_040036.1, from coordinate 54,250,475 downwards.
TCAATTTTGAAAACTCTCCTCTAGGTTTAGAGCCATTCACAACTGCATAGTTCTTGCTTAGACTGCTATTTCACTCAAATTCTAGGTCTAAAGCCACATTTTAGGGTAAGGGATGGTATATAGTTCATTTACTATCAAAAGGCTAGTAAAGCCACTAATAATGCCTCTTCACTTTTAACTTTCAAAAGCTAGACTCAACCCTTTCAATTCTATTTTTCCAAATTTTAATCATGATTTCTAGTCACATCATAATACAATATGCTAAATCCTTCCCAAATTGCAAATACACCATTGAATGAAATATCTAGTACTCGAGTACAAGAATCTGGCAATAGGATAATTCACAACTCAGGCTGGCCAGTCCCAAGAGTAAATCACCTATATGTGAGATTCCTACCCAACATACACATCTAATTCCCTTAGCAATAGTAGTTAATTCAATACTTAATAGGCCATTCCCTACGGTCCGAGAATCCTCTCTCGGTTTGAGCTCTTTAAGAGCTCTGATACCACCTGTGACGGCCCCACTTCTCCCTAAGGCGAACCAGAGGGTTGGCGGGTCGCCTGCCTAACTCTCGTCAGGACTCACGCAAACAAACCGACTAATTTTCCACGTATAACCTAAATCGAAACAAAATTCGTCATCCGAACATGTCACACCTTTAAACGGCCGGAATACTAAAACTCATTAACTTCAGAGATAACATTGCCATTGGACATCTGAACGTTCACTCCTAAACACATCTCCAACCAGCTCAACACATAACTACAAATATACATATTACAAACCACACAGCGAATTCATAAAGTTCAAATAAATTTATACAAGCCAAAGCTTAGGGTTTGCACTTTTCCAGCTTCAAGTGGCAACCCAAAACAAAAGATACATAGTCGTTTAAACACAACAGTTACAAAAGCTAGAAAGAAACAGACTTCAAATCTCTCGAATGCCAAAACCTGTTAAGGAAAACAAATATCGTGTGGTGAGGTTAAGCTCAATGGTGCCCCAAAACATGCAATCATATAACACAAATAGTAAATCATAACTTCAAGCTTAAATTCAGCAAGTGGAAAAGCATATAACAGTACAAGGTAGGATACAGGGCTCTCAGGAGCCATTTTCCACGCACTTGATCAAAATTAATCGTAGTTGACCCTCCGTGAACTCTAACTATCTAAAGTCCATGTAGATCCATTATTTTTCCCTTAACACGCTCCAACCAACTTACTCCCACCGGGCCCGCACACCTGACGAGAGAGTTTGGTATTACTCGAGTATACCTTTCTGTAAACTAGTCGAGGGATTCACCCAACGACGTCACATTATAAACTAGTCGAGGGATTCACCCAACGACGTCACAACACGTTTTTACCAAGTCAGGATAAGAGGTCTTTCCACCCTAAGGTGTACCTGGTAGATTAGTTGACGAGTCCACACTCCAGTCAACATTTGCAAGATATTCGAGAAAACATTTCAAGCAAGTCACCACTCGAAAGGCTAGTGCGATAAAGTACACACTGCCACTTCGATGGTTCAGGAAAACCACTTTCCAATTATCACATAACAAGTCAAGAAAGCACTTTAACACTTTAGCCATAGAACAAGCACGGACACTCACCAAAAGTGAAGCTCAAAAGTCAAGATGGGAATCGGAGTCCACGTCCTCGCTAAACCCTAGAAAACCAAGTTTTAAAAACTATAAGTTTTACTATACGAACTCTTGGTTTAAATACAAAGATTATCTGGTATAAAACTAATTTATTTTCTCGGAGTAACTCAATAAATCTCTTAGAATTAAAGCTAGTAAAGTAGTAAAATATTTCGGATGATTCCTTTAAAGCTACTTTTCCTTCCAGAGGTGCCACTAAAACCAAATTAATTCAAACAAGTTTTCTTGCTGAACAAGTTTTCTAAGCCCTTCTTTTTAAAATTATTAAACTCTCACACTTTTAACAATTTTCCTCAAAACAACTAGCCAAGGATAATTTTACGAAAAACTTAAAGTTTGGAAATTAATACGATTACTTCTTAAAAGTAATAAAGCTAGTTTGAGCAAAGAAAAGACTTAACTAGTTGTCAAGGTTTTAAAAAATCCCGACATTTACTTTAATGTTAACGTACTATACTCAACTTATATAAATCGATATTAAGATAAGATATTTCAATAAAGCTTGATAAAAAATACTCGAATTCAAGAGACCAAAACGGACTTCACGATTCCAACTCATTTGCACTTTGAATTCCAAGTCACCCATTAAGTAAAATCACAATCCAAACATCAATTTCACTAGGGTTTCATCAATCATTAGCCCTTGGTCTCAACAGATTCAATTCCAAATAAAATTCAACAAAGGAAGTCCAAGGTAACAAAACAATTCCAAATCACAAACTATGGACCTTCCAAATACATTTCAGCCAACCACTTGAACAAATTCACCAAAACTTAAACTCTTGCAAAACATTACTCAAATGGCCAAGAGCTTCAATAGTCAATAAAATTCCAGCAAATGTCAATTCAAGATGTCCATTAAACCTCCATCTTTTACTTGCTAGAAACACTAAACATAAAGCTTATAATCTGTCCAACATGAAATGAATCAAATAACAAGTAATTCCAGCAAATTCTTCCACCAAGACGTCCCCATAAATCTGACATCATCTAAGATATAATCTTCCAACAATTTGACAGTTTAAATGTGAAACTTTCGTCACAAATTCTTCATTTTTCCACTCCAGCTCAACATGCAGAGTGGAGTTATCATGCTACGGTGTATCTTGTGCAACAATATGAAATTTACAGCCAAAGATTCAAAAGGAAAGCTGGATAAAATTCTGTTTCCTTCTCTCAGCCATGCTGAAAATTTTCAGCAGCAATCCATCTTTAAAGCAAGGAATTCCTCCAATAATCTCTCCATTTCGTACTCAAATCTAGCATGCATGTTAAAACTAAAGTGTTATGCAATGTATCAAGCCTTAATGTAAGAATTTAGAACCAAAATTCGTAAAGAAATCTGGAAAATTCTTTCCCTCGACTGAAACTGGAAAAATTCCAGCATGTTTCTTCATGCGATCTCAACCCAGAATTCCATCCATTACCCAGGTTTTCTTCAATTAAACTTCACTTAACACATAAAGCTAACATATTACATGCATTTCTTAACACAATTTTCCATTCGACAGCAATTACGGCTGCAAAAAAACATGAAATCTCTCGGCCATTCCAGAAATTTTTCCAGCAGATTAGTTAGTCATTAATCTGGATTTTCCTCGGCTAAATCTTTGTATTTTGTACTCAAATCTAACATGCATGACTACTTAACTACTTAACTATCAGTTCTAATCCACATCAGGTTCGGACATTATCACCATTCATCAATCAATCCAGAATTTTTGTTCAACTACTCTCGGATGACTTGCATGCAGCAGATTTTTGTTTCATTTTTATTTTCTTGCTTAATCCGAACTGATTAACCTCATGCAAAGCATAATCATCTCGTTTTTAGTTAGCTAAACACATATCTAAGCTCAGATTACCTCAGATGAACAAATTTAAAGTTGCATTTCCATTTCAAACTCTCGGCAAACCCATTTTTCCTTCACATCAGATTTTCCTATGTCTCAATTCATCATCCGAATGCACAACCATCACATGCATGTCCATAGATAACTTCATTTACCTCTGATCAACTAATCTAAGTCCAGAAATTACCTCAAATGGCAGCTCAGCTCACGCGATAGGAAGCTGAAATTTTCCTCTCCTCTCGGCTTGCTCAGAAACTCGGTACGCAGGTCTGAGCTTGGTGGATGCAGGCTGTGGTGTTGCGGTTGGAGGTGATCACAGTTGGTTGGAGGTGAAGAAAGAAATGGCAGCTCTCGGCTCTCTCTTTTCTCTCTAGCTTGCGACCAGAATAGCATGAAGAGCTCGGCTCTTTCCTCTCTCTCTCTCGGTTCAAGGCAAAAGAAGGAAGTGAAGTGTTGTTGTGAGTTGGAGGTGAAATGGAGATGAGCCGCGGTAAGAGAGGTGGAGTGTTTGAGTGGAGAAAAAATGGCATCCGGCAGAAATGAAATGTTTGGATTTGAAGGCTGGCCAATGCAGCTCGGTGGCTGCATGGTGAATCCGAGATGGTGGAGGGCTAATTTGGTCTTTTCACAACTTGTTCGACCTTCCACTTAGTTCCCTCATTTGTAAACTAACCCCAAGATTTTACCTCAAATGAAATTCGATAGCCTACTAGCATACTAGTCTCACAAAAAAAATTAAACTATCGAGCTTCAACGTCCTAAACGTAATTATAAAAAGTTTTGACTTAAAACGATTTTGTCTTAATTCTAGGTTTCGGTTAACACCTAACGTTATTAACACTTAAAATTAGCTATTGAAATTCAAATAATCTAATATTAAAGCAATAAAATACTCTACATCATGAAATATTAATTTAACTTAGCAAGATTCAAGTAACTTAATATTTACACAATTAACTTATTTATATATAAAAATTATGGTCACATACTTATTTAAAAACCAACAATAGTAACGGTTATTAAGAGTCTAAAATGCGAATGCAACATGTATATATTATTATTATTTTTCAAGGTTCTCACAGTTAACCCTCCCAAAAGAAGTGGAAGAAAATATTGCTAATTTAGTTGTTACGCTCACTAATACAACAATGGCAAATACAAAAATTATAGAATAACTGAATGTTTACAATTTCTTACACAGTGTGGATATTTATAGAACTTGCCCGCAAAGATGTAGGCTACAAGTCTTTCACTATCCTCTACTTTTAAACATTGTGTACCTTTTGCCCTTCTCTAGTTTCCTGTAATTGGCCAGATGGGACCAAAGTGGTACTATGTGTCAATATGAACTTAATGCAAGTGGTGTGAATGATAGTTGATACTTGCTGCTTAGGTGCTTGTTGAGGTTTTAACCTTCAGTGGTGACAAGTATTGTTGTTTTGTGGTTTCATATTACGGAGTAATTATTTTTCTTTGGGTTAAATCAGCTTATTTAGTTAATCATCTAGCTCTTGGATATCGTTTACTCTTGGGTTGTCATTGCTCGGTTGTAGTCTTAATATCTGTACATGACAGGATTGTGCTAGGTGTCTTATGTACTTCAGAAAATTACACAGGCTTAATTGCTCACTTTATCAATAACTCCAATTGTATGCACTTAGCTTTTGTATATTGGTTGGAAAAATTGTGAATTTATGTCTGATGTACTATAGCTGAAATGAATCTGGAATTCATTTAACACGGTGTTGCAGATTTCTTTCAAGCGTTGGGGTTGGTTTGTGGGGGAACATAAAGTCCCTCTTGTACAATCTTTAATTCGTAGGGCATTTTTGTTTTTGCTGATGGTAGCTTCATAAACGGTTTATGATTGATAATTGGCAATGGTTTTTGATGCTGTTTGCTTGTTTTCCACCCTCAAAGCAGGAACAACTGCTTTAACTCGTCAAGGTTATTCCCTTGACAAATGTTCCCATCCAAACAAAAGTGTTAAAGACCAGCTGTTTATGGCTTTCCTCCGTTACAACACCAGCGAACATCCAAGTTTGCATAAACAATTTTATGTATCGGATCAAATAAGATTAATATATGTTCCATTTTGAATCACCACCTCTTCGTTGCATGCGTCCATTACAAGAAAATAAAACCCATTTTGCCATAAATAAATTTATTTATGGGATGGGGGAAAAATATCTCTCTCTCTCTGTCAATTGTCCCGTACAAATCTAGCACTTTATCGCTCGCTCCCATTTTTTTGTGATGACGTAGGAATTTTCCCAAAATCCAAATTTTTTGTAGGATGAAATAAACTTAACCTATTTTTCAATACAAAGCCTGCTCTTTACAGCTTCCCAATAACATTTTATTCCAAACTGCATATTTTTCCCGTCCATTCAAAATGGTGTATTTCTCAAAATTTACAAAAAAAGATAGCAAAAGAGTGAATCGGGTTTGAATCCCATCCAAACCCGAGAAAGGCCGTTATATTTTGCAGTTTAGGAAGCAACTATTTGGTTTACACAGACCGTTTTCGCTTTGTTTAAACCATACAAAGGCACGCTTTGAAATGTTGAAGAGACTCTCAAATGCGGAGTTTAAGTTTTCCCCCCTTACGAGTTTTTCACCAATTTCTGATTTTTTTTGGAGGCCAGCGGATTGCAAATTCCTTTTCAATCGTGTTTGTGGTTCTGTGCTGCTGATATTACTGAACAATTCACATCCCATCTGAAGCTGAGGTTGGCGCTATTATGGAGTCTTGTTTGAATCTTCCGGTCTATCCAGGCATGTCGATTGATGTAGAAGCACTGGCCTCCGAGTGCATTGATATTAGGGAATTCTCTTGATGCCCAAAATTTGGATGAATTTGCTGTCCAGTAATGATAAGTGTTTTGATGGCCTGGTTAGAGAATTCTATGCGAATTCTAGTGTAAATAACGACAAGTCAGTAGTGCGTTCACAGGTTAGGAATGTACATATTAAGCTGTCTACTGAGGTTCTATTTGCAGAGTTTAGTCTGGTTGACGGTGGCTATACTGTTGATTATAAAATGATTAGTGCCAAGAATGTTGATAAGGTTGTTGCGGCGGGGTATAATGAGACAGAGTTTCTTGGAGAAATTCTGCAAACTAATGACAACAATAGGTGTCAAACGGGTACAAAACCAAAGTTTTATGCGCCTGATATGAAAGTTATGCCAAGGCTTCTACATCTCATAATCACTCATGACATTGTTCCCAAAGCTAGAAGTATCACTTCCGTTAGTGCAGAAGAAAGAACAATTTTGTGGCATTTGTTGAAGAAAAAATCCTTGAACATTGCCAAATTGATGATTGCCACCATCTTCAACAAAATTAAGAAGATTAGGAGCAGGGAGAATAAGAAAACCCATCTCCCATTCGGTATATTTTGACCAGGATCTTTAGGCACTTTAACGTTCCCTTTTATAGTGAACATATTGACAAAAACTTTTACGGTCATAAAATGGGAGTTTCGTACTTCAAGAAACTGACAGTCAGAACTGAAAACTAGGGTTGGGTGTGGAAGAAATTTAAACCCGTTGATACTGTCATTGGAGAGACTGGGTCACAGAATAAGAAAATTTAAGTTGTTAACGAATTGGATGAGATGGGAAAGTGTGTTGTGGCTGAGAAGCTGCCGGTTCGGGAAGACAAAGAAGAGCTTGATGATGTTGTTATACTTTCACAACAAACCAGAGTTGGGGGAAATGTATGTTAACGTAAACTCTTTTGTCATCTTATTGTTTATTTATGTCAAGTAACCACAGTGCATAACCTAATTCCTTTATTCGTAAGTTAAAAATAAGGTGAAAGAAATTTTTAAAAAGGTTGGTGCCTTGGAGCTGAAAGGGACCAGATTTGAGACATTGTCGTTTCTAAAAGATGTAAGAGATGTTCCTTATGTTTCCTTCACTACTTTGTATATGTACTAATTTTTTTATCGAGCAGTGGCATCCACAAGGATCTGGAGTAGCAAAGGAGGATGTGAAAGAAGCTATAGCTTTTCATCTTAGAGAATTCATGCCTAACATGTAAGTTGAAGTCTAGTTCCTTTAATCAGTTAAAATATGTCACTTTCATCTTATTTTTATGCTCATCAACTTCATTGTCTATAGCTGTGTCAGTGTACTAGATAAGCAACATATTTTTGATGTTGAAAAAGAAGAATTGGAGCAGGTGATGCATCATGAGCAATGTCTTAATGACAAAGTTAAGTTTTGCATTCTTTTCAACATTGAATGGCTCCTTCTTCAATTTCCTTTATTGCCATTTTACTGAAACTGTGCGTTTGTTCCATTGTCTTAAGGTTATGACACAGTACCTTCATTTACTCCAAAGAGAGTACCAGCAATATTTTTTCTTCAATCCTTTGTTTTGGGTACATTCTAATACTTTTTATTTACTTTTTTGTGGCTTGCAAAATTTATAGCTAACTCTTGCTTGTCATGCACTTCATTGCAGCTGAAATGCGTGTTAGATTATCCATGCATATCTCTTACAACCAAAAAGGCTTTTGTTGATGAAACCAATCAGCAAACTATGAAATATCCTGAAAAGGTATACGCATTTTTTCCCTCTCATTGCTTTGTCCCACTGAACAGCACCGGTGGAAATATTACTTTCATGGCTGATCAGCCTAATATTGCATAGCTTTTAACAAATTGTTGTTTTGCTTATTTGTGTGATATGTGCAGATTTTTTTCCTTATAATTTATTCCAAACATTGGTTTCTCATGATTGCACATGTCAAGAAAAATGAAGTCTACATAGTTGATTCTATGGACAATGTAAACACATTCTACCAGGGTATAATGCAATCTGTGGTGCGTATCCCGCAAACTTGTAGCTTATGTTAATAAGAAATAATGTAAGATTTATAATGGCAGGGTGTTTGTTACTTTTGTAGGAATGTATTTTGCTGGAATTTTTTAAGGACGGACCCTGGACATTTTTCCTTGTAAATCACAAACTAAAACAGACAGATGCGGCAAGTTGTGGAGTTTTCACTTTGAAGTTCATGCAATGTTAGGAAATGGGGTGTCGACCGAAACCAGTAAGTGCACAGATGAATGATTTCCGTCTAGCAGACTAACTATATTGCATCTAAATACTTACATGTGTATGTACAGCTTGATGTTGTCATTGCTAGACATTTTATTGCCTGGGAGATTGCATTGGGAAAATTGGCAAACCCCATCAATTATGCTGCTTTTGTGAAAGAAAATAAACAGGCAAAGGAGGCTGATGGCAAATAAGATTTGCAGGAAGTTGGTAGCAATGATGTAGAGCAAGTGGAGGCAGGACAAGGTACATTATATCTCTGTGTTCTAATTTACTGGTGAATGTTAATGGTAAATGTCATTTGAAATTCATTTTTAAATGACATTATTGGTACCAAAACTAGTTGTGTAAAGCTGGGGAAAAAACTGTATGCGCCTCCGTTGCAATGCATCTGTTGCTGACCAAGGAGACAGGAAATTTATTTTGTAGTCTTCCAAACCTTAACATTGAATGGGCGTCGCTTTGCAAATTTAGTGTTTCCACTATCCATCCATTTTTCTTGCACTTTCTAGATTTTCTTGTTTGATTTTACATGTCCGGGCCATATTAAATTTCATAGCCAGTACATCCAAGTCATCTAATGCTTTGTGTAATTATTTTTTATCAGCGGAAAGTACAGGACTCTGTTCAAGCATACCTCAGGGCCCTTCTAATAAGGATTCCAATAAGAAGCTTCTAATTCTGGATTTGAATGGAGTGCTTATGGCCAATTCATTATCTAGGAGGACCAGAAATCGTGACTTTAACTTCAGACCACATTGCTTTGAATTTTTGCAAGCCTGTTTCTCATATTTTGTGGTGGCAGTTTGGTCATCAAAGCTAAGGTATATGTCAATGTATATTCCAGATTTACTGATTCATACGTTATGGCTTCTTTTTATTTAAAAACACTTCATATGTCATTTTTTTCCAGGTGTAATATTGAACCAGTGTTGGAAAGTGTATCAACACAAATGAAACAAAGTTTTGAACATAAACTGATCTTTGTCTGGGTGAGGCTTCTTTTGTATTTATTACGCCTTTCAGAGTCAGTCGCTTAGGATCATTTGTGGTAATGTGCAATTGGGGTACTACTGTATTTTGCAGGATCAATCTCGTTGCATTGTCACAGAAACCAAACTTAGGAAAAATCAGGAGAAAAAGATTATGTTCAAGGAACTAAAAAATGTTTGGAAAGATTATAAGTCATACAATACCTCTAACACAATATTAGTTGACGATTCTCCGTATAAATCATTCCTTAATTCTGTAAGCGTACCAACTCAATTTTCTCTGTGTGATATAGTGTTGAATTCCCATTTAGATGATGCTCTAACTTTTTTCATTTGTGAATTGTTTAGCCGTACAATGCCATCTTCCCCACCAGTTATACATCTTCGACTGTACAAGACAATTATTTAGGTCCGAAGCATTTTTGTTGGTTTTGTAATTTCTATTATTGAAGTAACCTGAGATTGTTCAACTACCCTGAAAACATATATTTACAGATCCTGAAGGAACTTTTGTACAGTACTTGAAGAAATTGGCCGATGCAGATAATGTACAAGAATTCATCAAACAAAACACTTTTGGCCAATCACCCATAACAGAAGGCAGTGATGATTGGAACTCTTACAGTGATGTTGTTTCCAAGCTTGGCTTGGTTAATCCACCATAGGAATTGAAGCGAAAACGGGAAGCCTCAAAGAGATATACTCCTGAGGTATACAGTAGGTACATGTTAATGAATATGTTTCCAAAACTACAGCATACTCTGCATATTTTAAAAAAAAATTGTCTTCTGCACAGAGCAAGCCAAAAAGAAAAATGTGAAAGCAAGAGGAAGAGCAGGATGTAGACCTATCATTATGAGGATGCTTCACCAAACATATGGGACAGCAGAGAAGCTTTGTTGTGAAGGCTGAGACAAGCAACACTGCTGTGCTTTACTCAGACGCTTGGTGCGGGAACTTATAGTGGCAGATTGTGGTACTACTTTCTTCCCTTAGGTCTGCCTTGTTTAGAAACTGCTTTGGCTGAGTCCATTTATGAATGGTATACAAATGGTCAAGTTGGATATTGTTTACATATGGAAGTTTCCGAATGCAGATGGTACAAAAAAAATGGAAGGCTGCAGAAGAGAAAGGAAATTTCCTTCTTAGATCGCAAGTTAGTTGTCGGTTATGTATTTATTGGTTTGAGGTTATAGACAGAAAAAGCTCAAAACCCAGTGTAAAACACATGGTCGCGTCTGCATTTTGATACATTGTGCTTTTTTGAACACTCCGTCGTACTCACCCCAAGATTGCAGGCTGATGTTGTGGCTCTTGAGTTTATTCCAAAATGTTTGTCTATGTTTCAATTGTCCCCTATAGCTTTTACGATTGTGCCTTTTATTACTTATGTGTTTCGGCCACAATTGTTTTACTCCAGCCTTATAAGTTGAAATGTTGTAAGTTTTTCGTGTCAGCATATTCTTTTTGTTTGTTAGCACCTTTTCTTCCCTACGACAATCGTGAATGCCACTCACCCCATCTGTACATCTACTGCTTCTGTTGGATAGATCCCTCCAAACTGAGCGTGTAGAACCTGTTGACAAATGGAAGTCTATATGAACTCTATTGCTTAAGCTAATCCATTGGTTTAATATGTCATTGGATAGGAACAATTACATGCTGGCAGACGAAGTGAAGATATTGGAGTCAGAGATGGGAATGTCCCTGCTGGTGACAAGTTTGGACAACTTGCAGTACAAAATACACCTCTGTTGACGGATTACTGCAACAGAATTTGGCAGATGTTATGGTAGGGATCTGCACAGCAGCCGCACATACTGCTCATAATGCAAATGGTTTAACGGAACAGGTAACTGCTGCTTCAACTTCTGATGAACAAGTTGTTGTTTGTGCTTGTGAGTTCAGGCTGGAAGGTAGTCTTGCATGAAGAAAGCAATCAGTATTATTACATTCGTGTTGGAACTGGTGAAACTTGAAGGGAAGTTCCTGATGTGCCCTTAGTTCTGCTTTCCTTTGCAAAGGCGAATCGCTCGGTTTATTAATGAACAGAGTATACAAATCTTGAAATTGGAGGCTGTAATCTATGATTCCTCCCCACATATACTCGTTTTGAACAGTTAAAGTCTCCTAACTTTGTAGACAGAACTGTGACGGTGTAATTGATAAATGTTGTAGAGCAGCACTGATGGTGGTATTGGAGTTGGCTTGTGTTTCCATTCAATGTGACCCACAAATTTTTATAATAAAACACCCAATTTATTTCTATTATTCACTGTAAGGTTGAATTAGAACAAAACAATGACTAAATTCATATGAAGCCAGCTCTTGTTTGCCACGTCCAAAGCACCATATTCTACACTCAACCGAATATACTTTGTTTGTCCCACCAGGCCTGATAAAAATATGGAATTTGTTGGTCTGCATGTCATACACCATTTCCTCTACACGTTTGATTTTCACCTTATCATGACGGATTGAAGTATGAAAACATTGAAAGTATCAAGTCATCTTCAACCTTTGCCACGGCATATTTAGTAGACAAACGATATCCGAAAAAATGTTAATGATCTGCTTGTACAAAATCATGACCATAAAATGCTGGTATGTTTTATTCGATACAGGAAACCCATAAAGAGATGGTATTTGCATTGGAGAAGGAAGGGAGAGAGACGGAGGGGTTTGGAGTGTGCTTGGGTGGAGATGATTTTGAAGATTAGGCATGGGATATTATAAATTTAACGACGGTTATACAACTGTCAAACTAATTAAAATTCAACTTCAAAATTATTTGTGGGATAATTTCATAAAACAAATCGTTGTCACTTTCTAGCTTGCATCACCTTCCCGTAACAAACCAGGTCTTTATGGCTTTCTTTCATCATAAGCAAAAAAGTATCCACTTTCGGTAAATAAAATCTACTAATCCGAGAAAATGAAATATTTTGCCCCTGGTTTTCACATCAACAAAACCAGTTCTTTATGGTTTTCTCCATTATAACAAAAGTGTACCCATTTTTTAGTCAAAAACAGATTTATTGATGGATAAAATAAATCTAAAAAAGCCCATTTTCGAATAAAACAGCAGCTCTTTGGGTCTTTCCTCCATTATAAGAAAAGAGTGGCCATTTTGGAGGAAAAAATAGATTTATTTATCAAATACAATTAATCAAAATTGTGTATTGCAATAAAACATCAGCTTTTTATGGGTTTCCTCCATTACACCAAAATAGTACCTGTTTTGGAGGCGAAACACATATATTTTTATCGAAAAAAATAAAAATCAAACCCATTTTTCAATATAGCACCAACAAATTTATGGCTTTCCCCCATTACAACACAAGTGTTCCTATTTTGGAGAAAAAAATAGATTTATTTATCGGGTAAAATTTATGGGTTATGGTGTTTTCCGATAAAACACCGACTCTTTATGGCTGTCGTCCATTGCAACAAAAGAGTACCCATTTTCGAGGCGAGAAACAAATTTTTTAATCCGGATAAAATAAAAATCAAACCGCTTTGCAATAAAGAACCACCTCTTTATGCCTTTCCTCTATTACTCCAAAAAGTCTAAAAATTTTGGAGTGAAAAATGGATTTATTTATCGGATAAAATTTAAAAGAATGGTGTTATCCGATAACACACCAGCTCTTTATGGCTATCCTATATTATAGCAAAACAGTTCCCATTTTGGAGGCGAAAAACAAATTTGTGGTTTGGAAAACAAAAGTGTTTTGCAATAAAGCACCAGCTCTTTATGACTTTCCTCCATTACAACAAAAGTATACCCATTTTGGAGGAAAAACCATATTTGCTTATCGGATAAAATTATAAAAAAATGGTGTTTGCCAATAAAATACCAGCTCTTTATGACTTTCGTCCATTACAACAAAAGAGTACCCATTTTGGAGAAAAAAAACAGATTTACGTATCGGATAAAATTACAAAAACATGGGGTTTTCCAATAAAGAACCACCTCTTTATGGTTTTCCTCCATTACAACAAAAGTGTACCCATTTTGAGAGGAAAAAACATATTTACTTATCGGATAAAATTACAAAAAAAAGGTGTTTTCCAATACAACACCATCCCTTTCTAGCTTTCGTCCATTACAACCAAAAAGTACCCATTTTGGAGGAAAAAACTTATTGGATAAAATTACAAAAAAATAGTGTTTTCCAATACAACACCAATCTCTTTCTGTCTTTCTTCTATTACAAAAAAGAGTACCAATTGGAGGAAAAAACATAATTAGTTATCGGATAAGATTTCACAAAAGCTAGTGTTTTGCAATAAAACACCAGCTCTTTATGGCTTCCCTGTATTACACAAAACAGTTGTCGCGCCCCACTTTTTAATCGAAGAGTTATTGTGGGTGTGTGTGTAGTGTGTGTGTGATATACAGTGAACGTGTGCGAAATGAAAAGTAAAGGCCATGGGACTTAAGAATGCGACGATTTGGCCAAGTGAAGTTCAAAAAGGGTTTTTTAATGAAAATGGAGTCGCCACTTGGTATAGAGTTAGGGTGTACCAAGTCACCCAAAAATGATTTTTGTTTTTGAATGAAAAAAGTAAATAAACCCTTTTAGAGAACTTTTGGGTCTACGTAACCAAAAACAGGGATCGGGAGTCACATTTGATGAAGGGGAAGGCAAGGATAAAGATCCAAGGCACCCCTTCGACCTAGCCAAGGCTAGTTGCGTGATTTAGCCCTACCTTTCCTAATTTTTCTACCCAAGGTATGTATCGCATGTTGTATCGCATGTTGGATGCACTACATGAATGCATAAACCTAGACCTAGGGGGTCATGGGGGAAATTTCTCTTCAAAGGTTGAGTGGTGCCAATCACATTAATTGTGAAGCCCAATAACGATCCTTTGGAGAGGTCACACATAATGCAAGTGGAATGCTCAAACAAGAAAAGAAAATGTGAGGGGTGTGCAAAAAATGTCTCTAAACGCAAAAATATACTCCAAGTGCAAGTGAGCAAAATGCATATATGCAATTTAGAAAAGTGTGAAAGTGTCGGTGTGCAAATGAAGATAAAAGTGTTCGTGTGTAAGTGAGGATAAAAGTGTTTGTGTGCAAGTGAAGATAAAAGTGTTCGTGTGCAAGTGAAGATAAAAGTGTTCGCGTGCAAGCGAAGATAAAAGTGTTAGTGTGCAAATGAAAGTGTAATGAGGATATAAAATGATGGGATGGATTTAAAGTGCATGATCCTAGGGAATGCATGCATATTGGGCACGGGGAGACCTAGATCGTGACTCAATTTTCTCTTTTATAGAGGGAATATAAGCGTGCTAAGGCTTAGAAAAAGCCACACTCGTCTATATCCCATATTTAAGGGGACCCTTCAAGCAAATGTACCCTACAACTAGCGTGAAATGCAAAGACCTAAAGTGAGAGGGAAGGGATTAAAGGGGCATGCCAAATGATAAAAAACTAGGAAAAATGCGTGAAATGAAGTGAAACACGCAAACATGCACCTACGAAAGGGAAATCCTAAGGGTCTAGCGTTGGACTAGCCCATCTATGAATTCCCACTAGCGTTGGACTAGTGGAAATGAAACAAAGAACCACAACTAGCGTTGGACTAGTGCGGTGACGGGAAAAGGGGCCACTACTAGCGTTGGACTAGTGTGGTGACGTCCATTCATCCATCACATTCATTCATAACTATAAAAAGCGAGTAGACATGCGAATTACTTATAAACACGTAGCACATAACACTTAGCATGCTCTCGACTAGATGCAAGGTCCTAATAAAGCAAATTAACACATAGCAACCAAACAAGTAATGAATCTATTACACTTGCTAACTAAAACAAAAGGGGAAGGGGAAAATGGACCAAATTGCTAGCCAAACCCTATCTATTACAAGCCAAGAGGTGTACACATACCCATAATGAATAACTAAATAAAAGTAAAAGTAAATGAAATAAATGCAAGGAATTAAAAAAAGGCAAAGAAAGCAAAGTAGACATGCAATTCTCACTTAACACGTTGGATCACATAGGAGAGACAAAAAGGGATAAAAGAAGTTGTACCTCCCCCGTGTGTAATGCTAGTAAGGTGAACAAGACTTAACTTGGGCTATAGTCACTAAAGAACGGGATAACTTGGGCTAAAACCATTCAAAACAAAGGATTAATGCACCAATTTAATGATAGAATATAAATAAGACAATCGGAATCCATCAAATATCGAATCCTTCCTCACTTTGCAACTTAGAAATGATCAAATAAAAACAAATTAGACCAATCAATCATCTAAATCATCTCAACATGCAATCAAATAATGCACGGTTACCAAGAAAAAGAGATTATCAACCAAGTTCTAAGGTAAACACTCCTAATGATTCACTTACAAATATTAACAACCCCTCAAGTCCGATTAATTATTATAGAATTTCAAGGGTCCAAGATCAAATACGGGTCAATGAGTGGTTTCACTTGCATTTTAGGATCCCTAAAGCAACCATTAATCAATCAAACCGAAATTAATTAAAACGTTTTAAGAACCTTAAAGGTCCCAGAGCAAGACAAAGGTCAAGCAACAAATTTATTTAAGAAAATTAAAGAAAATAGGCAAACATAAGCTCATGTAGACATAAGGTTCACAAAATCATGCATTAAGTACCACCTAAACAAATGAAAACAAACAAGCAATCGAGTTGAAAAATTGAGGCTACCAAGGACTCAAATGCGAACATTAACCAAACACTCAAGCTTATCAAACACTTCTAGGCACTTCAAAATCCAAAAGCAAAGAAAAAGTCAAGTAATGGCTTGAAATCCAACTATTCTAAGATCTATTTGCAAAAATTAGAACTTAATTGAGCCTTTATAATATTGCTGCAAAAATTCAGGGACCCAATTGATTGATTTTCAAAGCTTATGGGCCTTAGAAGGATTAGATAGAAGCCAAGGGGTTGGAGTGCAATTATTTTAGAACACTTTACATGCAAGTTTCATGCAACCACGTAAAGAAATGCTTCTGCAAATATTTCTTAGGCTTTGAAGCCTTTACAACTTTGCATGACAGATTTTTAAGAAAACAAAACAAAGACCCTCAAATCAAAACCCAACTTCAAGTTCCTACCAAATTTATCATGCACGCACGAGCCAAAACAAAGATGATTTTCTATGCAAATCTGGTACAACAAACTGAAAACCATTCCAGCAACAAGAGATTTTCAGCAACACCGAATGAAAAAATGGCTGCAACTTTCTTATCAATTCAGATTTTTATCACAGCTTTGATTTAGATGTTTTTAAAACCCAACAACACAACCCTAAACCAAGCCATTAACTATACCACTACCATGATCCTAACAAGCTGAAAACTCAAGAAGATGTCATACAAAATTCTGGAATAAAGCTCATACGAAGAAACAGGTTTATTCTTTCCAGCAAACACTTGAACGTGATTCAAACATTTCAGCCCATATACACCCAACATCCCTTAATACTGAACACTTCAAATGAAACCAGAGTTATTGGCTATAATCATCAAACTCGGCAGATCACAACTCACTGCCAAACAAAGAAAACCAAACAGCAGCTGAAGCGAAAAAAGTTTTCCAAAGTCGCAGGTCTGAACCAGCAAATTAGGAATTCATGCAAAGAAACATAGAAAATGGGTAGGTTTAGCTGAAATACTCTCATGAGATGCAGCAAAGCAACACAATCTAAATGCCCAGAATACTTGTCAAACCTGAATTTTAGCCCTTCAAGATATCAGACCCAAAACACAAAAAAAAAACAAACTCCAGCGGCTCAAGAGAAAAAGGAAGCTGCTCGCACGGCTGTAACATGGTCAAGGGTAACTTTCGGCTACTCTAAGCTTCAATGTAATGAACTAAAAGGGACTTAATGCAACTCCTAACTCACTCCAGCACAAAGACTTGGGACGAAGGGGGGAGGGAGGATTAAATACAGTAGTGCAACATGAAATGCAGCAGGAAAAATGGAACGGAATCATCCTGAAATTCGGCAATATAAAAGCGCATGAACATCTGCCAACTTTAAACATGAAACTTCAAGAAATCAGCCTAAGGCCCAAGTCGTGTGAACAAACAAGATACTTGCAACTCACGAACAAGAAAGCACGCTCATTCTGCTTCACAAAGGAAAAAAAAAACACAAAAGCTAACAGCTTTCTGGTTCCTAAGCTGCAACAAGAAGATTCTAACACAGCTTTGATAACAAACAAGTTCATGGCATCCTCAGTCAAGCAGCAAACAAAATGAGAACGACAAACAAATCACAATTCCGACGACTAAAGAAAGAGAAGGATGATTTACAGTCCTCATCCTCAAGCATCGACAACACTTAGGAAAGGAAGAAAATTTTGCCAAACTAAAATGGAAAAGGATCCATGACTACCTGGGCTGCTAGACGAAGCAGCAGAGACTCCTGAAAATTGCACAGCTCTGGCAAGTTAGATCCGCGAACTGGGTTGCAAGATGCTCCAGCGCTGATGCAGGCGATACCTTCCTTTTCCTTCTCTGATTTGCAGCCGAAGCCCTTCTCACAGCTCACCCTCGTTCTCTCTTTTGCTCTCTCAAACAGACCCTTTCCAGCCGCCCTTTTTCCTCGGCCTTTGCTCGATGCCCTCTTGATTCTTTCTATCCCCTCCAAAACCCCTGCTCTCAGTTTTTCCTTCCGTCAGCTCTCTCCCAAAACCCCCTCCCGTAGCTCCTCTCTTGTTGTTTTTTTTTAGCCGTCCACTGCCAAAAAATCCCCCTTGCGGCTGTTGCTCTCTTAGCCTTTTATATGAACTCTCAACCTTCTAAACCCTCACCCCAATGGTGAGGATGAAAGGCCTGCTTGGCCTCAAAATCCAGCCCTTCGTGGCTGTCCTTTGCAAGCTGCAAAAATGTGCAGCTTGCATGCCGCGGCCATCTTTTTTTTTTTTTTTTTAATAACTAATAAATAACAATAAAAATAATAATTCAAACAAACTTAAACTTAAATAAAATGTACAACATTGGCAACCAAAAAAAGCTAAGATTTTCCTCATTTTCATTCATTTTTCCCTTTTTCCTTTTTTTCATTTTTCAATTTTCAATTTTCTTTTCATTTTTAAATAATGAAACCAAATCCAAAACAACTAAAAACATATATTTTGAACACTTTTCTTTTCCTTTTGAGAAATTCTACGCTAAAATGGCTAAAATAACTAAAACTAAAAGTAAATAAAACTAATTGTGACAAATAAGAATAGAACAATTAAAAAATGAATAGTAAATAAATAAATAATAAAACACCAAAAATTTGGTGTCTACAACAGTACCTATTTTCGAGGCCAAAAACAAACTTTGTAATCCAGATAAAATTAAAATCAAACACGTTTTCCAATAAAGTATCAGCTTTTTATGGTTTTCCTCCATTACAACAAAAGTGTACCCATTTTGGAGGAAAAAACATATTTACTTATCAGATAGAATTACAAAAAAAATGGTGTTTTCCAATAAAACACCAGGTTTCTGGCTTTCCTCTATTACAACAAAAGAGTACCTTTTTTCGAGGCAAAAAACAAATTTTGTTGTACGGATAAAATAAAAATCAAACACGTTTTGCAATAAAGCACCAGCTCTTTATGTCTTTCGTCCATTACAATAACAGTGTACCCATTTTGGAGGAAAAAACGGATTTATTTATGGGATCAAATTTAAAAAATGGTGCTCTCCAATAAAACACCGGCTCTTTATGGCTATCCTCTATTAGACCAAAACAGTACCCAATTTGGAGGCGACAAACCAATTTGTTTTTTGGAAACAAAAAAACAAATTAATTTCCAATAAAGCACCAACTCTTTATGGCTTTCCTGTATTACAACAAATGTGTACCCATTTTGGAGAAAAAAACATATTCACTTATCGGATAAAATTACAAAAACATGGGGTTTTCCAATAAAGCTCCAACTCTTTATGACTTTCCTCCATTACAACAAAAGTGTACCCATTTTGAGAGGAAAAAACATATTTATTTAACGGATAAAATTACAAAAAAATGGTATTTTCCAATACAACACCATCTCTTTCTGGCTTTCCTCTATTATAACAAAAGTGTACCCATTTTGAGAGGAAAAAATATATTTACTTATCCGCTATTACAAAAAAATGGAATTTTCCAATAAAGCAGCAGTTCTTTATGGCTTTCCTCTATTACAACAAAAGTGTACCCATTTTGGAGGAAAAAACATATTTACTTATCCTCTATTACAAAAAAATGGTAATTTTCAATAAAGCACCATTTTTTAAGGCTTTCCACAATTACAACAAAAGTGTACTCATTTTGGAGGAAAAAACATATTTAATTATCAGATAAAATTACCAAAAAATAGTGTTTTCCAATAAAGCACCAGCTGTTTATGACTTTCCTCTATTACAACAAAAGAGTACCCATTTTGGAGGGAAAAACATATTTACGTATCGGATAAAATTACAAAAAAATGGGGTTTTCCAATAAAGCACCAGCTCTTTATGGCTTTTCTCCATTACAACAAAAGTATACCCATTTTTGGAGGAAAAAACATAATTACTTATCGGATAAAATTTCAATAATATGGTGTTTTACAATAAAACACCAGCTTTTTATAGCTTCCTTCCATTACAACAGGACAAGGTACCCATTTTCTAGGCGAAAAACAAATTTTGTAATCTAGATAAAATAAAAACCAAACACATTTTCCAATAAAGCACCGGTTCTTTATGCCTTTCCTCCATTACAAAAAAAGTGTACCCATTTTCGAGGAAAAATATATTTACTTATCGGATAAAATTACGAGTTGGTGTTTTCCAATAAAATACCAGCTGTTTATAGCTTTCATCCATTACAACAAAAGAGTACCCATTTTCTAGGCAAAAAACAAATTTCTGAATCCGGATAAAATAAAAAAGCAAACACGTTTTGCAATAAACCACCAACTCTTTATGCCTTCCCGCCATTACAACAAAAGTATACCCATTTTGGATGAAAAAACATATTTACTTATCGGATTAAATTACAACAAAATGGTGTTTCTAATAAAACATCGGGTCTTTATGGCTGTCCTTCAATATAACAAAAGAGCACCCATTTTGGAGGCGAAAAACTAATTTTTGAATCCAGATAACATAAAAAGCAAACACATTTTGCAATAGAGCACCAGGTCTTTCTGCCTTTCCTCTATTACAACAAAAGTGTACCATTTCGGACGAAAAAACAAATTTATTTATCGGATACAATTTAAGAAAATGGTGATTTCCAATAAAACACTAACTCTTTATGGCTATCGTCTATTATAGCAAAATTGTACCCATTTTGGAGGCGAAAAACAATATGTTTTTGGAAAAAATATATATTGGTATCTTGCAATAAAGCACCAGCTCTTTATGCTTTTCATCCATTATAACAAAACTGTACCCATTTTGGAGGAAAAACATATTTACTTATCGGATAAAGTTACAAAAAAATGTTTTCCAATAGAACACAGTTGTTCATGGCTTTCCTCCATTACAACAAAAGAGTACTCATTTTCGAGGCAAAAAACAAATGAGGCGAAAAACGAAGTTTTGCAATAAAGTACCAGCTCTTTATGCCTTCCCTCCATTACAATCAAGTGTTCTGTATTTTGGAGGAAAAAACAAATTTATTTATCGCAAACATTTTAAAAAATTATGTTTTTCAACAAAAAATCAGCTCTTTATGGGTTTGTTCCATTATAGGAAAAAAGTACCCATTTCGGAGCTGAAAAAGAAATTTGTTTATTGCATAAGCAAATTTCAAATCGGATTACCGACGACTCATCAATCTTATCGTTACTTAAACACAATACTTTGTAGTTAACAAATTTAACCCAAAAAAACCATATTTTCTCTCGGAATCTTCTAACCGCCTAGGGTTTCCTACACAAGGAGTTGTCATGGCGGCCTCTTGGCCGCCTGGTCAGGCATTTAGAGGTGGTCCGACCCCTCCAACCAGAAGCTTCGTAACTGTGGTTGCTGGGGAGGCGTCGAACCCCGCAAGATCCGAGCCTGGCGTGGTCTCAACGTATCGCGGCGAACCAGCGCTGCGCATGTCCAGGAGCGAGATGCTTCAATTAGCGGAGCCTTTCTGCAATGCATTGGTGGGGCGATTCGTGTACGGCCGCCCACCCATGGAGCAGATCAGAAAATTCATTATAGCTTTAGGATTGAAAGGGGACTGCCCAGTAGGGCTCTTGGACGCGAAACATGTCCTCCTGCGGCCAACATTGGAGGAAGATTACACATGATTGCTGTGCCGCCACACATGGTATGTCCGGAATATTGCTATGGTCATCTCTAAATGGTCCTTGGAATTTAGGGCCAACCAGGAGAGCTCCATTGTTCCGGTCTGGGCAGTCTTCCCAGAGTTCCCCCTGCCTTTCTTCGCGAAGGGTCAGTTAGTGAAGCTTGCGTCGGCATTGGGTCGTTTCTTAAAACTAGATGCGGCTACGGGTGAACTGTGCAGGCCATTAGTGGCATGTGTCTTGGCAGAGGTGGACTTTGCGGCACCGTCGACTCAGCGAATTTGGATAGGTGACGAGGACTTTGGGTTTTGGCAGCGGGTAGAATTCGAAACATGGCCTGCCTTCTGTTCTTTCTGTGTTTGTGTAGACCAAAGGAAGATGGTTGCGCGAAGAAGCATCCAACATTGCAGCCAGCGCCGCTTCAAGCGGAGACTTCGAAACCTGCTCGAGTGTACATACAGAAGAGGGCGAATGAGGCAGAAGCGGTGGCTGCGGCGGACCCAGTCCTTGGAGGTGCCTCCGGGCTCTGCACAGTGGGGGAGGAGCCTCACCAGCGTGACGGCCAGACTGGGTTGCAGAAAAGCAAGGAGGATGATCTTGCCGCAAGTGCCTGTCCGACGCTGGAATGGCATGGGAATTTACGAAAGGAGCCAGGGGCTGATCACGGGGGGCATCGGTCTAACGAGGTGATTGGAAGCTCTCCAGCGGCGCCTCCCTCGGCCCAGCAACCAATCCCCGAGGCAATGGGGGATGCCGAGCAAGCAGGGACAGTCTGTTTCTCAAATGCTTTTGTGGCACTTGGGGACCTGGAAGGGGAGCTGGTCCAAACCTCAAATTTTCGGCCCGGCAGAAGTCAATCGGTGGGGAGGCTCTCCCCAGCGCAGCGCGTGAAGACAGGGGGCAGGAGGAAATCATTGGAGCACGGCGTTGGTCCAAGGGTGTCAATTGGAAACTTACGAAGCTTTCATGGTGGGCTGGAAAATAATCTCCCACAAGGTGCGTTCATCGATGCCAAGGATGTTGAGCTTCTCAACAATCTGGGTAGGAAATCTGGGAGGCCCACAACTATGCCAAGAAGCTGCAGCAGTTTCGTGCACAAATTCCTTCTTCTTCCACATCTAAATGATTAGGCCGATCAATATAATGGTATGGAACATACGGGGTATCTCCCGGGCTGCGTCTCAACAGTTCCTCCAGAAATTATGCTCATAGCATTCTGTTCGCTTGTTGGTTTTGCTGGAGCCAATGACGGACGTTGGACAGCTTGACATTGTCTCCCGATGTCTGCGTTTCTCTAGAGCCCAAGCGTTCTTGGAAGGCAAAATCTGGGTCCTTTGGAGCAAGACTGTAACGCTTGAATTCGAGGAATAGGGGGACCAACTGGTCCATATGAAGGCGACATGGGTTGGGACCACTCTTCACTTCTCAGCAGCATATGCAAAGTGCACACGGGTGGGGAGGAGAGACCTGTGGAGGGCAATGGAGGAGATTGCTGGGGGGCTTGACGGGCCGTGGATAGTCGCGGGGGATTTTAATGTCATTTCCAAGGCAGAGGAGAGGCTGGGTGGAGCCTCCCCAAACTTGTGTAACATGGAAGAGTTCAACGACACAGTGTTTAACTGTCTCCTATCGGAGGTCAGTTTTGATGGCTCGGCCTTCACATGGACAAACAGTTCGTTGTGGCAGCGCTTGGATAGGGCCTTAGCGAATGAGGCCTGGGGGGAACTATTCCAGACCACTAAATTTTTCCACTTAATGCGTGGGCGGTCAGACCATGCCCCATTACTAATTAAGTGTGGGAGTTCAATGAGGCGTGGCTCGGTGTTCAGATTCCTCAATGTATGGATGAGGCACCCTAAGTTATTAGAGGTGGTTAGGGAGGCTTGGAGGACCCCAGTGTCTGGGAGTAGAATGGTGGGCTTTTTTGGCAAGTTGTCACAGACCAAGACGGCCCTTCGAAGCTGGAATGCGCAAGTGTTTGGGAATCTAGTTCAGAATATGAGCGAGGTAGAGAAGGACTTACAGCAGAAGGAGTAGGAGTACGACTTGGTGCGGGACCCAACTTCGAGAGGCATTGGGAGAGGCCCGAGCCTGTCACGCCTGAGCTCTCGCCTTAGAGGGGGAATATTGGAACCAAAAATCAGCGATTAAATGGATTCAATTGGGCGATGCAAACACGAAATTTTTCCACTTAGTGGTCAAACAGCGAAGGTCCATGAATTTCATTGCTCGGGTGAAAAGGGAGAACGGGCAGTGGATTGAGGACGAGGAGGGGATCAAGGCCTCCACAGCTCAGTATTTTGCGCGGCTATTTTCTACAGAACGGGAGGATAGATCCTCACCAGTGATAGACGGTACACTACCGATGGTGAGCCCGGAAGAGAATGAGCTATTTCTCAGGATGCCAACAGTGGAGGAGCTAAAGGAGGTGGTGTTTGCACTGCCAGTGGACAGTGCCGTAGGCTCGGACGGGTTTGGAGCTGGGTTTTACCAGGGATGCTGGGATATCATTCATCCTGATTTACTGTTAGCCGTTCAAGATTTCTTCAAGGGAGTTCAGCAGCCGCGGGCCTTCACGAGTGCCATGATAGTCCTGATCCCGAAGGCCCAATGGAAAGAGTTCTGACCCATTAGTCTCTGCAATGTCAGCTCTAAGATTATCTCAAAAATCCGGGCCAACCGGCTTAACCTACTGTTCCCCAAGCTAATATCACCTTGGTAGTCTGGGTTTGTTCCAGGTAGAGAGATCACTGATAACATCCTCCTGGCCCAAGAACTGGCACTGGATATAGATAGGAGAGTGAGGGCGCCAAATATCATGCTAAAGCTAGATATGGAAAAGGCATACGACAGGGTGGAGTGGGGCTTCCTCATCTTTATGATGCGGCAGTTCGGCTTCTCCGAATGCGCGATCGATTTGGTTTTCCGGACGCTGTCCAACAACTGGTTCTCGGTTCTTATCAATTGCTCGCCAGCAGGGTTCTTCAAATTCTCCAGAGGGGTACGCCAAGGCGACCCGCTGTCGCCGGCTCTGTTCCTGTTAGTCGCAGAGTTCTTGGGGCATGCACTGCAGCGGTCGTTTGCCCAGGAGGTGGACAGGTACTTTGTGTCGGCAGGATCCCGAGTGCCATACTTGGCCTTCGCAGATGACATCCTGATTCTTGCTAGATGTTCGAGCGAGAGTCTATAGGATATGGGAAATATCTTTCAGCGTTACCAATCGTTCTCCGGTCAGAGGATTAATGCCGGGAAGAGTTCGTTCCTTATCTCAAAGTGGGCGTCGGAGGAGCAATGTGCGCTAGTGGCTTCGACACTGGGTTTTCAGAGGTAGAGCTTCCCTCTCACCTACTTCGGGGCACCCGTGGCACGGGGACAGATGTCTTGCATACTGTTTGATTCAATCATTGCAAAACTGAGAGACAGATTGCTCTACTCGCGGTTTCTGTTAACAGGGGGTAAATTGGTACTTCTGCGACATGTGCTTAGCTCGATCCCGATGTACGTTCTGCAGGTGTTGCAGCCACCGAAGGCGGTGTTTGCTAAGTTGGGAAGGATCTGTAATGCTTTCTTATGGGACAAATCGAGGGAGGCCACAGGCATTCATTGGGTAGCATGGGAGAACTTTGTTACCCGGTGGAAGAGGGAGGAATAGGCTTGAGGTCTTTCGAGGATATGTGCTCAGCCTTTGCCTATAAGCTTTGATGGAGGTTGAGGCAGCGGGAGTTTATTTGGGTACAGTTCATGCATACTAAGAACATACGGGGGAGGCATCCCATTAGAGTGCAGGTACCGAGGCCTCCTTGGTCTTGGAAACGCCTGGAACAGGAGCGGGAGACAGCTGAGCAGCAGATCTGATGGTGCATTGGGAGAGGGTTTATAGATTTCTGGCACGATTGATGGCTCTTGGAATCCCTACTGGCAGATGTTGTTGCGATGGTCGACCCCCCCATATGTTGGTGGCGGAGTTCTTTGGTGGCGACAGATGGTGTGACGGCCCCACTTCTCCCAAAGGTGAACCCAAGAGTATCCGCGGGACGCCTGCCCGACTCTCGCTCAGGACTCGAGACAATTCCAATTCAAACCTAGTCTAATACTAACAATGAAAATCGGAATAAAGGTACGAAATCATTTCCATATATAAATATCCAGTCTTACATCACAATTTCAATTTTACAATCACTTTTTCCAAAATATACAACATCCAAAAGTGTCTAGTTGATTACAATCAAAACACTAATACAAAAGTGCCTCAAGTCGGCATTTCCTTAACTCCTTCCAACTGGGTTCCTGTTAAGAAAAATAAACTAATGGGATGAGCTGACGCTCAGTGAGGCCAAGAAAATCATGCAAGCAGGTAATTCAAGTAGCAATAAAGCTGGTACGAGAGATAAAGCTATAACAGTCAAGCAATTCCTGAGTATTCACAAAACACATTCAAGAAGGATACGGAAGCTCTTAGGAGCTCATTTCCACTTGCTTTGCCAAAGTTCAATCCAATAATCCGTAGAACTTTACTTATTCCATTTATGATTCTGAGTCGAATGAGAGGTACCTCTCACCCGAATCGGTGTGGTACATACTATCGCTCAGTGGTCGATTATACCTTTATGGTTCTGAGTCGAATGAGAGGTACCTCCCACCCGAATCGGTGTGGTACATACTATCGCTTAGTGGTCGATTATACATTTATGGTTCTGAGTTGAATGAGAGATACCTCCCACCCGAATCGGTATGGTACATACTATCGCTCAGTGGTCGATGAGACATCGCTCCAATCGACTTATGCTTTGCTTATAGTTCTGAGTCGAATGAGAGGTACCTCCCATCTAAATTGGTGTGGTACATACTATCGCCCAATAGTCGATGAGACATCGCTCCAATCGACTTAGGATGGTTTATGATTTTGAGACGACATGAGAGGTACCTCCCACCTGGATCGGTATGGCACATACTATCGTTCAGAGAACCGATCATTTATTTAGGGTTTTGAGCCGACATGAAAGATACCTACCACCCGAATCGGTGTGGTACATGCTATCGCTCAGAGACCCGATTATACGATTATAATTATAAGGGTTGATGACATTCAGTCCAATCGATAAATACCGTTATAGGCCGATGAGCGCACTCAAATCGGCAGTCATAAGTTCAATTATGAATTGAGGAGATTCACTCCAATGACATATACAGCCATAGCATATAATGCAATTCAATTCAGGCAATTCAATTACAATTCATTTTATTGAGAATGCATTCGATAAAGTACACACTCGACTCAGCAGTTATAACCCATCCATTTCATAATGAGCAATTCACATAATTTCTAAATATTCATGCACTTCACACTCACCAATTGAAACAAGGAAGTAAGTGCGTAAATAAGTCTTTAGGTGTTCCCATCGAGATTCCCTTGAAGGTCTCCTTGAACACCTGAACAAACAATAGTTGTCTATTACACACTATCACTTAAAACCCTAATTATCAAGGAAGATTGCACTCTTGTACAATCTAAGAAAACGTCACAAAAATGAGTCTTAATTTCTTATAAATCGAGACTCAAAAGTAGGATTTAAATATACAAGAAAAATCCAATTTTCATCTTTAAAATCATTGGAAGGAAACGAGTAGGTATAAATCATTTTTTTCCAAACGAACGATCGAAGATGGACTGTAGAAGCCACGTCACAATCCGGCCAAAAATTATCGAATTCAGGGGCATTCTTTGAAAAATCATAACTCACTCTCTGAAAGTCCAAAATTAGAAAACTTGGTACCGTTGGAAACTACTTTCAAAGTACTAAAAGTTCCTAGAAGGTACTTTTCCATAATTTCAAATGGAAGACATTCAAATTTTAGGTTCAAGAGGCTGTTTTGGAATACCAAGACAGTTTTGGGTTGATTTTTGGCAAAGTTTGGAAATTCGAAAAAATTCACACAATGCGAGTTAGCCTCTGAAATTTGGAACTCAATTAGAGTTACAAGCAAAGTTTAAAACACAATAAGCGGAACAAGAATCAGAGTTTTGAGCAACAAGATATATTGGCTCAAAGTTACTGAAATTTTCTCACCAACCCGAGGTTTTCCAGATTTAAAATGGGAACTTTAAGACTTTGGTTGAACATTGAAATAGACTTGGAATGGCACCAAATTTGGTAGTATTATCCTACCATTTGAGGGCTATTCCTCTGCCAAATATCATACAAAAATTTACATGGGTAGTTGGTTAACAAAATCATTAAAATTCCAAAACTTTCCAAGGCAAAACTGCCTTGTGCATTCATCTCCCTTTTCTCAAACATTTGGCCAATGAAATTTTACAAACATGGTCCAATTATGAAGACAATGCCTAAGAAACATTCAAAATGTGTTTGATAGGTGATTATCACCAAGAGTTTCGAAATAACAACTGCCAAATAAAGATTAGCTATAAATCAGTCCAGAATTAGGGTTTTCTTTCACGAAGACAGCTCTGAAATCCGTTCACAACTTACTCAATTCAACTCAGAATTGGGCGTGGTCAATGGCGTTGAAAACTATATTCATGAGGCTACAATTTCTTAGAAGGAATCATTTTAAAATTCTGTCCACCACTAGGTCATATTTGAGCATCAAGTCGCAGCTCAAAACAGGGCTTCTAGCACTGACGAGAAACAAAACAGGCAACTTTACAAGGTTGGTACGGCTCACTCAGGTGGAAGCAGAGCATGCATTTTATACCGTTGGAAACTGGAAGTGTCTTGTTTCTAATGCCACAAACAGTACTCGATTTTGACATCAGAGGAAAGAGTTATGGCTGAAACAAAACCACTGCCAGAGAGGCTCTGGTTACGTATCTAGTTTTGCTACATTTTCTAAATCTCAACTTTTGGCCAACCAATTTGGATGATTTTTGGTGGAAATTTTCTACACAACCCACACAACATATTTATATCAAAATCAAGTCAATTGAACCACAAAAAAATTGCACCAACAGGTGCGGCAAAGCAGGGGCAGAACCGGCATCTCAACATGCAACCCCTCATTTGATTTCCTTTTCACTTTTAACACTTAGTTCTACTAAATTAACACTTAATCAACACAATTAACATCCAATCTAATCAAATCATATCATCAAAGCCATTGTGGGATTTCATAGAGCCTACTCACAAGATTTCTAACAATATAAAGCTACCCATATGAATCTATGAGCTCACAAGTGCAATACAACTTATATAAACCAAGATTCAAGAGGTTGATCATCATTTACCTTCTTAGATGGCTAGAACAGAAATTTTCAGTCACCTTAAACCCAAGAAAACCATGGAAATGCAGCTCTTCTCCTAGCTTAAGATGATCACCAAGTAATTTGCAAGTTGTGGTTAAATTTTGAAGTGATTTGGGCAAGAGATTGAAGAGAGAGAAGGTGAAGAAATTCTGGTCTTGTTCTCCTTGTGAGGTTCGGCTGCTTGAGTGTATGTGAGGGAGGGTAATCTGATGTTATTGGCTTCTAAAGGAAGCTTAAAATATGTGGTCCAAAATTACTCCAAGTCCACTAAGAAAATAATGCGCGCGCGTTTCGTGCTCGTTTCCTCTCGAGTTTGTTTCACTTGTACCCTAAACCTTTAATGCACTTCCATTCATACTATTATTATTCACTCTTAATAGTCTAAAAATAAGGGTCTAATATCCCACAAATAATTACGCGCGCAAAATCCCGTACTTCCGATTTGTGCGCGATAACGCGAAATTTCTAAGCAATTCTTATAACGATGGTATAACTATCTAGTACTTGAGGACTTAAACATAAAAATAACTATTTTAAAACTAATGTATAAATCTTCAATTTTCAAGCTCGTTATACCCTCGAATCGATTATTATCTCCAAACGCGCATTCACTATTCTCACTAAACGAGCTTTTATAAATTAAATTGGGTAACAAGTCATTTTAAAAATACATGTAAGCCATGGTTCCATGTAATTGGGTCTAAAAAGGTTGGAATAAAATATTCAGAGCAAACAGGTGAATAAATATTTAAATAAACTAGTAATATTTGATAAAAATAAGAAAATTTTCGGGTCCTCACATCCTCCTCTCCTTAAAAGAATTTCGCCCTCGAAATTCACACTTAGGATAATAGTCATACCCCTTAATAGTCACGCTTATCAGATCAATCACTAACTTACATTTCCAACCCATACTTCACAATTTCTATTCATCCAATTTGTAGTCAAAATTTGATTCTATCTCATGAATCTAGGGTTTTGCAAAAGGGTGTGTCGTACTATGGTCACTTAGAACTTTAACTAAGCAAATTCTACTAGTGTCAAGTACTTATTCCAACTTTCTCCAAAGTCCAAGATATGTGTCCTTAAGGGCCTGAATTGTCCTCTCGGACTGTCTATCAGTCTATGGGTGGTAATTGATCGTACAATCATAATCCTTCAACTCCACCTATCTTCATTATTTCAAGTTCAACTCTTTTGAGGAAAACAAGTGCTTAAGACTCTTGTGATCCATGAAATCCTCAAAAGTTACTCCATACAGATAAGATCTTCACATTTCAATCCAAAATCTTTACCGGTCTCTTGTCATAGGTCAAATTCTCATCAAGTCCTATTCCTTTCAGTCAAACTCACACTTATTGAACTTAACAAAAGTTGGTGCCCCCTCGGGGTTTGTAAAACTATCGCTAGGTGTCTTTCATGAATTTCTCAAACATCAGAGTATATCGATATATCATCAATAAATGCCACCATAAATTAATCCAAATATGGTTTAAAATCTCGATGCATTAAATCCATAATTCTAGTGGTGCCTAGTGCAAGAAATAAATCAATTACGTGAGGAAATACTCAAAACAAGAGCCAATCAAGGAACATTGGAACTAATAATAATTTACATTCATTATCATGTCAAGATCCATACAATTAGCAAGTTATGGAGGAAATCACAAAAATATAGCACGTAGGTGCCACAAGAGTATTTTTAGTCACGTAAGACTAAAGTAAAATCGAGTGCCTCAAAAGTAGGCCACACAATCATACAAAAT
This sequence comes from Coffea eugenioides, assembly GCF_003713205.1. Taxonomy (NCBI): domain Eukaryota; kingdom Viridiplantae; phylum Streptophyta; class Magnoliopsida; order Gentianales; family Rubiaceae; genus Coffea; species Coffea eugenioides. The sequence goes on along the minus strand of NC_040036.1, from coordinate 54,219,596 downwards.
ACAATGACCTCAGCACTAGCATCACCCCAACTAATCCTAACTATACCAGTCAAATGGGTGAAAAGGGTCAATCAGTCTAGACCTAGCCCACAGTAGGACTATCAGGTGGAATCTCTTCCTCAAGATCCTCCTTAGGGTTCTCCTCCTGAACCGAGCTCTGGACAATATCCGTCACTCCCTCTATCATCATAGTGGCATCTGCCCGGATCCTGGAAGCTCGATCACAGACCTCCTCTCCTACTCTAGCAAGTCGGGCCCTAGCCCTCTGAAACTCCTCGCGAGTGACCGCAGCAGTAGCCACCTCGCCAGCCAGTACCTCCCCAAGCTCAGCGACCCTCTCGCCCTGAGCACTAACCATCTGTCTCAACTCGTCCACCTCCGCCTGTAAATCTAGGTTGGTATTCACCAATTGACGACGCTCGTCGCCCAGAGCTAGTACTAGGTAGTTCGGGTAGGCAAACGTCATCCTACACGAACATCGATGATACCTATCATAGGGCGAATAACGCACACGAGCTCCTCCACCCAGAGCTCGGTAGTAAATAGGCCTAAGGGGCTCTACATGGCCATTAGCGTGGTCATTCCCATTAGCTGCGGGGTTCCCATTCCCATTTTTCATCCCTGCAAAACAATCACACTTTTCGGGTTAAAAACTTAGTCACTAGCTCACTCAAATATCACTTAAGAAATAACTAAGTGATCTAGTCACTATTCTCGAGAGTAAAATCTCTCAAATATCTCCCCAAATAACCTTTTTTAAACCTAGGTTCTGATTTTTTCATCCCTACAAGTTGTCACTAAATTTTTAAACTAGTTCCACAGTCCGGCATCCTAAACTTTTAAGCCTAGGATACATTACAAAGATCTGAATCTTAGGCTCTGATACCAACTGTGATGCTCCCATTTCTCCAAGGGCGAACCCAAGGGTATCCGTGGACGCCTGCCCAACTCTCGCCAGGACTCGAGACAATTCCAATTCAAACCTAGTCTAATACTAATAATGAAAGTCGGAATAAAGGTACGAAATCATTTTCATATATAAAAATCCAGTCTTACATCACAATTTCAATTTTACAATCACTTTCCCTAAAATACACAACATCCAAAAGTGTCTAGTTGATTACAATCAAAACACTAATACAAAAGTGCCTCAAGTCGGCATTTCCTTAACTCCTTCCAATCGGGTTCCTGTTAAGGAAAACAAACAAATGGGATGAGCTGACGCACCGTGAGGCCAAGAAAATCATGCAAGCAGGTAATTCAAGTAGCAATAAAGCTGGTACGAGAGATAAAGCTATAATATTTGTCGCGCCCCATTTTTTATAAAAATAAACAAATGGTTTGAAAAGTGAATTTTTTATTTACAAAGAAAAATGAAGAAAAATATGGATCTAAATGGGACTTGAAAATGCGACGATTCGACCCAAAATATAGTTTAAAAAGGGTTTTTTGGAATAAAAATCGGAGTCGCCACTTGATATAGAGTTAAGGTGTACCAAGCCACCAAAAATGAGTTTTCAAAGGAAAAAGTAGAAAAACCCCTTTTAAACGACTCATAGTCTACGAAAATCAAAGGAAAGGTTCGGAAGTCACATTTGACGAAGGGGAAGGCAGGGATAAAAATCCAAGGCACCCCTTCGACCTAGCCAAGGCTAGTTGCGTGATTTAGTCAAGGATTTTCTTATTTTAACCAAAAGATTTATCACATTTAGATGTACTATATGAATGCATACCCTAGATCTAGGGGGTATCGGGGGGCAAAATTTCTCTTCAAAACTTGAAAGGTGTCAATCACATTGGTTGTGACGCCCAATAATGACTCTTTGGAGAGGTCACGAATAATGCAAGAATATGAGACTCTAAGAAGAGGAAAAGGGATAAAATAATTATAGAAATTACATGTCTTAAAGGAATGCATCATGTCGGATACGGGGGACTAATGTTCGTGACTCAATTTTCCCTTTAATAGAGGGAATACGAGCGTGCTAAGGTTAGAAAAGCCAAACTCGTCCATATCCCATATCCAAGGGACTTTCCTAATCTAATCAAGCAAATGCACTACCCTAATCCTAATTTTAGAATGAAATGCAATTCTAATGTCATGTTTCATACAAAAGGGACGAGTAATATACATATAAGGGAGAATATGGGTGAAGGGGTATATGTATATAAGAAAAGAGTCATGCAATATGGTGAAAGAGGCCCTAAAAACAAAGATATGCGTGAGATGAAGTGATCACACAATCATGCAATCATGATCTAATGCGCGAAGGGCTCCTAAGAGTCTAGCGTTGGACTAGCCCATATCTACGCTCTCTCACAAGCATTGGACTTGCAAGAGCTCGAGGGGACAACCATGACTAGCATTGGACTAGCCACGGTTACGTGCATTTGCATCCATCATACACACATATAAATAACGTGCATAATTAAAGCAAGTAGACATGTGAGCACGTAATTCACATAACACATAAGCATGCATATCTAGATGCCAAAACCTAAGAAAGCGATTAAACACATAGCACATAGACATGCAAAACACATAAGGCAATTAAGGCCCTAACTATTACATTTTTAGGGGGGAAGGCCTACTACAATCTAAAAGGGGGAAATGGAATGAAATAAATAGTTAAAATGAATCTAACTATTACAATTGTGGCATTCAAGTGCCTTCCCAAATGATCAAAAATTGAACTAAAATTAAAGCGAAATTAAAGAACTAAGGAGATAAATAAAGTGAAAATGACATGAAACACTTAAAGTCATGCAATTGCACACATAAGGCACATATACGCACATAGGCCAAATAAAGTCAAAAATAAAGGGTAAGGTGTACCTCTCTTGAGTCGGGGCTCTAATGGAGTGAAATTACTTATTTACCCTCCAAAAACAAAGAAAAGGTCAAGGCATCAATTTAATTTGAGAAAATTAAAGAAAATATGCAAACACAAACTCACTTGATCATAAAGCCCTTAAAATCATGAATTAAGTGCAATTTAAACAAAGCATGGTAATTAATTGAAACAAACAAGCAATGAAAAGTTGTAAAATTAAAGCTGCCAAGGACCAAATTGAGGGAATTATTCAATTGGTTAGGGGATAGTGGAACAAGGGGATACTTGGGGGGCCAAAGTGTAATTCTCAGAAATTATTCATGCATGCAAATGAAAGCTTCCAGCACCGACGCTTTCTTTGCTTCATTTTCTGCTGCAAGATTTGCAGCTTGTGAGCAAACCAGAGAAGTGTCAAAACTCATCAAATTCTCTACAACCATTATTGGCACAAGATTTGGCATGCAAACAAGGTAAGAAAATCCAGCTTGTGGATTGTTACGGGAATCAAAGACATGAAAGCTAACGCAGCTTCATGCAAAATAATATGAAAGAAAACTTCTGCGATCTGGGAAATGAAACCTGCAGCAATTCGGGTTTTTCCAAAATTTAAGCAAAATCAATCCATCTAAGCATACAGACATGGAACTAATAGCGATCCACCTAACTTCTACATCCACCAAATGCAAACGTAGAAAGAAAATAAACAAATTCTTAAAGAACTTTCTTTTCTACACCATTCCAGCAAACCAGAGGAAACATGCTGCAATTTTCCAGCTATGATTAGCTACACTTATGGTGTTCATCAGACGTAACTTTCTCCTCCACACACACGGCCAGCTTCTCAACCAAACAGCAAAATTATGAATATTAGATAATGAATCATGCGGCAAAACTCAAACAGTGGGCTATTCTTGGAAGAAGGACAACGAAACATAAGAAATATGAAGCTTTTCTTCCAATTCTTCGGGTTTTCAGTGCAAAATGTGCAAGTTACTCTTCGCTAAATATAACTAAAACTGAATCAGACACCGGCTTTGATCAACGAAATCACATAAAACCAACCATCCAAGCATGCAAGCTTTTGGCAAGAACTTTCTGCATTTTCTGGGTTTCAACATCTATGAACCGCATGAAGCAAAATTTCATGCCGACGAGAACATGCACTTCATGTAATTTATTTCCGTAATCAAACGCCAATGATTCATCAATGAAAACAAGGCATGTTCAGCAAACGAATTGTCCAAGACAAACATGACAAAGAGGCAGGACATGCGAGTAATCAACGCAAGAAATGGAGAAACACTTCTACAACCACAAACCAGCTCACTCTTGCTGCATGTATTCTAGGTGTGACTAGCACTCATCTAAAAGAAACCCAACATCCCAACCAGTTAGTCAAAGAAAGGCATGAAAAAAGGGAACTCATGAAATGAACAAGAGAAAGTAGCGCATAAGAACGATCAAAAGGGTTGCTGTCTATTTCCACGAGAAAACCCACAGCTTCTAAAAAAAAACAGATTTTTGAGTGAAACTCCATCCTCTGGAAAAACTTTGACTCGACATTTCAGGACCCAACAACGATAGCTATAACGGTTAACAACAAAATACAGCCCAGTAAACCGAATTCCAAAATATCCAATAAGCAAGAAACCCACATCCTATCTAGAGGCTTTACTTTGAACAAAGGGGCTGGAGAGTTACCTTCCTCTGCCTCGAAGACACGAAATGGTGGTAGGAATCCCCAGGCAGAACGAGCGAACTTCACCAAGAATCAAGAAACCCAGGTCGCAGCGTTTTAGTACGCCGACGAAACCGACGTATCAGAGGTGAAGCTGCTCCTTTGCAGCCAAATTTAATGTTCCAGGTGTTGTTTGCAAACAATTCCTGATCCTTACTCCTCTGTTTTCCTTGGCTTCAGGTGATTTTCTTTCTTCCTTAAGCTCTCATCTTCTTCCTCCCGTTTTTGAAACCCTCGATTCTTGCTTTTCTCTTCCACGCCGTAGCTTCGCTGAAATCTCTCCCTCAAGACCTAGCCACCAGACTACCCTTCTCTCCTCCAGAATTTTTAGCCGTCCTCAAAACTCTCCCCTTTTTTAGCCGTCGCCACTCTCCTCCCCAGCTCTCCTCTGGTTTTCTCCCTCTCAGCCGTCACCCAGCTTCCTTGTTTTTTCCTTCGCTGTCCTTTCCTTTTCAAGAAAACCCCCTGTCGCCTTCTGTTTTTTCCTTCTCTACCCTACAGCCGCCAATGACCCTCCTTGCCTTGCGGCTTCATCTTATGCCTTTTTATAAGGAGCTAAATCCCCAAACCCTCACACCTAAGGTTAGGATGATAGTGAGGTTTCTCCAAGACTTTGGAGCCCTTGGATGATAGATTTGAGCCGTTGTCCTTCCTCTGTTCGTTTCATGTCTCTGCTTAATATGAAGAGAGAGCTCGGATCTTGTGTGGCTCACGCAAGCGTGAGCTTGCCTTTTTCTTTCTTAAGAATAAAACAAATGAAAATGCCCTAAAAATTTAATTTTGCTTGATGATTTTTTTTCTTTTTTTTCTATTAATAAACAGTAAAACATATTTTTTAAGAATAATTTTCTCTTTTGACAAATTTTACACTAAAAGTCTTAACAAAAATAAACAGCTAAAAGGGAAAGAACGAATACAAAATAAAAATAAAAACTAAAATAAAATAATAGATAATAATAATAACCTAAAATGCTATACAAAGGCTAAAAGTCTAAAACCAAAATCATGAAATTAACAAATAAAAATAGATAAGAATTATTACTAAAACAAAGAATAAAAATGGAATGAAAATTATTCAAAAATTTGGTGTCTACAATATTCAAGCAATTCTCGAATATTCACAAAACACATTCAAGAAAGATGCGGAAGCTCTTAGGTGCTCATTTCCACTTGCTTTGCCAAAGTTCAATCCAATAGTCCGTAGAACTTTACTTATTCCATTTATAATTCTGAGTCGAATGAGAGGTACCTCCCATCCGAATCGGTGTGGTACATACTATCGCTCAATGGTCGATTATACATATATGGTTCTGAGTCGAATGAGAGATACCTCCCACCTGAATCGATGTGGTACATACTATCGCTCAGTGGTCGATGAGACATCGCTCCAATCGACTTATGCTTTGCTTATAGTTCTAAGTCGAATGAGAGGCACCTCCCACCTAAATTGGTGTGGTACATACTATCGCCCAATAGTTGATGAGATATCGCTCCAATCGACTTAGGATGGTTTATGGTTTTGAGACGACATGAGAGGTACCTCCCACCCGGATCGGTGTGGCACATACTATCGTTCAGAGAACCGATCATTTATTTAAGGTTTTGAGCCGACATGAGAGATACCTCCCACCCGAATGGTGTGGTACATGCTATCGCTCAGAGACCCGATTATGCGATTATAGTTATAAGGGTTGATGACATTCAGTCCAATCGACAAATACCGTTATAGGCTAATGAGCGCACTCCAATCGGCAGTCATACAGTTCAATTATGAATCGAGGAGATTCACTCCAATGACATATACAGCCATAGCATATAATGCAATTCAATTCAGGCAATTCAATTACAATTCATTTTATTGAGAACGCATTCGATAAAGTACACACCCGACTCAGCAGTTATAACCCATCCATTTTATAATGAGCAATTCACATAATTTCCAAATATTCACGCACTTCACACTCACCAATTGAAATAAGGGAGTAAGTGCGTAAACAAGTCTTTAGGTGTTCTCCTCGAGATCCTCTTGAAGGTTTTCTTGAGCACCTGAGCAAACAATATTGTCTATTACATACTATCACTTAAAGCCCCTAATTATCAAGGAAGATTGCACTCTTGTACAATCTAAGAAAACGTCACGAAAATGAGTCTTAATTTCTAATAAATCGAGACTCAAAAGTGGGGTTTAAATATACAAGAAAAATCCAATTTTCATCTTTGAAATCGTTGGACGGAAATGAGTAGGTATAAATCATTTTTTTTCCAAACGAACGATCAAAGATGGACTGTAGAAGCCACATCACAATCCAGCCAAGAATTATCGAATTCAGGGGCATTCTTTGAAAAATCATAACTCACTCTCCGAAAGTTCAAATTAGAAAACTTGGTACCGTTGGAAATTATTTCCAAAGTACTAAAAATTCTTAGAAGGCACTTTTCCATAATTTCAAATGGAAGACATTCAAATTTTGGGTCCAAGAGCTGTTTTGGAATACCAAGACAGTTTTGGGTTGATTTTTGGCAAAATTTGGAAATTCGAAAAAATTCACACAATGCGAGTTAGCCTCTGAAATTTGGAACTCAATTAGAGTTACAATCAAAATTTAAAACACAACAAGCGGAACAAGAATCAGAGTTTTGAGCACCAAGATATAGCGGCTCAAAGTTACTAAAATTTTCTCACCAACCAAGGGTTTTCCAGATTTAAAATGGGAACTTTAAGACTTCGGTTGAACATCGAAATGGACTTGGAATGGCATCAAATTTGGTAGTATTATCCTACCATATGAGGGCTATTCCTCTGCCAAATATCATTCAAAAATTCGCATGGGGATTCGGTTAACAAAATCATTAAACTTCCAAGAATTTCCAAGGCAAAACTGCCTTATGCATTCATCTCCCTTTTCTCAAACATTTGGCCAATGAAATTTTATCAAACATGGTCCAATTATGAAGACAATGCCTAAGAAACATTCAAAATGTGTTTGATAGGTGATTATCACCAAGGGTTTCGAAATAACAACTCCCAAATCAAGATTAGCTATAAATCAGTCCAGAATTAGGGTTTTCTTTTACGAAGACAGCTCTGAAATCTGGCCACAACTTACTCAATTCAACTCGAATTGAGAGTGGTTAGTGGCGTTAAAAACTACATTCATAAGGATACAATTTCTTAGAAGGAATCATTTTAAAATTCTGTCCACCACTAGGTCATATTTGAGCATCAAGTCGCAGCTCAAAACAGGGCTTCCAGTACAGGCGAGAAATAGAACAGGCAAATTTACAAGGTTGGTACGGCTCACTCAGGTGGAATCAGGGCATGCATTTTATACTGTTGGAAAACTGGAAGTGTCTAGTTTCTAATGACAAAACGACACTGGATTTTGACATCGAAGCAAAGAGTTATGGTTGAAACAAAACCACTGCCAGAGAGGCTCTAGTTACGTTTCCAGTTTTGCTACATTTTCGAAATCTCAACTTTTGGCCAACCAATTTGGATGATTTTTGGTGAAAACTTTCCACATAACTCACACAACATATTTATATCAAAATCAAGTCAATTGAACCACAAAAAAATTGCACCAACAGGTGCGGCAAAGCAGGGGCAGAACCGGCATTTCAACATGCAACCCCTCATTTGATTTCCTTTTCACTTTTAACACTTAGCTCTACTAAATTAACACTTAATCAACACAATTAACATCCAATCTCATCAAATCAGATCATCAAAGCCATTGTGGGATTTCATAGAGTCTACTCACAAGATTTTCAACAATATAAATCTACCCATATGAATCTATGAGCTCACAAGTGCAATACAACTTATATAAACCAAGATTCAAGAGGTTGATCATCATTTACCTTCTTAGATGGCTAGAGCAGAAATTTTCAGTCACCTTAAGCCCAAGAAAACCATGGAAATGCAGCTCTTCTCCTAGCTTAAGATGATCACCAAGTAATTTACAAGTTGTGGTTAAATTTTGATGTGATTTGGGCAAGAGATTGAAGAGAGAGAAGGTGAAGAAATTCTGGTCTTGTTCTCCTTGTGAGATTTGGATGCTTGAGTGTATGTGAGGGAGGGAAATCTGATGTTATTGGCTTCTAAAGGAAGCTTAAAATATGTGGCCCAAAAATACTCCAAGTCCACTAAGAAAATAATGCGCATGCGCGCGCGTTTCGTGCTCGTTTACTCTCGAGTTTGTTTCACTTGTACCCTAAACCTTTAATACACTTTCATTCATACTATTATTATTCACTCTTAATAGTCTAAAAATAAGGATCTAATATCCCTCAAATAATTGCGCGCGCGAAACCGCGTACTTTCGATTTGTGCGCGATAACGCGAAATTTCTAACCAATTCTTATAACGATGGTATAACTATCTAGTACTTGAGGACTTAAACATAAAAATAACTATTTTAAGACTAATGTATAAGTCTTCAATTTTCAAGCTCGTTGTACCCTCGAATCGATTATTATCTCCAAACGCGAATTCTCTATTCTCACTAAACGAACTTTTATAAATTAAATTGGGTAACAAGTCATTTTAAAAATACATGTAAGCCATGGTTCCATGTAATTGGATCTAAAAAGGTTGGAATAAAATATTCGGAGCAAACAAGCAAATAAATATTTAAATAAACTAGTAATATTTCATAAAAATAAGAAAATTTTCGGGTCCTCACAGATGGAAATTAGATAGACTGCAGGAGTGGGTCCCTGATTGGGTAATCTCATTGATACGCGACATCCACATCTACCCGGAGCAAGAGGATCGCATGGTTTGGCTGGGGTCGACAACAGGCAAGTTTTCGCTGAAAGGGGCCTGGACCTCGATACGCCGACGCCAGGAGTCATCGGAAGTCTATCGAGTGGTTTGGAATGGTGTGGTGCCTCTGAAAATTTCATTCTTTGTCTAGTGGCTTGTTAGGGATATACTACCTCTCGAGATGACGCTCAAGCGAGTTGGAATCCCGGTCGCCTCCCGTTGCCTCTGCTGCAGGCAGCAGGAAGAGTCGTGGAGACACTTATTCATAACAGGCCCGGTTGCTGCCCAGGTATGGAGCTACTTTAGAAGGAGACTCGGTATTATTGACTCTACATTCTCATCTGTCTCGTCTATACTACTGGCCTGGTCTTCCTCTAGCACGGGGTGGAAGGTGAGTCATATTTGGATGGTGGTCCCGCTGAGTGTCGTATGGAGTCTGTGGAAAGCCAGAAACAGTGCTAGGTTTGAGGGTACGCAATTCGATGGACCCACGGTGATTACAATGGTGGACCAATTGATTGGGCAATTTGGTACAGCGGGGATCCTCTCGGCCACGCATTTTCAGGGAGACACTGAGGATCCATGGGCGGAGCTAGTGCTTTGAACCATTCGCCGGCGGTGCTCTATAGCGATGTCGTGGAAGCGCCCTCCACCTACATTTTTCAAGTTGAACACAGATGCCAGTGTAACCCAAGGGAGAGCAACTGGGGGGGCATCCTCAGAGACTCAAGTGGGCCGGTTGTCTTTGCATTTTACAAGGAGTTTGGGGACGCGGAGGTCCTCACTGCAGAGGGTTTGGCTTTATTACAGGGGCTCCAGCTTTGCTAGGACCGGCAGATCCATGGGCTCCTAGCGGAAGTGGATTCTCAGGTTCTGGTCCAGTTGATTCACTCAGGGACGGTGTCGAAGTGGCCTTTATGCAACATGCTGCGTCGGATACGCCACCTGTTAGCCTTGCTGGACTCTTCAGTGTCGCACATCTTTAGGGAAGCAAACTCCTCAGCCGACAAGATGGCTAATTTGCGTTGGGGTTCCGATTTCTTTTGCACGTTGCATCAGCAACTGCCGGGTGTGGTCCGATCGTCTGTACTTCTTGATGCTAGGGAGGTCTTCTGTGTCCGCCATCTTTCTATAGTGCCTTCGAGATAGTTTTCTGGATAGCTGTCTGCCTGCTGGCGCCCAATGTACACTCTGTTGGAATTCAATAAAAGCAGTAGTTGATTTAAAAAAAAAACCGGATTACCAATAAAGCACCATCAAATGTATGGCTTTCCTCTATTGCAACAAAAGTGTACCTATTTGGAGGAAACAACACATTTATTTATCGGATAAAATTAAAAACAAATGGTGTTTTCCAATAACACACTGAACCTTTATGGGTATCCTCCATTATAGCAAAATAGTACCCATTTTGGAGGTGAAAAACAACTTTGTTTTGCGGATACAATAAAAAACAAACCCATTTACCAATAAAGCACCAGCAAATTTATGGCTTTCCTCCATTACAACAAAAGTGTACCCATTTTGGAGGAACAAACAGATTTATTTATCAGGTAAAATTTAAAAATTCAAAATATTTTCTAATGAAACACCAGCTCTTTATGCGTATCCTCTATTAAAACAAAATAGTACCCATTTTGGAGGCGAAAAACAAATTTATTTTTAGGGAAAAAATGGTGTTTTCTAATAAAGCACCTGCTCTTTACTGTTTTCCTCCATTACAACAAAACAGTACCCATTTTTCAGGAAAAAATAGATTTACTTATGGCATAAAATTAAAGCAATTGGTGTTTTCCAATAAAACAACAACTCCTTATGGCTTTCCTCCGTTATAGCAAATTAGTACCCATTTTGGAGGCGAAAAACATATTTGTTTTTAGAATATATTAAAAATCAAACCGGTTTTCCAATGAACAGCAGCTATTTACGGCTTTCCGCCATTACAACTAAAGAGTAACCATTTGGTAGGCAATGAACAAATTTGTTTATCGAATAAAATTAAAAATCAAACCTGTTTTTCAATAAAACACTAGCTCTTAACGGCTTTCCTCCATTACAACAAAATATTATCCATTTTCGAGCCAAAAACAAATTCTAGGCATTTGAATATATTAAAAAAAAACTCCTTTCTCCAATAGAACATTAGCTCTTTATGCCTTTTACCCATTAATAAATTATTCATCAGATAAAGTCAGAGTAAATGACGAATATGTGGTTTAACATGTTATACTCGTTTCTCCATAAATTTTGTTAATAATTATTCAGGGTACCGTACGATTAATAATTTATCAGATAAAAGCAGATCAAATGCCCAATTTTACTATTATACCCATTTTCTATTTATTCTTTATACAAATGCTACCAATTTACAGCTTTGCTGCATGAAGTGCCCAATTTACCATAACATACCAGCTCTTTATGGTACTCCTCCAACATATGAACAAACGACCTGCTCTTTATGGCTAATTTACTTTTACATATTTAATTGACGTTAAATGTATAATCCACCCATTTATCTTTCATAAATGTAGGATACCAATGCATAACAGTTAAAACATATTGTCAGATAACAATAATACAATTACAAAAAAACTTACAAATAATTAATAATATAATTTAAATTATAATTAGATTCAAGTTTAGGCAACATTACAATCACTAATATTACGGGCAATACAAAAAACCAGCCGATTACATACGTGCATTGCTTGTTCATTTGTTTTGCGCTGATACCACTCGCACAACAACCACTTGAAGACATTGCCTCCCAAAATATTGTTCACCTACTGCCAATAACATATAAGTTGCATTAAATTATTGTTCCTCCTACACACAGTGTGAGGTTAACCAAAATCTAGGCATTCATATTGGTGGCTCGGAAAGTGCAACACAAAGAAGATGATCAAACCCAAGCAAGCCTTGCAGCACCACCGCCCTCATTGCTGCATTGCATTCGAAAAGGAACATGTTAACAGCTATCTTGAACCGCTCCTGGCTGGACATCAACTGCGGTCACATAAATAGTGCGTTAATGCTTTTAAAGGCAGCGGATATCAACTTTGTATAATGCGCAGTTGTTGTGTCAAACCTCAAGATTCAATCCCGGGCGAAACTCATTAATGTGTTTCATGAACTTCATGATGTATAGTCCGCAGTCAAACCTGAAACAAATGCAGGAATGGGATAGGGAGGTTGGACTGCGAAACCATATGAAGTATAAGGTTAGAGTCGTAACGTGTTGGTTTGGCAGGAACACCACGATGCCCTTTCAATGGGTAAGTGTCAATGGGTAAGTGTCATATGTTGTGCTTGTACCGTGGTCCAAAATCGAACAACAGAGCCTCGTGAATTCTGCGTAGCTACATGGAAAGAAAGCAAGCACAAACGATAACAATGTTATTTGTTGGCTTATAAGTAAACATATATACAGATTACATTAGTTGGGGTAAGTGGGAGAAAGGGCAAAGGCTGGACTTATCGTGGAGGACAAAAGTAGGACCGTATCGGATGGATTGTAAGTAAAGAGGTATATGTTAATGTCAAACAATACTATTATGAGATGGGTGAGTGGATGAGTGCTGGCAAACTGACCACTAATCTTGTAATTGCCTCACGACCATCATTTTATTCTTCATCAGGCAAATTGTCGTATATAAGTACTTTCTCCTCAGTCAAGTCTACGATGTAGAGGAACCAGTGCTCACAACGATGGTTCATTGGGACACAAATTTGTAAGCTACGAATGCAAGAAACAATGCTTATATGATTATACCATACAGACAATCGTATGTGAAAGTATCAAGTCTGTTGTAACTCGAGAACCATCCAACAGAGAGGACAAATGTCTATGCCATTTATACGCCATACTTTACTGCATGCATACACAGGTCCGTCAAACGATGCCTCTCGTAGGTAGTCCGTATACAATATCTCGGCAGCCACATTGGTTGACGATACCAGGTGCTATTCAGCGGAAGAAAATGTCAGTTAACGAAAATAGACAGAAACATTCCATTTGGTACATTGTGGACATGTCTTACGTAAACTTAATGGATATGCTGTTCATGTATGCTTCAAACCAAACTAGACGGTGACACTGCTTATTACACATACTTGAAGGCCGACTAGGTGGAACGTCAAATTACATATGCACAACATAAGACACACAATTGACTCTGCAAACAAATGTGTTGGGCAACGAATGCTTGGGTATGCAAGAAGTTGAAGAGGACCTTGAACTTCCTCCTTAAGTACACCCAAAACATGTTCATGCATATGTTCAATAACTGGCGTCTGTATAACTTAACTTATGCAAACACAGCACGAAAAATGTCTTATGTGTACCTGCACAACTGCAGGGAGAAACCATGTGACCGCCTTGGCAAATGGGTTGAGTCACCGAGGTTCAAAGTCCTGCACATGAACAGGGTTCAGCCTATGTCCAGAGTTCTGCACATCTGCATACTGAGGCTGGTATCCACCATCAAACGACGACAGCTGAACAACAGAAGTGGACTTCAGCTTCGCCAAATTGACAGCACGGTTGGCACACCCTCGGCTGATGTCGGCACCCTTTGGTGGGCGGTGCGCATCACATTTGCATCGACACCTAATCGTAGTGTCACCCTGTGAGGACCCGACAATTTTCCAAATTTCTAGGCTTTATTTTATTTAATTGCACACTTTTATACCTTTTCTTTATTAGAAAATTCTCCAGATAATTTTTATGAGCAAATATAGTTTTTAAAATCATTTTTCTAGTATAAGTTAGTTCATGTAAAATTAAGAGTGTATATCGAATGTGGGACCCACTAGTGTGGTAAGTTCGATGAAATTCGACCGATTAGGTTACGTTTAGTATCCAGGGATTAATGTACTAGGTGATAAGAGACAATTAGAGGTTACCTAGATGGAGGATCATTGAAGAGACAAAAGGATAACTCTAAGTCTAAAAGGTGACAAGTGTCACTTTCTTACTCAAGGGTGGACTTTGACCATTTTATTACCTTTACTAAATCACCAAAACAATTGACCCAAAATTCATCTTCTTCACAAGCTCCTTGGTCGAATTCCATGGTGAGAGAAAAGAAAGAAAGCTTCAACCTTCAACTTCCATTTCTTGCATAAATCTTGCAATCCAACCATCCAAACTTGAAATTATTCCATACAAACCTCTAGCTAGGTAGGATTTAGGTGATTGGTGAAGTTATTTGGAAGTTTAAGGTGCTAAGTGGTCTCTTTTCTTTGGTTACTAAGGTGAGTAGTGAAGAAACCCCTCTCCTCTATCTAATGATGGTTAATTCACGATTTGTGGTAACCTAAGAGGGAATTTTGTGGATTATATCTTGATTTTGGTTGAATTTGGTGAAGTTTTATAATTATTGATGATTTTTCTGTTTTCATATGATTATCATTGTGTGGCTATGTAGGATGATTGGAAATGATATTGAAGGAAGCTAGAAGGTGTATGTGGTGGTTAATTGCCGAAAATTTCTGTTTTGGAAGGAAATTTTGAAAGTTAGGGTTTCATGTTCTTACATTCTGCCTGCCACTGTACCTCATAGTTAGAGGCTGAATTGGCCTTGGGTTAAAACATGAAAGTTGTAGGGAATAATATTTTAGAGATACCTACAAAATTTTAGGTCAATCGGAGCAACATAGCTTGTGAAAAGACTGAAATACCCCTGCTGCCCTGTTTCTACCCGAATTTGATATTTACGTCTGTAATTGGTTATTTTGGTTGGAAATGCTTCTGATTTAGTTGTTGATGTCTTCTGATGAATTGTATCCTTCTATCTTAGCTTTCAGATGGCTTTGGAATCACTTGATTTGGACTTAGGTAGCCTGACTTATGATGTTTGAACCAGAATGCGGTTGGTGAACCTGTTTTTACGGTTCTGGTATAGTAGATTGAATTTTTGACCTGATTGCACTAGAAACTGGTCTGAGTAGCCTTCTTCAACATTGTAGCCCTATCTCTTAGCTTCAAAACGGTATATCTTACACCTCCATCCGATAATCGTAGTGCCAATGGTACCAAAACCATAAAATGATGTCAAAAACTGTTTTTATGGTTAGAGCTTAACTTTCATTTCCGGACTTTTTCCTAGCTTGAATTGTACTTGTACTACTTGGAGCTTACTGAACGGCTATTGAATGAACTTACTTTGTGTGTGACTTTGGGACTGGATGAGAAAAATAATGAAGCCATAAATGGCTGGAAATAGGAAAATACAAAGGGCGTGCTGCCCAAATTTTCGCTCAAGGGCTAAGTTTCTATTTGAACTTGTATATTTTCGTTTGGCAAATACTATGGCCGTTTTCCATCTTAAAACATGATACCTTTTCCATTTGAACCTTCAAATGTTTATTTACTACTTCATACCAAAATATAGAAGTATGACCTAAGGTTTTCTCTGTCAAGACATGTAGGCCAAAATACCTATTTGAATGTATATCGATTTTGAACCACATACACGATTCCAAAAAATAATATTTCTGAGCCTATCTAGTTGGATTCCGACTTGACTTTGATTTAAGTGTTTTCCATTGGAACTGTTATAACCCTTTGAGTTTGGTTTATGACACCCTAGTTATTTCCGTCCACCGATCCAAATGGTTGTTTTTCACTTTAAAGTCACTTTTATCCATTTTACTCGTAACTAGTCGAGTTCCTTGATTCCACTTACTTGTTTTGCTAGATGAATTGTAATATTCTTTCTCGTTGAATCATAGGTTTTCTCGGTGACCGAGGGTAAGATCCGATAGGACATTTTGGACGTTATTTTACATAATTCGGTGAGTGTTCCTTGTTTGTTATGTTTCTTGATTATATGGCTTGTATATATGACTGATAACATGTTAAACGCTTTCAATGATTAGTTAAAATGAGTTTTCTAGGCGAGTGTGTACTTTATCGCACTCAACCTAAATGATTGTGAACTTTTCAATGATTGAACGATTGAAATGTTACTTGTGCATGAATGTAAACCTTTTGGCTGAACTGGCCACTGCCCCTTGTTACCGATCGACTCGAGTTAGAAGCGGACTCGGTCGGGCGATTTGATGACCTGGGTGAACGTTTGGTATATTCAAATATTACCTTGTAGGTTGGTGGAGGTTGGTGGAGCCTGGCCAATGTCCAGGAGAGGGTGAATGAAATGAACGAACGAACGAACGAGGGTTTTATGTATAAACGAAAAATGCATTTTCAAATGAATGAAGGAAAGGGGAATGACAGGAGAATGAACGAACGAACGTATCCTTTTCATGTATGGTTTATTGTAATGGTTCTCGCCCTAGTGTTTGGCACGGGTTGGTTGTATGGTGAAGTGAGAACCTTTGTACATTTGATGGTTGTACTTCCTTTTGAGATAACAATGTATATAAGTTTCGCTTAAATTTTGGATTGTTGTATATTATTTCTTTGGTTGCATTCCGGATTTGCTTGAGGAACGACTAAGTCCCGGCGAGAGTTGGGCAGGCGGTCCGCCGAACCCTTTCGTTCGCCTTAAGGGAAGGTGGGGCTGTCACAGTTGGTATCAGAGCCTGCTCCGCGTGGTCTCTGCGCGGAGTGAGCCTGAACTGAGTGGTGAATAGGTATGAAAGACTAAGTGCTCGTTCGAGCCTAAGCTTTGAATTGTGAATGTGATGGGCCTTAACTTTTCTCATGGTATCTGAGGACCATAGATAGGTATGTCGGGTAGGAATTTCGATTGTAGATGGTTTACTCTTGGGACTGGCCAGCTCAAGATGTGAATTGTCTTATTTCAGATTCTCGTGCTCGAGTACTCTAGCGTTGAGGCGATGCTCAGTATTTGCGATTTGCATTTTGAGAACATGAACAGGCTTTGTCTGGTTAGAATGATTTCAAGAGGCCAATGGACATCTAGTTGGATAGAAAGTGACGTGAGAGACCGGACAGGGTTAACAGGGTGTGGGGCAACGTATCCCTTTTCTTTTGATGCACCCATATATGGCTACTACATGACGTTAGCATGTGAATTCGTGTATATGATTATCCGTCAAACTTGATATGTATTTGTGATATGTATTTGTGTATTTGATTATCTGCCTCCTTGATATGGCGTGTTATGTGCGTATATGTTTATTTATGTATTTGGTATGTTGGAATTGGTGCTTAGTTAATTTATTGTGTTTATTCACTAAAATTTACTAAAATACCTTTTGGGGAAAAGAAAAGAAAAGAGAGAGGGAAAAACATATCTATGGACGGGAGACGTAGTCGTGGACGTGGTCGAGGCCGGGGAACTGAGCGGACCCCGGAATCAAGAGGAGAAAGGGAAACGTCAGCCGAGCAAGGGCAGAGATCTAGAGCTGCGACTGGAGACCAAATGGCAACGGCAATGCAACAAATGACGGATATCTGAGGATGGGCGAGGATATCTGAGATGGGCAATGCAACAAATTATGGAACCCTGAGATGGGCGAGGATAAGGCTCTTGAAAGGTTCCAAAAATTTGCTCCGCCAAAATTTCTTGGAGGGCCCGATCTGTACGTGGCTGAACAATGGATAGAAACCATGGTTAATATCTTCACAGCCCTAAACTACACTGAGCAAAGGCAAGTGAACTTTGCAGTATTTCAATTTGAGGGACCGGCCCGATCATGGTGGAACGTAATTAGAGCAAAGTGGGAAAGAGAACAGACCATCTGGACATGAGCGAACTTCATAAGAGAATTTAACGAGAAGTACCTTCCACCTTTAGTCCAAGAAAAGAGGGAGGAGGAGTTTATTGGGTTACGCCAGGGAACGTTAAGTGTGGCCGAATATGAAACAAAATTTACAAGATTATCCAAGTTTGCTTCTGAACTGGTAGCCACTGAACGGCGCAGAGTAAGACGGTTTATACAGGGATTGAATTTGGACATCCAAGAGGTGTTAGCCGCGGAGCAAGTGAATACCTTTACGGAGGCCCTTGAGAAGGCTCAACGAATCGAAAATGTAAAAGCACAAGTAAAAGCCTCCCAAACTCGGAAAAGATGTGCAGTTGGTAGTGTGATTGAAGAACCTCCTAGTGAATCAATAGCACCTTCTAAAATGCAGAAAGTGAACTTTTTCTTCTACCCGCCATGGACAGTAGGGGCGAGAGATGAAAAGTCTACCAAAAGAAGCCAAACCGGATATGGGGAGACTTCTCCAGAAAGCCAAAAGATGGCTTCCTACTTGACTTGTGGCTATTGCGGAAAGGCCAATCATACCGAGAACGATTGTTGGCGGAAAAGGCGGAAGTGCTTGATTTGTGGGAGTGGTGAGCACCAAGTTAGCAACTGTCCGCGGAGACAGTCACGCGGAAGTAGTATCCCGCAACTGGAGGGAGTTAAAACAAAACAAGCAAATGAAAGAGGGAACCGAACTACTGGGCCAGCAAAAATTTATGCGTTAGGCAACCAAGCAGTTCCGGACTCGTCTGAGGCAAATGAAGGTAAAAATTTCGAGTACGAAATTTCTTAAGGGGGAGAAAGTGTGAGGACCCGAAATTTTTCGAATTTCTAGGATTTATTTTATTTAACTGCACACTTTTATACCTTTTCTTTATTAGAAAATTCCCCAGATAATTTTTATGAGCAAATATAGTTTTTAAAATCATTTTTCTAGTATAAATTAGTTCATGTGAAATTAAGAGTGTATATCGAATGTGGGACCCACTAGTGTGGTAAGTTCGATGAAATTCGACCGATTAGGTTACGTTTAGTATCCAGGGATTAATGTACTAGGTGATAAGAGACAATTAGAGGTTACCTAGATGAAGGATCATTGGAGAGACAAAAGGATAACTCTAAGTCTAAAAGGTGACAAGTGTCACTTTCTTACTCAAGGGTGGACTTTGACCATTTTATTACATTTACTAAATCACCAAAACAATTGACCCAAAATTCATCTTCTTCACAAGCTCCTTGGCCGAATTCCATGGTGAGAGAAAAGAAAGAAAGCTTCAACCTTCAACTTCCATTTCTTGCATAAATCTTGCAATCCAACCATCCAAACTTGAAATTATTCCATACAAACCTCTAGCTAGGTAGGATTTAGGTGATTGGTGAAGTTATTTGGAAGTTTAAGGTGCTAAGTGGTCTCTTTTCTTTGGTTACTAAGGTGAGTAGTGAAGGAACCCCTCTCCTCTATCTAATGATGGTTAATTCATGATTTGTGGTAGCCTAAGAGGGAATTTTGTGGATTATATCTTGATTTTGGTTGAATTTGGTGAAGTTTTATAATTATTGATGTTTTTTTTGTTTTCATATGATTATCATTGTGTGGCTATGTAGGATGATTGGAAATGATATTGAAGGAAGCTAGAAGGTGTATGTGGTGGTTAATTGCAGAAAATTTCTGTTTTGGAAGGAAATTTTGAAAGTTAGGGTTTCATGTTCTTACATTCTGCCTGGCACTGTACCTCATAGTTAGAGGCCGAATTGGCCTTGGGTTAAAACATAAAAGTTTTAGGGAATGATATTTTAGAGATGCCTGCAAAATTTCAGGTCAATCGGAGGAACGTAACTTGTAAAAAGACTGAAATACCCCTGCTGCCCTGTTTCTACCCGAATTTGATATTTGCGTCTGTAATTGGTTATTTTGATTGGGAATGCTTCTGATTTGGTTGTTGATGTCTTCTTATGAATTGTAACCTTGTATCTTAGTTTTCGGATGGCTTTGGAATCACTTGATTTGGACTTAGAACTTATGATGTTTGAACCAGAATGCGGTTGGTGAACCTGTTTTTGCGGTTCTGGTTTAGTAGATTGAATTTTTGACCTGATTGCACTAGAAACTGGTCTGAGTAGCCTTCTTCAACATTGTATCCCTATCGCTTAGCTTCAAAATGGTGTATCGTGCACCTCCATCCGATAATCGTAGTGCCAATGGTGCCAAAACCGCAAAATGATGTCAAAAACTGTTTTTATGGTTAGAGCTTAACTTTCATTTCCGGACTTTTCCCTAGTTTGAATTGTACTTGTACTACTTGGAGCTTACTGAACGGCTATTGAATGAACTTACTTTGTGTGTGACTTTGGGACTGGATGAGAAAAATAATGAAGCCATAAATGGCTGGAAATAGGAAAATACAAAGGGCGTGCTACCCAAATTTTCGCTCAAAGGCTAAGTTTCTTTTTGAATTTGTATATTTTCGTTTGGCAAATACTATAGTCATTTTCCATCTTAAAATATGATACCTTTTCCATTTGAACCTTTAAATATTTATTTACTACTTCATACCAAAATATAGAGGTATGACCTAAGGTTTTCTCAGTCAAGACATGTAGGCCAGAATACCTACTTAAATGTATATCGATTTTGAACCACATACACGATTCCGAAAAATAATATTTCTGAGCCTATCTAGTTGGATTCCGACTTGACTTTGATTCAAGTGTTTTCCATTGGAACTGTTATAACCCTTTGAGTTTGGTTTATGACACCCTAGTTATTTCCGTCCACAGATCCAAATGGTTGTTTTTCACTTTAAAGTCACTTTTATCCGTTTTACTCGTAACTAGTCGAGTTCCTTGATTCCACTTACTTGTTTTGCTAGATGAATTGTAATATTCTTTCTCGTTGAATCATAGGTTTTCTCGGTGACCGAGGGTAAGATCCGATAGGACATTTTGGACGTTATTTAGCATAATTCGGTGAGTGTTCCTTGTTTGTTGTATTTTCTTGACTTCATGGCTTGTATTAGTGTTTGATAACGTGTTAAGTGCTTTTGATGATTTCCAAAACGAGTTTTCTAGGCGAGTGTGTACTTTATCGCACTCAGCCTAAATGATTGTGAACTTTTCAATGATTGAAAGATTGAAATGTTACTTGTGCATGAATGTAAGCCTTTTGGCTGAACTGGCCACTGCCCCTTGTTACCGATCGACTCGAGCCAGAAGCAGACTCGGTCGGGCGATATGGTGACCTGGGTGAACGTTTGGTATACTCGAGTATTACCTTATAGGTTGGTGGAGGTTGGTGGAGCCTGGCCAATGTCCAGGAAAGGGTGAATGAAATGAACGAACGAACGAACGAACGAGAGTTTTATGTATGAACGAAAAATGCATTTTCAAATGAATGAAGGAAAGGGGAATGACAGGAGAACGAACGAACGAACGAATGAACGAACGAACGTATCCTTTTCATGTATGGTTTATTGTAAATGTTGTAACTGTTTCTTGACTTATCGTTTGATTTATGACTTGATTCTATGTTCGGAACCTCACTGAGCTTTTAGCTCATCCCTTTAGTTTTGTTTTCCTTAACAGGGGAAGGCGAGCAAGGACGAGAGCTCTGTATAGACTAGCTCTTTGTTTTTGTAATGGTTCTCGCCCTAGTGCTTGGCACGGGCTGGTTGTATGGTGAAGTGAGAACCTTTGTACATTTGATGGTTGTACTTCCTTTTGAGATAGCAATGTATATAAGTTTCGCTTAAGTTTTGGATTGTTGTATATTATTTCTTTGGTTGCATTCCGGATTTGCTTGAGGAACGACTGAGTCCCGGCGAGAGCTGGGCAAGCGGTCCGCCGAACCCTTTGGTTCGCCTTAGGGGAAGGTGGGGCTGTCACACACCCTCTACTACACAAGTCCTTTCATCCCCTCTCACCAATGCTTCCCTCACCAAATCTAACGACCACCCTATGCTGGTCATCGTTTCCCTTACAGCTATTAGGTGCGCTTTCAACTCATTGTTGTTGTTCTCAAGAAGAGTGAGCCTACAGTCAACCAACGGAGGAGGCTAAACAGGAGCTAAACATTCTTGACGCTTCGTCTGTGTCTTCATGGTCAGTTTCACCTGCCATGGAACGAATTAATCCCTCGCAACACGGTGGATT
This sequence comes from Coffea eugenioides, assembly GCF_003713205.1. Classification (NCBI taxonomy): domain Eukaryota; kingdom Viridiplantae; phylum Streptophyta; class Magnoliopsida; order Gentianales; family Rubiaceae; genus Coffea; species Coffea eugenioides. The sequence goes on along the minus strand of NC_040036.1, from coordinate 54,197,425 downwards.
AAGAAAAGAGTTGTATAACTTAAAACCAGCACTTCACAAACTAGTTAACCACCCACACAAACATAGCCTCTGCTTACCGGGTAATTCGTGTGTCCGCCAAAGCCGCCGACAGACTTCAACCTTACCATGCCCAAATCAATTTCAACCTACCGCCAGTGGCTATTCCATGGGATCCCAGCAACAACTTTGGGCTGCAAATGATCATCTCCCAAGCCAAATCGCTGAAAGTACATTATCTACAAATATGCACGCATCAGCTGCAATTGTTACTTTGCCAATTATTATGCTGCAATATGATTAATTATGATGACATAAGTCGTACAACTCACCACAAGAAATGTCACGCATCCAGACACCTCTCGCACTGCTAAGGATTGTGCTGTTCTTATCCCGAACATGAGTTTATCGAATACAAATTTGCTCCAGTCGTACTCTGCCAATTTCCCTGCCTGCGCAACAAATGAGACAAACTCCCCTATAGAAACCGTCACTTTCCCCAGGGTACCGCAGGTTGTACGTCAAAAGAGTAAAGAATTTAATCCTAAATTCTGTGCCGCAACTTTTAAGATTCTGAAGGCTTCGATGCACTTTGCTGTACACAATACATCCTTCTTTAACTGGGATATAGAGCTCATCTTCAACCGCCACAATAATGTCTATGCTACGCAAACCATTGATTACGTCCTGCTACCTTGTGGGACTCCAAAACATGCCGCAACATCTGATGTGCTGACTGGTACAAAGTGGTCGTCAACATTCACACAACCACTTTCGATGTTGAAACTGTTAATAATCCATGACAACATTTCTGGATCCAGTGTAAATGGCATAAGTTCAAGAATGCCAGTGAAATCACAGTTACCTACAACTTGTCTTAGGTTCGTTGTCAGCGAATCAATCATTTCCTTCACATTCATCAAATTCGTTGGACTAGTCAACCTACATCCCTGCAAGAATCCATGGTTCACGCAGTTAGTAAATGCAAAGTGGAGACACATGGTAGCTTGCAAAACATATGCATAAACTGCAAACACTGGGCGCTATACCTACTGAACTCACCTGTAGTGCCAACCTTGCACTACCTTCGACTTGTGAGGACAGACAATTGCGATAGTTAAATATTTCTCCCATCGGACTACACCTTAACAAGTAGGCAAGATCCGTTGACACCCCAGAGCCACCTTCAACAGTCCCTGCGCAATTTCCCCCCTCTGTGCACGGTAATGGAGTTGTGGATGAACTGGAGTAAAGGAACAACAGCACCTTCCAGTCCATACTCCCATCTTCGTCGTCCCTGTGTTTTACAGTTGCACGGGCGGACAAGATCCATGAGATGCAAGCCGCAATTGGGAAAATATGCTCTAATGAACATAACGCCTCCAGATGCACAAACATTTCATCCCCTACACAGGAACCCCTAAAACAAGAACCCTACCACAAAATTGTGGGTTTTTGGGTTGCCTTGCTAACTTATTGTTGTGGCCTCAAACCAGTTTTGCTAGTCTAAGTGTTGCTTTCGAACCAATATATAATATATACATATATACATATATATAGGTGTGTGTGGCTATATATATACACATATACTATCTCCTAATTTTGTTTCATGTGTGCACAATTGAAAATATTGTTCTTCGCTACCTATCTGGACCTATAAAAAAATAACAATTTATTGGTGGGCCACGACTGGGCCTATGCTACCAACAAACAAAAAAGTAGTTGCTGCTAACTTTTGACCATTTTCAACTTTACCGTGTCCGTTTCTCACCAGACAAAAAGTTAGGCAAGTAAGAAGGCTCGGTTAAATAGTTCTACCTACACGATTAATGCATATCTTTTTTTTTTGCTCAAGACAGGCAAAAGTGGTGGCTATAAATTCCCCTCATTTATGGTGTTCAGCATTGATTATTGTAGCAGCATTTACTAAAACTATATACACCGATTATGGTAATCATATGCACGTGGGTGAAAACTAAAAGTATACAAGCAAGTATTCTAAAAAGTTTAAATACTTACATGCTTACTGAGGCTGCCAGACGACCTCTGCAACCACAATTCCGCTGTTGTGTCTCCGGTTTCAGGGATGAAGTCCAGCACGGTATAAATGGACTGCACAGTCCTGATCACACAGCCTTCGTCAGCTTACGTCAATGCTTTTTTTTCAACAAACCGGTCCCCTACCACGCGTTTTTGGCAAGGACAGTATGGGACCGTGCCAGGTGTCATCGCTTTTCCTGCCATTTGCATAGCTTCATTTCATTTTCTCTCCATTTATTGTAAAGGTTTCGCTCGTGTCGCTCTCTGCTCTGGATCTTTCCTTTGTACCAATTATTTTGTGACCCCACTTGTTACCGATGGCGTCTGAAGTAAACTTCAACTTTGGCATTGCTTTATTGAACTCCGGCTTACATTATGGACCCGAATACCCGATAACAAAATGTAACTACATTTATTTTATATTTACTTTTAGATTACATATGCATGTCATTCTTTTTAGTGGCTGAATCTTACATTCGTGAACTATCTGTAGACGAAAATAAAATTCCAGACTATACTAATTTTGTTATACCAAATCTAACATTCTTATTATTGTATTAATTGTTACGCTATTTCTCTAATTTTCTTAGGGCTACATTAATGCAAGTTTAATTCTTATTATGTCTTATGTACCAGAAAATACATATTATCCTATTGACGTTGACACGTCTAACAGGTAATCAAATGGATGCTAAAAATTTAGAATGAATAAGTTGCCTTGTATAACGGTTGTAAAGGTTCCTTTCGACTTTATAAATTAGGTGTTTTGAGTTTGCAAAAACAATATCTTGCATATCTTTGTAGTGGAAACGGAGTTTAAACTTGCTATATGTTACTTTCCTATTTTCCATTGTATCGTAAAGGATAATTTGCCATTCAACCTAATTTTATTCTGATTTTATCCAACTAATAAATTAACTTATCAAAAAATGGTAAAATGGATAATTCATGGAGGAAAGCCATAAAGAGTTGATTTTTATATTGAAAAACAGGTTTAATTTGATTTTATCCAACAAATAAATTTGTTGATGGGAAAATGAGTACTCTGTTCTTATAATGGAGGAAAGCCATAAAGAGTTAGTGTTTTATTGAAAAATGAATTTTTATGCATTTTATCTGATAAATAAATTTATTTACGAGAAAATGGGTGTTAAAGAGGTGTATTTGATGGAAAAATGATACTTTAGGATACCAATGGATAATAGTTAAAACACAATCACGGATTCGGTCATGCTGAAATAATGAAGAATCGGTTCCGTTTTGTTTACATATTTTTCGGTGAACATTTCAGAACCACCACTGTATTTCTTCGAATGCGAACTATAAGTACTGTACGTATCTGCTATTCCTTTCCCTTTTACACCATTCCTTTTCACTTATGCACTTTCTGCTAAAAGATTTTCATTACTTTTTTTTAAATGCAAAAAAAAGCAATTAATTATGTATAAATAAAAAAAATACTATTTCACTTTCTGCCACTTTCCTCATACGTTGGACGACTGGTAAGAAAATCGTGAAGAGCTGCTATTTTTATGAATGATAACTTTTTCCGTAAATGACCTGCTCTTTATGGCTTTCCTTTATTATATGTCCAGGTATCTTCTTTTAACGACCATTTTACATCTATTTTAATTAGTACTTTAAACAATGATATTCAAATGTTTCTTTCCCTTTTAGATCGACTATTTTGGTGCTCTGGGAAAAAAGATTTTAGCTTACTTTTTTTTACTGCAAAAGAAAAAAAATTATTTCCCTATACATTCCAAAAATACTTATTTATTCACATACCACTAAGTATGTATACAAGTATATTAACAGTACTTACTAAGTAAGGTACTCATTTTAAATTACTAATAATACATTTTAGTGTTATTTCAATTACCACTAAATTACCACTAAAATGTACCAATAATACATTTTAAGCATAATAGAATATTTTTGACATAAATTAGCATGTTTTTGTCATTAATCAAATTTACTATGTTATAATTAAAAATTACTATTTATGTATAAAAACATACTTTCACTTATGTATAAAAATCTATATCTATATAAATTTAAGAAGGGATTTTTAGCAACAAACCTCCATGTATCTTCCCACTACCAATTCCACTTATCTAGCATTTTACATTTAATTTAATTTATAAAAGATATTCCCCTTAACTTCCACATCTACTCTTCACATTTGAAATTGCTGGTTATCTTTTAAAATCATTTCATTTTAAATCATTGGTTAATGTGCATGGTACCCTATTTCAACTTCAACCCATCACATTTTCGATTGCCTTGCGTTATTTATGATTCTACAACAATTAAAACTTTTATAAGACCATAACAAGAGATAACAAATATAACTTCTTTCTATGCTTTCTTATTAATTTAAATAAGTAAGATATATTATTTACACTCCTTTTTATTATTCACACTTCAATAAACATTTTGATCATATAATTTTCATCGGAAAGGCTATATGATAAAACAAGTGGTGGAATTGCAAATAATAAAAAATTGAGTGCAAATAACATTTTCTTAAGTAAGAACTGGCTCTCATGCCTTTCTAATTTAAAAAAGCAGTGGCTCCACTTAAATAGGAATTTGGTTTGATATTTATTAGTGGGAGGGTAAATAAAAAGAAAATATTGCCAAACTTAGTAAAAAAAAACTAAATGATAATATTTTATCTTTAAACTTAGTAATCCTAAGTAAAATGGCAAAATTAAATAGAAAACAAAAAGGAAATAATGTCGTGGATTTAACAAATTAAGAATGGTACCATTCATGAAATCCAAATTATGAAATCACTAAATAAAAAACAAAGTACGACTAGCCTTTTAACGTGGAAACTTTTTTTCCAATATTCATTTTTTATAAAGATTAATGATACTTTAAAAAAAAGTAATATTATAGTTTAAGACAAAGATATAGAACATTCAACCGTAAAATACTACTTAATTGGTATATATCTTGCCCAAATTTGATAATATATTTGAATAAGAGTGCAAATTCCAAACACTAAGGATAACTTTTGGTATGATTAATTAGTTTATGTATTATTATTGCTGTCTTCATATGTAAATATAATGACACTATGTTAAACTATATATATATTGATTGTAAAGTACTTGAGGATATTATAGATATTATCAGTTTTTCATTTCCATTTTTAGATACTACTAATTGCAACCATTATAATTAATTTTTAATTGTATATTTTCATTATGATACGTAAAGTTAAATATATTGGGTCGTACGGATATGAATTTAGAGGTTAGGTACAGAGGGAGGAGCGAGAGGAAAAAATAGTGAGATGTTGAAAAGTAGCAGGAAAGGTTGAAAAAGAAATATGAGTTGCCCACGACCATTGTCCTGATCCCAAAGGTTTCTTGCCCACATGACTTCACGCAGTATCGCCTAATCAGCCTATGCAATTTCATCAATAAAGTGATTTCCCGTATCCTATCAGATCGTCTAGTGCATCTGTTACCCAAAATCATCTCCCCCCTGCAGAGCGGCTTTGTTAAAGGGCGTCAGATCTCGGACAACTTTCTCCTAGCTCAAGAGATTGTAACGGGTATTGGGAAGCCTTTCCGTGGCAGTAACGTGGTAATTAACCTGGACATGATGAAGGCCTACGATAGGGTTTCTTGGTGCTTTCTCTTGCAGGTTTTGAGGCCTTTCGGCTTCTTCGAAGCCTGGATTGATGCTATTTGGTGGCTAATCTCGAATGTTTGGTTCTCAGTACTAGTCAATGGCATGCCGCATGGCTTCTTTCGGTCCACGCGTGGCCTACGGCAGGGTGATCCAATTTTTCCGGCCTTATTTATGATTGGTGCAAAAGCACTGTCTAGGGCTTTGAATGCCTTACTTGAGCAACGCCAATTTCATCCTTTCAAGGTCCCGCCCGGTTGCCCGATGGTCACCCACCTTTCCTTTGCGGACGATGTGGTCATCTTCACTAGTGGCTTGAAATCCTCTTTACGTTTATTAATGCGGGTCCTGGAGGAGTATTGTGCAGTCTCGGGGCAGAAGATTAATGAATAGAAGAACTGCTTCCTAGTGCACCCTCGACTTGGCCCGTGCCGCAGCGGGCTTATCAGGTAGGTTACAGGATTTCAAAAAAGGGAGTTGCCGATCAAATACCTAGGTTGCCCACTGTTCATTGGTAAACGGAAGAATGAGCATTTCGTGGAGATGTGCAAGGGAGTTGTTAACAGGATTTTATCTTGGAAGCATCGCGTTCTATCGCCGGGGGGAAGAGTGGTGTTGCTGAAGCACGTTTTGACCTCCATGCCCATTCATTTATTGGCGGCGGCAGCACCACCCAAGGGGGTTTTGCGGGAGCTGGAATGGATCATCGCTTCCTTCCTGTGGGGCTCGTCTGAGTTTGGCCCACGATTTTATTGGATGAAATGGGCAGATTTGTGTAGGCCTCACAGCGAAGGGGGTCTAGGCTTCCAGCGAGTGACTGAGGTGTACCAGGCCTTTTCCATGAAGTTGTGGGGGAGGTTTAGACAGGGCCACTCGCTTTGGGCCTCCTTTATGGCGTCCAAATATTGTAAGGGATGGCACCCTTTTTCTGGCGGAGGAGAGACTAGGGAGCTCTTATACTTGGAGATGAATGTGTGAGGTCCAAGGGGTCATGGAGGAGAACATAGGCTGGACTGTACGGGCGGGGCTGATGGACTTCTGGCATGACAACTAGACAGGGTCTGGTCCATTATGCTGCCAGGTGGAGATTTTTCAGGATCAGCAGGTGGTGGATTTTGTCGCTGGAGGGGACTGGGATATCTGCGCGCTCTCGTAGGCGCTGCCATTCGAGTTGGTGCGACTCGTGCTGTCTAGCAAGCCTCCTGCGGGTCAGGGGGAGAACAAGATGGTGTGGATGCCGACCCCCAATGGGAACTTCTCGCTGGCCTCGGCTTTGGAGCTTATCCGGCCCTGCTCTGACGGATCACTGGGCGCTACTTGTATTTGGCACAGGTCCTTGTCCATCACAATATCATTTTTCATGCTTCGCTTGCTATCGGGTAGGCTGCCCCTCCTGGAGCAGCTACGCTGGTTTGGGGTCCAAGGTCCGTCTCGGTGTTGGTGCTACTCCCATTCAGAGGAGGAACGCTTGAATCATCTCTTCTGCACGGGGAAAACTGCCCGGCAGGTGTGGAGGATGTTTGAGCTTCAAGAGGGGATGTCGTCATAGATCTAAACGGCCCGGCACATGGCAGTAACATGGTGGCTACGGCCCGCGCCACAGCAGTCCTTGGCTTTTGTTTACCAGATCCTTCCATCTATCATCTGTTGGGAATTATAACGGGCGCAAACTAAGGTGGTCGTCCACGGGGGCAGGACAGATGGGAGAGCGGTGGTCGCTCACATCTTGACTTGACTAAGGGATTTATTATAGGTTCAGTTTCCATCGCTAACCTGGCCCTACGGATCTTGGAGAGCTTGCACTTTGCCTTGCAGGCTCGGCAGCAGACGCTGACTATCCTGCCTGTCAGATGGATGTCCCCGGAAGCGGGTTATAAGGTGAATACGGATGGGTGTTCGCTTGGGAATCCAGGGCAGAGTGGAGGAGGAGGAGTGGTGTGGGATTCTCGGGGGGGTTTCCTTCTTGGGTTTGCTTGCTTTCTAGGCATCACCACGAGCCTCCATGCTGAATTAAAGGCTTTAGTATACAAGGTTAATCAATGCGTCACTAGGGGGTACTTGGCTCTGCATCTGGAGGTGGACTCGTTATCCCTGGTTCGAATCATATCGGGGGATCATGCTTGTCCCTGGAGGTTGCAGGTGGAGCTGGATGAGCTTATGCAACATCGGCAACTGTTTCACTCTGTCAAGCATTGTTACAGAGAGGCGAACAAGCCATCGGACAGGTTGGCTAAAATGGGTGCGATGAGGGCACTGACTCCGTGTTTACTTCCTTTGCAGCGCTTCCCCTTCTGGTCCGCAGGGATATTCGTATGGATAGATTAGGGATCCCTAGCTTTCGTAGAAGGGTCCGTTAGCTGTACTTTTCTGCTTTATTTGACCTTTCTATGAATAAAAGTTAATTTAAAAAAAAAGTTACAAGAACGGGTGGAGAAGGGAGAGAAGGAGAAAGGAGATTGTAAGAATATGACAGAGATGATAAAAAAAAAATAGAAAGTGTGATACCATGATAGAAGATATGAAAGTCATAGGAGGCATCTGATGACTAACTGGCTATAAGAGAAGAGGGAAATGATGGTGATTTTTAATAATTTTGAGAACTCTAAAAACACATATTATGGAGAATTTTTTTAAAAAAATATATTAAAGGTTATGAAAAATGCTAATCTAAATGCAGCCAACAATTTTAGAGGCACAAGATAGGTAAATTGGTTATAATTTATTTTTTTACATTATAAGCTTTGATATATGGGTATAACATAATATATTTTGTCGGATTTGATAAATTGACTTTTTTTTTAGAAAACTCTTCTCACCTTACCACCCAACCTAACCCTCTCCTTACATGCGTTAACAATTCTTTTATTGTGTAAATCATTATACATTAAATTTTTTTTGGAGATATTAAGCATACGCTTCTTTCAAATTTTTAGTCTATATATATTTATTATTTTGTACCACAACATATAAATATATAAAATATTATTTTGATTTGAAATATGCATGGGTCAAAATACTAGTATAATGAAGGCTTCAATCCCCTTGTAGTTTCGCATTGCTGCGGAATTACTATGGATACCTCTGCTCCGCTTTTCCTTCTTCCACGTTATTATCCCCCACACGCGTAAGATTTACATTTATTATTTGTTAAAACTTCGGTACCTTCTTTACACACATTTTTTTGTCGAAGGCCTTGGTAACGGGTAGATTTGCAAATGCATAAATGCTAGTGGTTCTGACCTGCAATTACCCTGCCCTGCCCCAACCTATTACATTGGGAAACGGATATCCGAACATGTGCGTTTTAGCTTGCAGCCATGGACAACAAATTAACGTTTGCTCTCCACGCGCTCTTCCCACAGCTTAACGTCTCCATTTTCACTCCATCCAACTCCAACACGTGTCACTCTCTAGATGCCTTCCTATCATAGGCACGGTCAAAGTGTTCCTATCATAAAGGTTTCCATGTCTCTAGACTTATAGTGTTGACTTGATCATTTCACTAAGTCTTACCCGCTTAGCAGTTTTCTGCAAAGGATTTTGGAATGGAATCCTCGAGTACCTCAGTGAGCAATCTATTGCGCAATATTGATTCAGCACAATAGTCGGCCAATTTGCTTCAAGTTCAGGTGTGTGTGCAAGCTTTTTGAGATTCAGCTTAACATTTTTTCCTTCTATCTTTCCAAATGTTGTTTGCTTAATTCTTTGATTCCGTAGTATTGATATAATTAGTACTTTAAAAGATCTCAGATATTGTAGCTTCAACTTCTGCTGGGTGCTTTTAATTATCTTCAGCTGTGGAGTCAGCTGCCTATCTTCTTGGTCTACCAGATTGCTGGTTAGGCAATTATGAGGGATTCGAGACTCTAAATGAAGTCACATATCTAATCGTAGCATCGACTTAATCTGTAGTTGTTCAAATTTATCTTTCAAAATAAAAAGAAAATGCTAAATTTTGAGAGGAGCAGTTTAGCGGCCGATCTGGGCTGGCCGTTGCTATTTGCAGTTGATCCGCTGACTGTACTCAGTCCAGTTCATGTACATATACTTACTTTCTCATGGTGGAAATTGGTAAACAAAAGTTTCTCCATCAAATCAGTTGTTTTTTGGTCAAAAATTTTGTTTGGTCATTAAAGCAAAAGTGTTGAAGGACTAGTCAAACTAGGACGTAGGAGATTGAATAGTGGGAAAAGAGAGGAAAGATCAAAATATATGGTGTAAAGGTATATAGAGGTTGCTTTTCTTTTGTTGTGGATTGATTTCTTTTTGATTCTTAGATATCAACTATTACAACAATCCTGACGAAGAATAAGTATGTCAAGACTTGATGATGATGGCTTCTAATAGTTCTTCACTTCTTTTGCTCCTTGATTTACCTTAACCAGCTTATGGAGCAGTGGTGAAAGTGTACTTTATGGTGTCATATAATCACCGACTCTGAAGTAGAAAAGTTTTGTAGTATACCATGTGAGCTTCATTATCAGTTGTTTGATAAGAAATGAAATGGCCTGTTTGGAGTTGCGTATGTTTCTGAAAAGTACTTCTCTAATAGAGTTTTTAATAAAAGTACTTATTAACTGCTTAAGTGCTTTTAAATATATTGTTTGGAAATATAATTCAATAAATACTTATTGTATTGGATAATGTGTAATTTGAAAATTTTTAAAAGTGTTCATCTTTTTATTTGGTTTATAATATAGGATAAAATGATTAAATTTAATATTTTATTTTTTACGTCACAAAAGCTACTCTAAAATAACCAAATTTGAACTTTTGCTACAAGTGCTTTTAAGACCAAAGTTCTCTTCCTAATTTTATGGAATGATATTCATCAAATAATTTAGAAGTACGTTTAGCACCTAAAAGTGCTTTTTTACCAAAAGCACCGGAACCCCAAACGGGGCCTTAGATGCAGAAAACTGGACACATGATCCAAAGCCGCAGGGCTTTGATGGGTCTCTTCTTCTTTGCCAATAGTCAAAGCAAAATTTCAGACTTGAAGTTAAGTCGAATAGGGGCAAGGAGCTGCGAATCAATCATTGAGGGTGTCATGTATCAGTGTTGATATTGTGAAGAAATTGAAATTGAAGTGAGATAGAAGAATATGGTAGATGTGTTGAATTTCAAAGCCAACAATTATTGACTTTGAAATCTTTGGCTTAACTTTCTAAATCTCACATCGGTGGAATTGAGAGTTTAGGTAAGAGTTAGAGAGTTATAAATAACTCTCAAGCAAATCAACTCAAGAAGTACCTCCAACAAAGAATCCTTTTGTAATTCTTTCTTTTCAAAAAATTATTAAGAGCGGATCGCTTGACTGGTGCTTGGAGATTAGGCAAAATTGACCGAACTCCATTATCAATTTTTCGGGTGCGTTCTTTTCTCATCTCTTTTATTTATTCCGCATTTATTTAGTAGTTTCTTTTCTATTATAATATAGTATTCAATATATTTGTCGGGTTTATTTGTAGTGTTTTATACGATTTATTTCAGTGTATTTTTCTTATTCGTGTGTACATATTATTTATGTATACACGAGTCTAGTTGTGATAATACACCGTACACGTAAATTCTGTCTAGGAGACAGGGTTTTAAGTGAAATCGCTTGTGACCCCTCCAACCTTTCCTGAAAATTTATTTGGAATGGTAATTCTGTCTAAGAAGATTATTTTAATGATCTTTCCTAAGAATTACTAAATCGGTTTAAATTACTAGTTGAATTTTTGAGTGAGAAATTACCCGGCTTCCCCAACAAGTGGTATCAGAGCCGAAGGTTCGTCCTTTGGTCTGTTTGTAATTTTTTATATTGAATACTATTATTTGAATCTGTAATGGTATGAAACAATTCCACGTCAATAATTACATACGGGGCATCGGCTTCCTCGTCCACATGGTCGAGGATTCCAATGTCAAGTTTGAAGCTGGCGGTGGAGACATTTGACGGTATTGGCTATTTCGGCATGTGACAAGGCGAGATCACAGACTCCCTTTTCCAACAGGATCTTGACATTGCCATTGAAGAAAAGAAACCAGATGACATAGAAGAGAATGAGTGGAGTACTATAAATCGGTTGGCATGTGGAACTATTCGATCGTGTTTGTCCAGAGAGCAAAAGTATGCTTTCAAGAACGAGACTTCTACATGGAAATTATGGAGGCCATTGGAGGAGAAATTTCTGAAGAAGAATGGTCAGAATAAACTCCTAATGAAAAAAAGATTGTTCCGATTCGATTACCAATCAGGTACTACTATGAATGAATACATCACTATGTTTAATCAATTAGTAGCAGACTTGTTAAATTTAGATGTAAAATTTGAAGATGAAGATTTGGTTTTGATGTTGTTGTCCTGATGAATTTAAACATTTGGAGATGAACGTTACTTCATGAGAAGGAAAATATGTCTTTAGATGCTGTATGTTCTCCTTTGTATAGTCATGAATTGAGAAATCGGGATAAAATGAAGAATAAGTAGTTACAGCAGATGAAGCGTTAGTGGCAAGAGGTCGTCAACAAAGCCAATCAAAGGGTAGAAGAGGAAGGACCAAATCAAAAAGTAGAGTTGCCAAAGATGAGTGTGCTTTCTGTCGTGAGAAAGGGCACTGGAAGAAAGACTGTCCAAAGTTGAAGAAGAAAGGGAAAGCTCCGCAAGACGTAAATGTTACAGAGTGCAAAAGTGATGCGGAATCAGATTTCTCTTTGTCTGTATCACATTCAACATCCCATCTAGATGAGTGGATTTTGGATTCAGGTTGTACCTACCATATGTCTCCCATGCGGGAGTGGTTCTTTGAATTTGAAGAACTTGATGATGGAGGTGTTTACATGAAAAATGACAATCCATGTAAAATAGTTGGGATATGTTCAATCAAACTGCATAATCATGATGGATCCACCAGAATCTTGAAGGATGTTCGATACGTGCCGAATTTGAAAAAGAATCTCATTTCTTTGGGGGTCTTGGAGTCAAAAGGCCTGATTGTGACAATGCGAGATGGAATTCTTAAAGCAAATTTGGGGGCACTTGTGATGTTGAAAGGTGTGAGGAAGAATAATCTGTATTACTACCAAGGTAATACAGTTGTTGGGACAGCAGCAGCAGCAACATCTTCCAGTAGCAAGAAGGATGCGGAGGCAATAAAGTTGTGGCACATGCGATTGGGATATGCTGGTGAAAAATTTTTGCAAAATCTTTCCAAGCAAGAATTGTTGAAAGGTACAAAAATTTGCAAATTAGAATTTTGTGAGTATTGTGTTCTGAGAAAACAAAGAAGAGTGAAATTTAGCACTGGCATCCATAATACCAAGGGTATTTTGGATTATGTGCACTCAGATGTGTGGGAACCTGCCAAGACTCTATCCCTTGGAGTCAGGTACTATTTTATCACTTTTATTGATGATTTTTTTAGAAGAGTTTGGGTGTTTACTATGAAGAACAAGGATAAAGTGCTAGGAATTTTCCTTAAATGGAAAGCTCAAGTTGAAAGCCAAATGGGAAGAAAGATCAAGATTCTCTGAACAGATAACGGTGAAGAATACAAGAATGATCCCTTCCAGAAGATATGCCAAGAGTGTGGCATAGTTCGGCACTTCACAGTTAGAAAAACACCGCAGCAGAATAGGGTGTCAGAACGTATGAATAAGACACTAGTGGAGAAAGTACGTTGCATGCTGTCTAATGTTGGGTTAGTCAAAAAATTTTGGGCTAAGGCTGTGACATACGCTCAACATCACATCAGTCGCTTGCCATTATCTGCAATCGGTGGCAAGACTCCATTAGAGATATGGTCTGAAAAACCTACAACAAATTATGATTCTTTACATATTTTTTGTTCTACTGCATATTATCATGTAAATGAATCAAAATTAGATTCATGTGCAAATAAGGCTCTCTTTATGGGCTTTAATGTTGGAGTTAAGGGATACCGTTTGTGACGTCTAAAAGCAAAGAAAATCACTATCAGCAGGGATGTTACCTTTTGATAAATCTGCCATGTTAAAAAAAAGTAACACAAGATGGGACCAGTGGTACTCCGCAACAGGTGGAGTGTACGCCAAAACAAGTGGAGTTTGAGCAAATAATGGTGAGCCCAGCAAACAGCGCCATCAGTGACTCTCCCATGGCAGAAGAGGAGTCAGATGAGGAAGAGATTTCAACCCAAGAACCTCAACAGTAACAAGAGTCAATTGCTGTAAATAGGCCAAGACGAGAAATTCAAAAACCTGCTCGTTTTGCTGACATGGTGGCCTATGCACTTCAAGTTGTTGATGATGTTCCATCCACTTTTTTTGAAGCAGTTCGAAGTACAGAAGATGGTAGATGAAAAGATGCTATGAAAGAAGAGATGCAATCTCTTCAGAAGAACAAGACGTGAAAGTTGACATAACTACCGAAAGGCAAGAAGGTAATTGGATGCAAATGAATATTTACAAAGAAAAAAGGATTTCCTGACAAAAATGATGTTCGCTACAAGGCAAGATTGGTGGCAAAAAACTATGCTCAGAAAGAGGGAATTGATTATAATAAGGTATTTTCTCTAGTTATTAAATATTTCTCTATTAGAATTTTACTAGCCTTGGTAGCACAGTTGAATTTGGAGCTAACTCAACTTGATGTGAAGACCGTGTTCCTTCACGGTGACTTGAAGGAAGAAATCTATATGTCTCAACCAGATGGATTTAACGTTGCTGGTAAAGAAGATTGGATTTGTAAGTTGAGCAAATCGTTGTACGGATTGAAGCAATTACCGAGGCAATGGTACAAACGATTTGACCAGTTCATGATGGGTCAGAAGTACACAAGAAGCAAATATGATCACTATGTATATTTGCGCAAGCTACGAGATGATTCCTACATCTATTTACTCTTGTACGTTGATGATATGCTGATAGCGTTAAAAAGCCAAGTTGAAATTGATAAAATGAAGGCTCAATTGAGTAAAGAGTTCGAGATGAAGGATTTGGGAGAAATTAAAAAGATTCTCGGCATGGAGATAAGCAAGGATAGAACGAGAGGCAAGCTTTGTCTGACACAGAAGCAGTATTTGAACAAAGTACTACAACGTTTTGGTATGAATGTAGATTCAAAACCGGTAAGTACTCCGCTTGCTCCTTATTTGAAACTTAGCAACCTATTATCTCCAAAGACGGATGAAGAACGAGCATACATGACAAAAGTCTCGTATGCTAATGCAGTTGGTAACCTGATGTATGCAATGGTGTGTACGAGACCTGACGTTTCACAGGTAGTTAGTGTAGGAAGCAGGTTTATGCATGATCCAGGCAAGGGTCATTGGCAAGCTGTGAAATGGATTCTACGGTATATCCAAGATACTGTAGATGTTGGATTAGTTTTTGAGTAGGATAAATCACTTGGTCAATGTATAGTTGGATATTGTGATTCTGACTATGCAGGTGATTTGGATGAGAAACATTCTACAACTGGCTACTTGTTCACTTTTGCTAAGGCGCCAGTTAGTTGGAAGTCTACTTTGCAGTCAACGGTGGCTTTGTCTACAACGGAGGCAGAGTATATGGCGATTACTGAAGTTGTGAATGAGACAATTTGGCTTCAAGGATTGCTTGAAAACTTGGGAGTTGGTCAAAAACACATTGATGTGTTTTGTGACAGTCAGAGTGCTATTCATTTAGTAAAGAACCAGGTCTTCCACGCAAGAAAGAAGCACATTGATGTTCGCTATCATTTCGTGCGGGAAATTCTCGAAGAAGATGAGATTTTTCTCTCCAGAAAGATTCGGACTGCGGAGAATCCTGCAAATATGCTGACAAGGTAGTTACAAGTTCCAAATTTGAACATTGTTTAGACTTGGTCAATATCCTGTATATTTGAGTTGGCGCTTGAGGGCGCAAATTTGGAAGCACCGCAAGGACCGTTTGATTTTTTGTTTGGGTGAGAAGATTTGTATTTTTGGGGGGATTAGAAATTATGTCAAGGTGGAGATTTGTTGAATTTCAAAGTCAACAATTGTTGACTTTGAAATCTTTGGCCTAACTTTCTAAATCCCACATCGGTGGAATTGAGAGTTTAGGTAAGAGCTTGAGAGTTATAAATAACTCTCAAGCAAATCAACTCAAGAAGTACTTCCAACAAAGAATTCTTTTGCAATTCTTTCTTCTTTCAAAAATTATTAAGAGCGGGTCGTGTGAGCGGTGCTCGGAGATTAGGCAAAATTGGCCGAACTCCGTTATCAATTTTTCAGGTGCGTTCTTTCCTTATCTCTTTTATTTATTTCGTATTTATTTTGTAGTTTCTTTTCTATTATAGTATAGTATTCAATATATTTGTCAGATTTATTTGTAGTGTTTTATACGGTTCATTTGGGTATATTTTTTTCATTTGTGTGTACATATTATTTATGTATACACGGGTCTAATTTTGATAATACATCGTGCAAGTAAATTTTGTCTAGGAGACTGGGTTTTAAGTGGGAGCGCTTGTGACCCCTCCAGCCTTTCCTGGAAATTTTCTTGGAATGGTAATTCTGTCTAAGGAGATTGTTTTAACGATCTTTCCTGGAATTATTAAATCAGTTTAAATCACTAGTTGAATTTTTGAGTGGAAAATTACTCGGTTTCCCCAACAAGATGAAAGGAAGAAGTTAGAAAAAAGAGAAGAGTTGAGAGAGCAATTGGAGAAAGAATTATTATTGCATGAACGAATTCAGATACAATTTGCCCCGACTCTTCCTTCATCTAACCTTGGTATTTAAGGACTAATGCACCTATTACGGTGGCTATTCTGTAGCTAACTCTCCAATTACTGCAATTAAGTGGAACACAGTCCCTAATGCACAAAATGACATCATTTCACCCATTGTCCATGACAATTTCCCTCCCCTTAAGACTGAACCTTGTCCTCAAGGTTTGAAGTCAGGAAACTGATTGGTGATGAAGGACAAAATCCTCCCATCAATTTAGGCTCCAGTAAATAATGCTAAAACCACAACTAACATAAGAGAAATATTATAGTGTTCCAACTTACATGTTCAATTGTCTAAATATTAGAATTCACAAAAAACAATATAAAAACTCATATAAGTCTTGAAAACAAAAAAAATTTCATTTTAGTGTGTAGGAACTAGGTATTAGGTTTAGATAATTTTAGTCAAATTTGTGAAAATAAAAAAAAAACTCGAATCACAGTTCGATCCAGTAGGAATGGATTGAACGGTTTTGACCGGTTCTTGTGTCAACTCAACATAAGCTATGAACTTGGATTGAACAGGCGAACCGACCGGTTCGGTCCAATTTTGAAAACATTGTCGTATGTCCTACGTCTAAAAAAGGGCAAAAGCCATCTCTAAAATCTGTTCCATTTCTATATCCATCTCATATGTGTTCAAATTATTTAGTTGACTCTCTTTTATATAATAAGATTTGTCTAGCGGATGTCCATTGTTTACTTATTAAGAAGTATTTCAGGTATTAACTTTTGGAAACTAAAGATTAGTTAGGGAAAGTATATCAATGTAAGAGCAAGCCATAATTGTTAGTATTTATATATATATATATATGGTAGGTTGGGTGGGATTTAGTTATGTTAATAAGTGTCTATTCAGCACTTGTTAGAAAAATCCAAGAAATATATAGTTCTTACCCATATAAAATAATTTTATTATAACTACAATTGCTAAATATGTTATGTAATATATAGATATATATATCTTATTACATATATATAAAAACCTAAGGCTTCTTCTCCCACGTTGATCCACGTGGCAAAACATGGGAGAGAAGAAACTATTGTGTTTTTTTTCTGGCAATAACCTCATAAAGTGTACCTTGGTCTAAACAGTTGATAACTATTCTAGGACATTTTTGTCCTTTTAATTAAAATTACGTGTTTGCCCTTCTAAACATAATAGGCTTCCAGAACAGTAGCTCACTATTTGGGCTGAATTTTAATTTTTCACCTGCACTTTTTCTCCTGTTCATCCGCATCTTTCCCTTCTTCCTCTGTACCATCACTATTTGCTTCTTTTGACTTTTAGTTTTAGCCTACCATCTTTCTGCTTCATTCCTGTTTCTTTTCCGTCTATTTCTTTTTCCTCTCATTAGACGAAAGGAAGAAGCTGCAGTTCAACTACTTTAGCAGATGGTGTCTTCTCCTTTATTCAATGTCAAATAAACTCTTTTTTTTTTGTAATTCCTTGCTCAGAATTTGCTTACCCACAGGATAATTCTACTTGGAAGGAGGAAAATGGGGAACTTTTGGTTAGATTAGGTCGTGCTTCTTGGCCAAAAAATCAGCAAATTTTTCCCCAAATTATGCGTAACCTTCAGATTCGTCTTATAGATAATTCTTACAGGATGGCATTTTGACAGGTGTCGATCCTGTACAATAATAATTACCTACTCGAGAAAAATACAGATTTTGTATATAGCGGTGAGTAGGGTCGAATCCACAGGGATTGGGGATAACTTATTTCTTTTAGAGTCCGAAGTATGAGGGATTTCTGGAGAATATGAAATAACTAATTAACTAACTAATAAAACAACTAATAGAAATAAATAGAAAGTAATCAATAACCAATACGACTCTAACCAAAGGTACAACTTTTCAGATACGGTCCATTCAACTGATCATCGATGCAAAGATATTTCATCCATTTGTCACTAGGTTGGTTATAATTATCAACAAGCTCTGATAATCAATTCTTCCTTACCTTTTCGACAGTCAAGGTACGACCGTTAACTGCTCCCCTAACCAGATAACAACCCTAGGTACGACCGTAGAAATTTAATTATCCAATTGCATTAGAGCTAGAAGAACCCAACCCTAACCAATAAACACGCTAAGAGGGTTTATTTAAGCTAGATCTTGCGTTTCCCCATCATAAAGCCAATTATGGTGGTTGCCACGGGGTGTTAACTAAATGAACAATTACGGATTCTATTTAATTAACGTGGCAGTAGGCTATTAAATTAAATCAAATACCCGGCCGTTGATATTCAATTAATAAAATACCCATGAACAATTAATTCAGGAAACGCACGAATAGCAATAAAATGGAAGAAATAATGAAGATTCGATTAGATCTCACAGATATTATGGACCGCGCCTTTGCGTCAACCTTTGGGTAGAGGAGGAAATTAGCCGCTCCTCATCGTGTCAATCCCGCGTGATTTAATTGAGTTCATTCGATTATTTGCCGAAGAATTGGGGTCGCAATCACAAAGCAGAAAATCAACGCGAATTGTCTTAAGCAAGAGTAACAACTCAGGAGTCAAGCCGTACAAGACGAAAGCTAAAAGAAAGAAGAAATACGTCTGACTGAAAGAGAAGAAAAGGAAAACTCAAAACTAATCTAATTGCGGCCGACGGAGAGCAAAAGAATAAAATAAAAAGCGTCTGACTTCTGAAGCTAAAGCTAGGGTCTCCTCCCACTTTTTGAATCTTGCTTTTCTCTTTATAGCCGCCGCCCAAAAGAAAGTAAAGAAAGGAGACGTCTGGAGTAATTCATCTAACAAAAGCTATCCTTTTGGAGTTTTTATCCCATGCTTCTCGCGGTTCACGTGGACCGCAGTCCGGCTTTTGGTTTCGTCCACCTTTTAAGGCGTGGCCACGCGCTGAAATGAGAAATCTTCTGGAAATTCTCCTCAAGATATCATTTTTAATGCTAACCACCTACAATTCACACAAATATCAAATATGAGTGAAATTTCCTTTCTTAGCACCATGAATAGCCAAAATTAGAATAAGATGACAATGCAAAATGTGCCAAATAACTGCTCTATCAAATCCCCCCACACCTAGACAATGGTTGCCCTCAAGCATTTCCGAGCTCAGAAGTGCAACCGAAAGAGCAAAGGTCATGCAATAAGCTATACTAACACAAGCACCTTTGATCCCTGACAGTGTCGCCAAAATGAGAACACACCGGACAGGTTGTAATTCAAAGAAAATATATGAATACTAGGAACGCTCAAATCAACATCACAGAATGGCATTACCATAGGCTTGCACATTTATCATATCTCCACCACTCAAAAGTGAACTAAATACACAAATCAAAGGGACTTTCATAAGGTTGTATTGGGGTTTAGGTAAAAGGCGGGATAAGAAGGTAAAAATAGGGTGTAGTGTGTCAAGAGAATGTCCGATATCCACCACATAACCACAACGCTTCATCAGAGAAATTTCACGGGCAAGGCATTTTCATTTGCCATTTCCACTGTGCAAGTGTCGAAACTCTTCCCCTTTTCTCTTTTTTTTTTTTTTTTTTTTTTACAAGCGGCTTGCAAGGCATGGGCACGCCTTGTAGGCCGGAGTCTTCTGCTCACGAGTTTTTTTTTTTTTCTTCTTCTTTTTTTTTAAATGGAGCAGATGTCTTGTAAGGCATGGGCACGCCTTGCAGGCTGGAGTCTTCTGCCCACCAGCTCATTGCCGACTTCTTCCCTTTTTTTTATTTTTATTTTTATTTTTTTATTTTTATCTCAGATGCACAGAGCACCATACAACTTCTATTCCGATAACACTTGCCACCTTAGATTCATTTGCCTTGCACAAACAACGAAATTCAGACATCTCTTAATGACACAAGGTTAAACAAGAAAGTCTAAAAAGGTCATGGGTTATCAAACACGGCTAATCAAACAATAGCGAAGGATAAAAGCTCAAATAGATTCACTACTGTTATTCTTGGTTTTGATGATCACAAAAGTTCGTTTATACTGACCAAGATTGATCAGGCCTGATGGAACAAGGAATGCATATGTTTGATTGACTCCAGTCTACGATGGGTTGGATGTGGCAAACAAGATTGAAATAATATAAACGAATTTAGTCATTGTTTTGTTCCGATCAAAGATACTGTCATTCTTGGTACTTTGAAATGTTTATCTAACCTCCTTCAAATACAAGTGTTTTTGTCTATCCAAGAATCAGGTTCAAATATGTCATGAAATGCAAGACAACCAAAATGAGAAGCAAAAACAGGACAATCAGGTCGGACGGCCGAAAGGAAACTGTCGGACGTCCGGAAGGATCGGACGAACACCTCGGACGCATATCAACCAGATCGGACGTCCGAAAAATTCCAAGATAACTTGCTAGCTCTCGGCCTACGATCGGACGCTGTGCTGTCGGACGACAAAAATCTCATCGGACGTCCGAACTTCAACTTGGCGATTTTCGGACGTTTGGATCGGACGATGATTTGATCGTCGGACGTCCGAAAGCCCCAACGGCTAGCTGACCCTTCATCTGCCTTCTATCCGTTGGAAGCTTTAATGAAGCCCATTTTTGTTCCCCTTTAAAAGCAAGCTGTTCTGAACGAAAGAAAGACTTTTGCACACTTTGTTTACAAGTTCTGAAGAGATATTTTAGCTAGAAAATAGTCTCAAAAGCAAGATTTGTTTTAAAGTGGTGTGAATTTCTGGTGAGCATTTCTTTTGTGATTGAAAGGATCTTTAGTGTAGCTTTGTTGAGGGTTTTCTGAGTGATTGTAAAACTTCTTAGCTTGACTAAGTGAGGCTTAGGGCAAGGAGGAAGTGCTCCCTCCATTGTACATCTAGTTGATCGTCTTCAATCAAAGAGAAGTTGTTCTTCCTAGTATGTGGTCTTCAAGTTTGAAGATAGCTTGGTAGACACTTGGTTTGAATCCCCAATTTACTTTTCTGTTTAATAAAATTCTCATTGCTTGTCTATACTTGTGTTTCTGATCAATATTGCTCTTGTCTTCTAATCTACTTGGTTGATCATTACTAGAAAAGAAGGTAAATTTTCATTTAGCAAAAATTGCCTAAATCTGATTAAGATTTTGAATAACCCAATTCACCCCCCCCTCTTGGTTGTCTTTGGGACTTACAATTGGTATCAGAGTTTGGTCTCCTTGAGATTAAGCTCTAACGGCTTGGAGTAAAGATGACAACCAGTCATGCTATGTTTGTTGAGGGGCAATCTTTTACTAGGCCTCCCATGTTCAGTGGCTCTAACTATGTTAGCTGGAAAGAACGAATGATTATCTTTTTGCAATCTATTGATATTGAACTGTGGTTTATTGTGAGTGAAGGACCGCATGAAGCTAATTTTCTTGATGCAGATACAGGGCTGCTTCGGCCAAAAATGAGAGCTGAAATGAATGCTCAAGACAGGACTAACCTCACATTGAATGCCAAGGCCATGAATGTTCTTTATAGTGCCTTAGATTCAAATGAATCAATTAGAGTGAAAGGCTGTAAATCAGCCAAAGAAATGTGGGATAAGTTAAGAGAAATCCATGAGGGTGGTGACAATGTGAGAGAACAGAGAAAGGCCATATTGGTCACAAAGTATGAATCTTTTAAGATTGAACCTCTTGAGGATATTGACAAAATGTTTTGCAGGTTCACTGACTTGATCAAAGATCTCGAGGTGTTGGGCAAAGAGTACACCTTGGGAGAGAAGAACAGAAAAATTCTCAATGCATTGGGCAAAGAATGGGAAAATAAAGTGACTGCAATAGAGGAGGCTAAAGACTTAAGTTCTGTGCCTATTGAATCTATCATTAACTCACTAACCTCTTATGAGTTAAAACTGAAATCTAAAGTGCAGGAGGAAGAGGATGCTAGAGCAAAAAGAAATATTGCTCTAAAGACTACTCAAAGTGAAGATGATCCAGCTCACTTGGATGATGAAGATTCGGATGGTGATGATAATGAACTTGCTCTCATCACAAGAGGTTTCAAAAGAATCTTGAATAAAAGGAAGTTCAGAAAGGGAGGACCTAGCAATCAACTCTAAAATTATTCATCAAATGCAAGGAACAAAGGAAAACAAGAATTCAACAAGAAGCAAGTGGACAAATGCTATGAATGTGGACAGCCTGGACACTATGCAAACGAATGCCCCATGAAGAAAATGAAAGATGGAAAAGCTGATCGAAAGCCAAGATTCAACAACTTCCAGATCACTTGGAATGAATGCAACTCTGAAGGGGAAGTTGAAGAAGAGGAAGAATCAGCTCAAATGGCCTTCATGGCTATTGGAGATAATGAGGTAACTTCCATACACTCTCAATCTGAAAGTGATGATGAAGAAGATGATGATCTTGAATCCTTTGTTGAAAAACTGCATAATGCTTTGAAGAAATCTTATGATAAGAACAAGCAGCTAAAACAGAAAATTGCTTTTCTCATTCATGAAAATGCTTGTCTCCTTCAACAAAATAAACAACTAAGGACTGACAATGAATGTCTTGTAAGAGCCGGATTTGATGTTCAGAATGAGCTTGACAGAAAGACAAATATTTGTAAATTGCTGAAGGAAAGACATGGTGATTTAAAAAGGAGAATGGACAATTTGGATGAGACTTTAAAAGCAAGAAAACAGGAGCTTATCAAAAGGAACATGTCACCTACACATCCTACTATTTTTCAAAGAACATTTGCACACAACAAAAATGCACATGGTTTCACAACATATAGAAAAGGTGGATTGAGATATGTCAAACCAGTACATGTTAAGGACTCTTCCATTATGTGTGGTTTTTGTTGTCAAAGAGGGCATTTGAAAAGCGATTGCTATGTGAAAAGAAATCTGAACAAAGGGATGAAATGCATGTGGTTAGTTAGATATAATGCTAACTATTATGGACCCAAAAATTAAAATGGGTACCAAATACTTTCTCTTTTCAGGAAAAATGCTCAAACAAGTCCAAATGGTTCATTGATAGCGGTTGTTCAAGGCATATGACCGGTGATCCCTCCTTGTTCATAAAGCTGAAATCAAGATCAAGTGGGAAAGTGACATTTGGTGATGATGTGAAAGCTAAAACAATTGGAATAGGTGATGTTGGTAAGGATGGTGAAACTTTTGTTCATAATGTGCTCTTAGTTGATAACTTGAGTTATAATTTGCTTAGTGTTAGTCAATTGTGTGATAAAGACTTGAATGTGTTGTTTAGAAAGCATGAATGCATTGTGCTTGATTCCAAATACAATGTTGTGTTCAAAGGTAAGAGGTTCAACGACATATATATTGTGGTTCTTGATAAAATTGATTCTTCTAGCTTAAAATGTCTTAAAGATTCAAATGAAGATCCTTGGTTGTGGCATAGAAGACTTTGTCATTTTAACATGGAGTTACTAAAGGAAATTTCGAAAAAGGAGCTAGTTAGAGGCTTGCCAAAAATCAGTTTTGAAAAGGATAAAATATGTGATGCATGTCAATTTGGAAAGCAAACAAAAGTTTCTTTTAAACCAAAGAAGTGTGTATCTACTTCCAAACCTTTAGAACTCTTGCATCTTGACTTATTTGGCCCTACTCAAATCTCTAGCTTGGGTGGTAAGAAATACTGTTTTGTGATTGTAGATGATTATTCTAGATACACTTGGGTAATATTTCTTGCTCATAAGGATGATGCATTCAAGAATTTCACTTCATTGTTTGCTAAAGTGCAAAATCTGTTTGGATTAAAAATTGTTAGAATTAGAAGTGATAATGGAACAGAATTCAAGTATTGTGGTTTTCCAGAATTTTGTGATCATAATGGCATAACTCATGAGTTTTCTATTGCAAGAACTCCACAGCAAAATGGTGTTGTAGAAAGGAAAAACAGAACTCTCCAAGAGGCTGCTAGAACTATGTTAAATGAATGTAGGTTGCCTAAATATCTTTGGGCTGAAGCGGTAAACACTGCATGTTATGTGATGAATAGAATTCTCTTGAGACCTATCTTAAAGAAAACTCCTTATGAGCTGATTTTTAATAAGAAACCTACAGTTGGTTATTTCAAAGTATTTGGTTGTAAATGTTTTATTTTGAATCTAAAGGAACATCTTGGTAAGTTTGATAAAAAATCTGATGAAGGAATATTTTTGGGGTATTGTGAAAATAAAAGAGGTTATAGAGTTTTTAATAGAAGGACTCTTGTGATTGAAGAAGCTATACATATAACATTTGATGAAACCAATGATGATAATTCCAAAAGTCCGTGTGAGGATGATGATGTAGGTGTTCGAGCAGGAATGGAAAAGCTGTCAATTGAAAATGAAGGAAGTTCTAAACCAGCAGGAACTGAAATGGAAAAAGAAGTTCATAATGATCAAGAAGAGGAAGATGAAGACAAAAATGATGATCCACTCAAAGATCTTCCCAAGGCTTGGAAATTCAGCCAAAATCATCCAAAAGAGCTTATAATTGGTGATCCATCCGAGAAGGTAAACACTCGATCCTCATCTAGAAAATTGATTGACAATTTTGCTTTAGTGTCTCTTTTTGAACCCAAAAATGTCAATGATGCTTTAAAGGATGAAAACTGGATTTTGGCAATGCAAGAGGAACTTAATCAATTTGAGAGGAATGAAGTTTGGACACTTGTTGATAGACCTCAAAATCAACCTATCATTGGCACAAAGTGGATTTTTAGAAATAAGTTAGATGATAAAGGTGTTGTTGTAAGAAATAAAGCCAGATTAGTTGCTAAAGGATATGCACAAGAAGAAGGAATTGATTTTGATGAAACATTTGCTCCCGTAGCAAGATTAGAATCTATTAGAATGCTTCTTGCATTTGCATGCTTTAAAGGCTTCAAATTGTTTCAAATGGATGTTAAAAGTGCTTTTTTAAATGGTTTTATTGATCAAGAAGTATATGTGGATCAACCCCCCGGTTTTGAAAATACAAAATTTCCAAGTCATGTGTTTAAACTATCTAAAGCTTTATATGGTCTAAAACAGGCTCCAAGAGCTTGGTATGAAAGACTAAGTGGTTTTTTGATCGAAAATGGTTTCAAAAGGGGTGTTGTGGACACCACACTTTTCACTAAGCAAGTGTTGAATGACCTTCTTATTGTGCAAATATATGTTGATGATATTATTTTTGGTGCTACTAATGAGTATCTATGCAAGGATTTTTCCACCACTATGCAAAGTGAATTTGAAATGAGTATGATGGGAGAATTAAATTTCTTCCTTGGACTTCAAATTCATCAAGCTCTTGAGGGAATTTTTATAAATCAAGCAAAATATACCAAGGAGTTGCTGAAAAGGTTTGGCATGGAGGACTCAAAGCAAGTTGGAACTCCAATGTGCACTTCTACAAAGCTTGACAAAGATGAAAAAGGTAATCATGTGGATGAAAAGCATTATAGAGGTATGATCGGAAAGCCTACTCTATTTAACCGCAAGTAGACCTGATATTATGTTTGCTGTTTGCTTGTGTGCTAGATTTCAATCTTGTCCAAAAGAATCACATTTGAATGCTGTAAAAAGGATTTTTAGGTATTTGAAAGGTACATTAGACTATGGTCTTTGGTATGCTAGATCTAATGAGTTTGCACTATATGGTTATTCGGATGCTGATTTTGGAGGTTGTCGTGTGGATAGAAAGAGTACTAGTGGAACTTGTCATTTTCTTGGAAATTGTTTAGTCTCTTGGTTTAGCAAAAAGCAAAATGCAATATCTTTGTCTACAACCGAAGCGAAATATATTGCCGCTAGTGCATGTTGTGCTCAACTTTTGTGGATGAAGCACACTTTGAATGATTTTGGATTGTTGTATGACTGCATGCCTGTATTCTGTGATAATACTAGTTCTATAAATTTGACCAAAAATCCTATTCATCATTCTAGGACAAAGCACATAGATATAAAGCATCACTTTATTCGTGATCTTGTTCAAAAAGGTGAAATATGTGTAAATTATGTTTGTTCTAAAGATCAATTTGCTGATATATTTACCAAAGCTCTTGCCATTAGATCAGTTCATTCATCTAAGATCAAAATTAGGAATAATCGAAAAATCATCCTAAAATTTCTCAAAGTCTTCGGACGTCCGAAAGAAGATGAACGGACGTCCGATGATGTTCTTCAGCCATTTTCCAGAATTGCGCCTGTTCGGACGCAACTGTCGGACGCACAACTTCGTTCGGCCGTCCGACAGTGCAACGGCTCATTTGTTTTAAAACAACTTTCTTCTTCATTTGCTTCAGACTCTTCCCATTTTATTTCCTCTCGGACGAAAACCCTCTTGTCTCTCACTCTCAAATTCATATCGTTCTGAAGCCCTCATTCCCAAATTGACTCAAACAAAACTTTTCCTGATTGATTGCGATTCATTTCTCCTAATTATTTCATCGAATCGCAAAACATTTCGTAAATTCCCAAATTTCCCTCAAAACCCTACTTTCTCATAACCGCTCTGTCAAATCTTGTTCAAGGACTTTGTGTCCCAAAATTTCTGTGCGATTCACTTTCCTACTACTGTGTGTATCATTTGCATCTATCATTCCATACATTTCGCACAATGGTGAATCTAAGGGGAGGAAAAGTTACTGCCGGACGCAAGCATCCACTCAGGGATGAGGATGAGAGTCTTCCCACTGTCAAACGGACATCCAAACGCTTCAAAAGAGGAGCTATCAAGGGTCAAATGTCACGGCCTAC
This sequence comes from Coffea eugenioides, assembly GCF_003713205.1. NCBI lineage: Eukaryota > Viridiplantae > Streptophyta > Magnoliopsida > Gentianales > Rubiaceae > Coffea > Coffea eugenioides. Next base: position 54,170,353 of record NC_040036.1, on the reverse strand, counting down.
ACCACAACCCTCCTCTCAGCCTGAATCTGGACAGGGGACATCTTCTCAACCGACTCCGAAATCAGCCCCTCCTCCTACATTCTTTGATGATGCTGCGAAATACAAATACTCCTGGATATCCCAGAAGGGTGTCATCCCTCAAAGAACTGTAAACCCCTCTGAATTTCGCTCCATAGGTTTAGAATCCATTCTGAGTCTATTTGCTTTCCAGAAATGGTCACATCTCATTTCTATGCCAAATGTCTACTATCCTGATATGTTGCATCAATTTTTTGCCAATCTTAGGAAAGGCACTGACCAAACTGAGATCATGTCCAGGGTAAATAGGGTAGACATACTCTTTGATTCTGATACTGTGAATTCCATTTTAAATACTACCATTGAACGTTTATGCAAAGATAAGATTGCTAATTTCTTTTCCTATGAAGAGCTCCCTACTGCTGCAAATCATTTTGATGGGACAAAAATGTTAACCTATTTCAAAAAAAGTTTTTCCTCACCTGCTGATGCAAAATTGAATGATCTGGCTCCTGTGAATTTAATTGCTTTTTCTATCATTTCAAACCTGCTTGTGCCTACTGATGGCCATAGAACTGATGCAAACAAAATGGAGTTGTACCTCTTTTATTGTTTTCAAGAAAAAATTCGTATTGATTTTGGTTTTGTCATGTGCAAGTTTTTACTTCGCTATGCCACTGATTCTCGCAGAAAATTATCTTATGGAAAGTTTCTTCAAAAGATTTTTGAGTTTTACAAAGTCCCTATTCTAGGTGTTTGTCCTAAAGAAGCATCTTCTTATGCCTTTACAAAAGGGTATTTTGAAAGGAAAAATCTTGTTTTTAAAGATAATCTGTGGGCTTATAAGGGTGCATCATCTAGTGAACTTAGGTCTAAGGCTGCACATGATCCTTCATCTATTCCACTCACTCCCATTCATCCTAGGAAATCTGCCTCTAAGGCATCTTCCTCTTCCAGTGATGAAGTAATTGAGCTCCTTCGTGAACTCAAACAGCATGTTCTTCTTCTAGAACATGGTCTAATGCTCACTATGTCCTCTGAGCAACAAACTGCCTTCCTAGACAAAAAGAACCTCCTGTTTCCCCCCCCCTGTTGTTGAGGAAGTTTCCCATGACAAAGAGTCACACCCCACTGATCCAAGTTCATCAATTCCGGATCCTGGTTCTTCAACCCCTGTGACTCCTCATGGCACCTCTACATCAGATAAAGGCAAGGCACCAGTTGAAGAGGCTGCTGAAGATGATGAAGAAACTGAAGAGGAGGATCTTGATCAATATCAGCTCTCTCGGAGGACACCTGGATCCACTTAGTTCATCATTTAGGACATTTGCATTTTGTTTGTCTCTTTTATGTTTTTGTGGTATTCAACAATGAATATGTAATGTAATGGATATTTTAAGTTTCGTTTTGGATGTTTAAGTACTGTTTTGATGGATGTCTGAATATTTTGATGAATGATTGTCTATTCTGCTTATGTGAATGTAATGAATTTGTGGATTGTCTATTCTGATTGATGGTCTAAGTTTTGATGTGTGAACTTGTCTAAATTTGTGAATTTGTGGATGTGTTGATGTGATTGGTTGACCGTTTGTGATGACAAAAAGGGGGAGATGATTGGATTGAGTGATGATTGATGATTGGTGATGTTGGCATGATTGATGATTGGTGATGTTAGGATATGTTGGATTGATTGTTTAAATTTGGATTGGCTGATATGCTTAATTGTTTAACTCGGATGGACAGCCTTGTGAGGGGGAGTTTTCCAAAACTTTCAAATTTTGTGATTCACTAAAACAGGGGGAGTTCTTGTCTATTTTGAAAGGGGGAATTTTCATTGCAATCATAAAATTTCATTTCAAACTTTTGTTTTGTCATCATCAAAAAGGGGGAGAATGTTATTCTTGGTTTTGATGATCACAAAAGTTCGTTTATACTGACCAAGATTGATCAGGCCTGATGGAACAAGGAATGCATATGTTTGATTGACTCCAGTCTACGATGGGTTGGATGTGGCAAACAAGATTGAAATAATATAAACGAATTTAGTCATTGTTTTGTTCCGATCAAAGATACTGTCATTCTTGGTACTTTGAAATGTTTATCTAACCTCCTTCAAATACAAGTGTTTTTGTCTATCCAAGAATCAGGTTCAAATATGTCATGAAATGCAAGACAACCAAAATGAGAAGCAAAAACAGGACAATCAGGTCGGACGGCCGAAAGGAAACTGTCGGACGTCCGGAAGGATCGGACGAACACCTCGGACGCATATCAACCAGATCGGACGTCCGAAAAATTCCAAGATAACTTGCTAGCTCTCGGCCTACGATCGGACGCTGTGCTGTCGGACGACAAAAATCTCATCGGACGTCCGAACTTCAACTTGGCGATTTTCGGACGTTTGGATCGGACGATGATTTGATCGTCGGACGTCCGAAAGCCCCAACGGCTAGCTGACCCTTCATCTGCCTTCTATCCGTTGGAAGCTTTAATGAAGCCCATTTTTGTTCCCCTTTAAAAGCAAGCTGTTCTGAACGAAAGAAAGACTTTTGCACACTTTGTTTACAAGTTCTGAAGAGATATTTTAGCTAGAAAATAGTCTCAAAAGCAAGATTTGTTTTAAAGTGGTGTGAATTTCTGGTGAGCATTTCTTTTGTGATTGAAAGGATCTTTAGTGTAGCTTTGTTGAGGGTTTTCTGAGTGATTGTAAAACTTCTTAGCTTGACTAAGTGAGGCTTAGGGCAAGGAGGAAGTGCTCCCTCCATTGTACATCTAGTTGATCGTCTTCAATCAAAGAGAAGTTGTTCTTCCTAGTGTGTGGTCTTCAAGTTTGAAGATAGCTTGGTAGACACTTGGTTTGAATCCCCAATTTACTTTTCTGTTTAATAAAATTCTCATTGCTTGTCTATACTTGTGTTTCTGATCAATATTGCTCTTGTCTTCTAATCTACTTGGTTGATCATTACTAGAAAAGAAGGTAAATTTTCATTTAGCAAAAATTGCCTAAATCTGATTAAGATTTTGAATAACCCAATTCACCCCCCCTCTTGGTTGTCTTTGGGACTTACAACTACGGGGAGACAAGATGAAGGCATGGTTTGCAGAAAGTTAAAGAAGGTTAAATCCTAAATGCCCTTATCATTTCAAATGCATCCAGTTCAATAAAATGTGGTCTCGACATGTATAAAATAGCAAGTTCTAGAATGCCAATACCATGTGTGATACCCACTCAATCAAACAAAAATAGAGCAAACAAGAATAATGTGCTCATAAAAGGCTCAAAAGCTCCCAAAAGTTTCAAAAATGGGTCAAGTCCAGTGTATTCAACACTCAACAACACTGCCAAGGAAAAACGAAATGCATAGCTAGTATATTTACCCACATACCCACGCACCTTGATTGTGTCATTTATCACAGCAACATGCTCCAGCATTAACAAGCATAGAAATAAACAAAAAGCCGACTAACTACAATGTTTCCTTTTTTTTCATTTTATCCATTTTTTTTTCATTTTTTTCATTTTTTTTCATTTTTTTTGAGTAACAAAGCAAAAAGAAATAATGGAAGCCACTCCCCCACGCCTAAAACCTACATTGTTCTCAATGTAGAAAAGACAAATGAAGTATTAGGAGAAAAGAAAAGAAACTTCCCTGACCACCGGGGAGGGAAAGTGAGACACTAAGGCGGAGGAGGTGAGACGGCTGCGTGCACAATGTGGAGTGGTGGCGATGGACGCAACACCAACAGGAAGGAGAAGACTGAAGTTTCATTTTCGGAAGGGTTGGAAGGCGTGGGCACGCCTTGGAAGCTAGAGTCTTCTGACCATCAATTCCAAAGCTTCATTCCTTAGGCCTGATCAACTAGAGTGGGCATGTCCAACTGCCAGCTTCCTGCCACAAAACAACAATCCACTAAATGACACTAACACTTAATAAAAATTCCAAAAATATAAGAAAACTAAAACAAAAGAATCCTTGGGTTGCCTCCCAAGTAGCGCCTTTCTTTAATGTCTTTGGCTAGACATCGTCATGTTTATTCACGGAGGATAAAATCGTGTAGCTCGTTTCAGTGCTTCATCTTCTATGTAATCCTGATAGCCCTCGTAAATAGAGTAATTCTTGAGTCCACGAGCTACGGTCTTCCATGGATTAGTAGATGGCGGCAAACAAACAAGTGATGACACTAAATCTTCAGTCACTCCTCCATCACGAGCACTTATTGGTTCGAGATATTTTGCCATCGCAACCCTTAACTTATTCCTGTCATGAAATTTAAAATCTTCTGGTATAATAAAATCAATTTCACCAACAGGAATTGAAGAATAAGAGTTAGAAAAATATTGATTAAGGAATGGAGGAGATGTCACCGCATTTGGAGATTGTTCACTAGATTCATTCATTTGAACAATTTGATATTGGGGTCTCATGTCTTGCACTTCAACTTTCTTTTCAACTGCATCTTTAGATCCTTCTTCATGAGACTCTTGCAGTTTCATGTCATTTGTCAGGATAATTATACCCCCATCTTCTTCATGGTCGATAATAGTCACTGAGGGCAATTCTTCACAAAATGGAGAAATCAATTTGCTCATTGTAGATGCCAATTCACGCCTTCCATCTTCCATCTCTTTAATCAACCTTTGTGTCTCCTGTTGAAATTGACGTGTCTCCTGTTGAATTTGATGTGTCTCCTGTTGAATTTGATATGTCTCCTGTTGAGTATGTGTTAGTAGCTATTAATTCAACTATTTCTTCAAGAGACATACCTGACATGGATGACGGCCCTTGAGACTCTAGCTGTTGAAAATCTATTGGCCTTTGTTCATAATTAAAAGTGGAATCATCCCACCATCCTTGCTCATACCCGTTTGAATAAGGGTCATGCCACGTTTGATACTGAGGTGAAAAATCTCCAAAAGTATCGATTGGAGTACTTCGACCATCTTGAAATGCAGGGCATATGTCGGGTGAAAAATTCGAAGCAAAATAAGCTCCACAATTTGCAACAGCCCATTGATCATTAGAAAAAGTATGAGTCTCATAACCCCTTGTAAAATTAAAATCCAGTCTATCACCAAAATACGGAATGTTAGCAGCCATAAAATATATACAAAAAAAATAAGAGAAAAATAAAAAAAATGAACTAAAAAAGAAACAAATTAATCAGGCACCAGTCCCCGGCAACGGCGCCAAAAATTGACAGGTGTCGAGCCTGTACAATAATAATTACCTACTCGAGAAAAAATACAGATTTCGTATATAGCGGTGAGTAGGGTCGAATCCACAGGGATTGGGGATAACTTATTTCTTTTAGAGTCCGAAGTATGGGGGGTTTCTGGAAAATATGAAATAACTAATTAACTAACTAATAAAGCAACTAATAGAAATAAATAGAAAGTAATCAATAACCAATACGACTCTAACCAAAGGTACAACTTTTCAGATACGGTCCATTCAACTGATCATCGATGCAAAGATATTTCATCCATTTGTCACTAGGTTGGTTATAATTATCAACAAGCTCTGATAACCAATTCTTCCTTACCTTTTCGACAGTCAAGGTACGACCATTAACTGCTCCCCTAACCAGATAACAACCCTAGGTACGACCGTAGGAATTTAATTATCCAATTGCATTAGAGCTAGAAGAACCCAACCCTAACCAATAAACACGCTAAGAGGGTTTATTTAAGCTAGATCTTGCGTTTCCCCATCATAAAGCCAATTATGGTGGTTGCCACGGGGTGTTAACTAAATGAACAATTACGGATTCTATTTAATTAACGTGGCAGTAGGCTATTAAATTAAATCAAATACCCGGCCGTTGATATTCAATTAATAAAATACCCATGAACAATTAATTCAGGAAAAGCACGAATAGCAATAAAATGGAAGAAATAATGAAGATTCGATTAGATCTCACAGATATTATGAACCGCGCCTTTGCGTCAACCTTTGGGTAGAGGAGGAAATTAGCCGCTCCTCATCGTGTCAATCCCGCGTGATTTAATTGAGTTCATTCGATTATTTGCCGAAGAATTGGGGTCGCAATCACAAAGCAGAAAATCAACGCGAATTGTCTTAAGCAAGAGTAACAACTCAGGAGTCAAGCTGTACAAGACGAAAGCTAAAAGAAAGAAGAAATACGTCTGACTGAAAGAGAAGAAAAAGAAAACTCAAAACTAATCTCCTTGCGGCCGACGGAGAGCAAAAGAATAAAATAAAAAGCGTCTGACTTCTGAAGCTAAAGCTAGGGTCTCCTCCCACTTTTTGAATCTTGCTTTTCTCTTTATAGCCGCCGCCCAAAAGAAAGTAAAGAAAGGAGACGTCTGGAGTAATTCATCTAACAAAAGCTATCCTTTTGGAGTTTTTATCCCAAGCTTCTCGCGGTTCACGTGGACCGCAGTCCGGCTTTCGGTTTCGTCCACCTTTTAAGGCGTGGCCACGCCCTGAAATGAGAAGTCTTCTGGAAATTCACCTCAAAATATCATTTTTAATGCTAACCACCTACAATTCACACAAATATCAAATATGAGTGAAATTCCCTTTCTTAGCACCATGAATAGCCAAAATTAGAACAAGATGACAATGCAAAATGTGCCAAATAACTGCTCTATCACATTTTGGGGAATATTATCCCCCAACTACAGCCGACTTTGTGGCCATGGGGATGCTTTTCTTTTTTGCTTGACTTTTATAGATAAATTTGAGTCTTGGTTTTGATTGTCAAAATTCATTTTTTTCCTATTTTATTAGTTTCAGTGTAGAATGTGTTCTTCTAAACTTTTAATACAAATTTAGCCCCATTTTAAATATGATTACGACATGTTTTGATCCTTTCGATATTACTCTAATGACTAAAATAAGTTCTTGAGTAATATTTTTCATTCTCTAAACATTCAATGCATTGCTTTTTAGTTTTTTTTTTTCTCTTCTTATTTTATGACTGACAACATGGAAAATTTGTAGGATTTGGGTTTTTTTGAATTTCCCTTCTCTAGAATTCAGTTCCTTCTACTTGAAGTTGGCTTGAAGGTAAGATTTTTTTCCCCTTTTGTAACTCTTAAGAAATTTAGTGAATGACTTCTCTTTATGGGGACAACCATTCTACTAAAAGCAATTTGTGTTCTTTGTTCTCTGTTTTACAGATGGCTAGCTGCCATGGAAGCAATCATTCTACTGAAAGCCATTTTTACATTTTCTTCTCTGTTGTACAAATGTTCCTTTTCTTTCATGTAAAAAATAATATTCTAAGCAGAAGGTGAATAAATGTAATCCCCAAAAATTGGTATCTTCAGTGTAAAGGTGTATGAATTTATACTTTTTAAATGGAAAGGATATTATGTAATTTCATTTAAGAAGGTTCTACCTTTGCTTCTTTATTCTTACTCTTATTGATTAAACATTTACAAATGCAACATAGTATAGGATCTTTTGAACATCTACAGATGCAACATAGACTACATAGTATAGGATATTTTGATTTTCATTGGAGAGATGCTACTGCTAGAAAGCAATAATTTACGCACTTAATATTTTTCACATCTTGCCAGTAAATGTATTTGGCATGCTATGTTTACAACCTGATGACCAATGATGCAAGCAATCCACAAAAGTTTTTCAATTATACCACTGAACTTAATAAAATTTTCAACAAGAATCTCTAATATTGGATTTCTTTTCAGCTAATACTTTAATCCTCTAGCCTAAAAATGCTTTTAAAAGAATTTTACACTTAAAAAGAAAAAATAACAGTATTTAGGTTGGTATTTCAATTAATAAAAATAAAAAAATAATGTTCATATCTAATATTGTTAAGATCAACCATTTCTTCAAATTTAATAGATTGGCGTGAGTTATGGTAAGCACTTTATTACATTATATACATCTACATAAGAATTGTCACTACTTACAATTTAGGTGCTTTGAGCCTCTGAATTATATTTTCTACACAATAGGTTGGGAATTGGTTGTGCTATTGGATTTAGATGAATGATTATTTAGTCTGATGAAAATTTTGAACCTTTTCAAATGGGTAATTCATTTCTAATTTAGAATAAGAATTAGATACAATTGTGCCCAAGTTTAAAAATAAGAGTGGCAAGAAATTTTTCAATATTTGTTACACAATAGATTGGACATTGGCTATGAAAGGCACGGCCAGAACCATTCTAGTATATATATAGTGTTAGGTGGGTGACAGGGTGGGAATGGGGTGGAGACATACTCCCCTGTCTCCTACCCCGCCCCATCGACACTCGACCCTAGACTTAGGTGTTCTAGCAGATCAATCAACAAGCTATCATTTTAATCGCTGAGAGTCCTGAAAGGGATATTATGCCTCTAGAGATGAAAATCAAGCTATCTTATGAGCTATGGTATTTTGGACTACAATCACGTGCAAATGCTAACTTTTTACTGAATCAATTGGCATATCAGGAGATAACCGAATCGAGGAATGAAATAAAATTGAACGGGCATGGCAATGGATCCAATAGGTGAGGCTTACTAGAAATTGATATAATATTATATCAAAAGAGGAAATTGATATAGTATTGATTGAATACTGATGTCATATGTCACCCATCCATTGCATGATTATCCATTAATGAAAAAAATTCCTAGTTCCTGTCAAACAGGGGTGCAGAATTGGCTCTAGTTACCGTAAGGAAATCAACATGACAAGTCAGAAATTTTAAGTGTGAGGTCTCAAACTCGGAACTTCTCACTTACATTCTCATCATACTATCCAATTCATCCCTTCGTCTGACAAGTCAAAATTGATTCTCTCCAAAAGGGTGTGGTAGAACATAGGTCAAAATTAGCATAGCAAATTATAATATTGAAAAATTTAATATGCATGCCTTTCGTGTGAATGCAATCAAGTTTCAAGTATGTTTGAAAACCATAAGAATTTACTCAATTGGATGAGCATGCCAATAAGCCACGAATTAACATGCTTGACAATATAGAGATGCTCAAATATCACATATAAACAAATAAACTGTCAACAGAGTTCTCTCTAACCATGATTGCGCTACCAAATTTAATCCCTTGACATCCGAGAGAATTCTAGTCTATGCGTAAGTAGAATCACATTTGTATAGATAGAGTATCACGGAGTTATTTATATGCCAGGCTATAAATGCTTCCTCAGGACCGTAAATTCATAATTGAGAATATTGCGGTATAAAGTCTTTAATATACTTGACAATTTGGTTGAAAATATCAAAATATTTTACATACTAATGAATCAGTCAGGATACCAGATGTAGTCATGTGGGTCACTTTGTGCCTATAAGCATGCTACATTTGTATGATCAGCTTTAATGGAAGGAGCAGAACAATGAAAATATGCAAATTGTGTATCTCAATGTTCTTTATGATTTTGACGTCCATATTATTTGAAGAAGTCGACCCTGTGCTCGGTCCATCCTCAGAAAATAATTGTGAGAAGATAAGCCTAATGTCATTATGTTTTCTATCGATCGAAGGTGTTTAGCAATTCACAGCCTTTAGTCTTGGACTTTGTTTATTTGACTGTCGTAGCTGAAGAGATCCATGGAATGAATGCTTCTGCTAATTTCCATAGATTAATAATATCATCAATTTTTTTGTGGGCATTTAAATTTGTATGCGAATTTTCTGGACTTTTACTTTGAAGTACGTGACTGTAGAACAATTGACAAACACATATCGAATAAAGAAACCAAAACAGTTGAATATACATATAATCACGTTTTTGCTTAGAACTGATTGTCAGCTCTGCATTCTGACAAGTTGTCGAAGCCTGTGCAATAATAAAAACCTGCTCAAACTAAAAGTAATTTCTATAGATAGCGGTAAGCAGGGTCGAATCCACAGGGATTGGGAGTAATTATTCCTTTTCAAATTCACAGTGACAAGGGGGTGTTTTTATATCAGGGGTGACAATTTAAACAATTCAACTAAAAATAATAAAAATAAAATAGCCAACTAGAAATTAAATAACAAATTACTAAAATCAAATGAGTGATAATTAAGGATCTAGCCAAGGAATAACTTCAGCAATGGTTCACCTAATTGATCATCGATGCAAAGGCAATTCCAATTATTTACCAATAAATAGGTTATAACTGCCAAACAAGCGATGACAGTCAACCCCTCCTTAATGTGTCGGTGATTAAGGTACGCCCGTTAATCACTGCTCTAATTGAGAAATAATTTTAGATACGCTCGTAAGATTTAATTCCCCAATTGCCTTACGTATTAGAGGAGCCCTATTCTAACCAAATAACGCACTACCAGGGTTATTTTAGATTAGCCCGCATATCCCCCTGACACAAACCCAATCATATCAGTTATCACTATTTTGAGACAATTAAACAATTACGGATTTAACGTCCCAATTGACAATAGATTATCAAATTAACTAATTATCCGGACCCAAGACAATCAATTAATTAAACAATCATAAGCACTGTAACCAGGGAATATGCGAATACCAATAAATAAAAAGAAAAGATAATATTAAATTGATCTCATAATTTTTAGGTGAGTCAAAGCCCCATTGCTCCTTGACTAGACAAAGGAAATTAGTTCATTCTTGGTGAATAAAGCCCACGCAAAATTGAAACAAGAGTTGTCTGCTCATGCGAAGGAAGAAAAACAATCAAAAGCTACAAAAGGAAAAGTCAAAGGCTGATGATTCATTCCTCCTGACATGAGCAGAGGGCAACCACAAAAGACGAAAGAGAAAAGTCAAAGAAAGCTAAAGGGAGTCTATTGTTTTTCCTTGTCATCACCAACGAGAGAACTACTACTAAAAAGCTAATAAAGGAAAAATCAAAGCTACTCTAATGCTTGGCTCCTGTGCGGCGGCCCCCTTGCTGAGAGGACGAAGCCTCTGGACGCCTCTCCAAGTTTGCTTTCTTTTCCCTTTTTTAGTTGCTGTCTTTGGTCAAAATTACCAAAAAGGTCTTGTATCTCCTTGTTCCGAGAATGCCCTTGATTGCCTGCTATTTGAACTCTTTCCCGATGTTTGTCAAATTGGCCTTGATTGTGATATTTTTGTTCTACTCCCTGAAATAAAATGTAAATTACGAAAAGTGAGTAGAATCTAATAATTAATTCACATCAGGTCAGGTAATAGGGAAAATTAATAATAAAATAAATGATAAAATTACAACCTATCACATTCCAGAGAGGTGCCATTGACCGACCAATTTTCTCAGCGGGAACAAGTACTTCAGGAACTGCTGGTGAAGCAGACCAGGTCATTGAATGACTAGTCTCCTACTCCACAACAGAGTTGCAACCACCATTTCACGACTATGGCTCTGCCTCTGTGAGGTTAAAGAAATTTTGCCATTGTCTATGGGGAAAGCTAGTAAAAGGGATGGGGTTGGACAGTTGAATCCTTAATTAATGTGTGTGACTATTTCTCACAAGAATAATTCGCACGGACTCCCGTACGAAATATACTAGTATTTCTAGGTGACGTGTGTATTTTGTGAAACTATAGAAGTGCCTTGTGTAATAGATATGCAAAATTGTGCCCTCCTAGTCCAGTTTATGATTTCAGGTGTGCCCTTCTGGAATTCCCGTCCGACCCCCAACTCTTCTCTTACTTGTATGTATAGCAGCAATGCCGTTAGCAATGGCTCTGGCCACCTACATTATTTATGTAGCTAGGTAGAAGCATATTTTATTACAAGATACATTATTTATCTAGCTAGACAGAAGTATAATTTATCTAGCTGCATTATTTTCACCAGTTGCAAACCTTAAACAAGAAGCTCAAAAATGCTTATTAAAAAAATGTGCAACATGAAAAATTCACACATAAAGTGATCATCATGTTAAAGTTTCAATGTCTGTCCGACCAAGTATTATACCACTTGCATGCCCAAACTTGACTCTCAAATGGTGGTTTAAAAAAATACTCATATAGTACAATACAAGTATAAATCATGACACCAATAAGGCATCAATTTGGAGTGGACTAGGGGTCTGGGGACTCCTTGACAAGTTTGATCATTTTGTATGTTAATTCCTGCAACTCAAAATTTGACTATACCAACCATTAAGACTTTCAAGAAAAATTACTTTTTCTAATTGGTTCTAGGCAAATATTAGATACTGCTAGCCTCAACTCCCAAGCTATAACAAGTGTAGGGGAAAGATAAGCAACAAAAATAAGACCATGATCAATCAAGATCTTACTTATGTGATTGCAACCAATCACATATAGCTTAGAAAGGAAGCGTGTAGTCATGGACCTCTGTCGCCCCAAATTGGGAGTACATATCCAAAGCAGCAATTCCGACTGCGACCTCAGAAGCTAAGCCATGTCAAATAGCAGTGGCATGAGCGGACATTTGTTATGGTTCCTACAAGAAGAAATCGATGCAAGGAAGGAAAAGAAAAGAATAGAATCATAAGAATGGAGTAGAGGTGTCAAAATGGGTGACTTGGGCGGGTTTGGGTTGGGTAAAATGGGTAATGGGTATAAGTGAGTCAACCCATTTATACCCATCTAATTGAATTGGGTTTAGATGGGTATAAATGGGTAAGTCAAAAAATGAATTGGGTAACCCAATTACCCATTTATAACCCATTTATTTTAATTTTTTGTAAACTCATTTAAATTCATTTTTGCAAACTAAGTTATCAATTTATACCACTCTTTGTATCCATTATTAGTTATAAATATTTACTTGTAATGCTCAATAAGCCTAATTACCAATTTTTTCCATTTATACTTTATGAAGCAAAATTACATATTATTTAATAATTGAATACTAAGAATATAAAATTTTGAACTAAGTACTATAAAAGTTAATATAAAACTTAAACCAAAAATTTTGAATCCTTAACATTATTTTCATATATAAATTTAAAATTTCATTTTAGAAAGATAAGAAAAGAGCCTAAAATTTATCATAAATTGGTAATGCTGAAAAATGAACAAGTTAACAAACTAAGATAAAATAAAATAATAAGATAAAACCAACAAATAATAATAATAATGAAACAAAAGTAGTTAACATCATGTCAAAATGAAAATTTTGAAAAAAAAAATGGGTGGGGGAAGAGAATTCTAAATGGGTTAATTGGGTTTGATGGGTTACCCAATATTACCCATTTATTAAATGGGTATTATTGGGTAATCCATTTATACCCATATACAAAATTTAAGATACCTATACCCATTTATTCATGGGCGGGTATGGGTAAATTTAGTTAAGTGGATTGGTTTGCCACCTATAGAATGGAGAGAGAGATATTATCGATGGAGCAAGAAGATGATTACAACAATTCATACATCACCCCTTCTGCATTCTCTACTCTCGTGTTACCAATTTCTGGTGGTCTAACAAATTGAAGTAACTATCAGTAACTAATTTGTGCTAGCTGTTACTAGAATATTCCTTTCTCAACTAACTTACTGACTCCTAACCGCCTTGGCTCTAGCTCAGTCATTACAGTTGCCCTCTCTTCAAACAATCCTAGTCTCTAGGATTGAAGGACGGAAATTGACTTTGTATAACAGTCAAATCTTCCCAGGTTGCGCCCTCCTTGTTAATATTCTTCCGGCAAATTAAGACCTGCTCCACCTGTTGCCCATTCCTGTCAATCACCCTTCTATCCAATACTGCAGTGAGGGCAATAGTGAAAAACCCTTCTTCTGATACCTGTGGTAACTCACTGCTGATAGGAGCTCCTTTAGCAGTTGGTTTCAAAAGTGAGACATGGAAAATAGGGTGAATAGCAGCACCCTGTCAGAGTTTAAGTTTATAAACGACTGACCTAATCTTCTTTTCCACCTGATATGGCCCATAGTATTTTGCTGCCAATTTCAAATTTTTCCTCAGAGCTACTGTAGTCTGTCTATACTGCTGCAACTTGAGATACACCCAATCACATTCAGCAAAGGACCTATCTATTCTGTGCTTATTTGCAAACTGCTTCATTCTGGTCTGAGCTTGCAATAAATTTTCTCTGAGTAATGTATTCCAGTTCACCCTCTCCCTTAACCAATCTTCAACAGCAGCAACTTGAGTGTCATCCAGGTTCAAACTCAATTGAGGTGGCTTATAACCATATAGAGCTTGGAATGGCGTCATCTATAAGCTAGAGTGGAAGTTAGTATTGTACCACCACTCAGCCGAAGGCAAACACTTCTTCCAATGGCCTGGCTGCTGCAAACACATGGCTCTTAAGTAAGTTTGTAACACCTATTCACCCTCTCGGTTTGTCCATCAGATTGAGGGTGGTAGGAAGAAGAGAAACTGAGATCAGTCCCTACTTGCTTAAAACGCTCTTGGCAAAAAATGCTTGTAAATACTTTGTCTCTATCAGACACAATCCCCTTTGGCAAACCATGTAATCTGAATATTTGGTCAAAGAACACCTGAGCCACACTCTTAGTAGTATAGTGAGAATTCATGGAGGCAAAATGGGCATATTTTGTAAGTCTGCTCACCACCACAAATATAATATGACATCATGACCAAATGATTTTGGTAATCCTTCAATGAAGTCCATGTAAATTTCCTGCCATGCTTGTTCAGGGATTGACAGTGGCTGCAACAGCCCTGGACAGTAACAATGCTCCCCTTTACTCCTCTTACAAATGTCACAAGACTGCACATAGGTTTCCACATCTTTTTTCATACCTGGCCAGTAGAAATAACTCTTCATCCTCTGGTAAGTTCCTAGATTTCCCGAATGTCCTCCAATTGCAGAATCATGCATACAGTAGATAAGTTGGGGTCTTAAATCTGAGTTAGCTCCAATATACACCCTTCCTTTGTACCTGATAATCCTTTGGTGATATGAGTAATCCTGCATACTAGATTTGTCCACAGCTAGTGCAACTAACAGTTCCTTGGCCTTTTCATCCCCATTATAACTATTTGAGACCTTGGCACAATGGCTTTGCTGTGGTTATGGCATGGACCTGCACCTCTCCATTGCTAGACTCCTCCTTCATCCCTTCAAACCTTCTAGATAGAGCATCAGCAACCAAGTTATCCTTACCTCTTTTATATTGGATCTCGTAGTCCAATCCCATGAGCTTAGCAAGCCATTTTTGTTGGAGGGGTGTAGTAATCTTTTGATCCAGTAAGTATTTCAAACTTTCATGATCAGTTTTGACTATGAAATGAGTTCCTAACAAATAGTGCCTCCACTTCTCCACTGCAGTGATTAATGACAGTAACTCCTTCTCGTATATGAACAGTGCTTGATTCTTTGGTCCAAGTGCTTAACTCATGAAAGCAATTGGTCTGCCATGTTGTATCAAAACTGCTCCAATGGCTTTTTAGCTAGCATCAGTTTCCAACAAAAGTGTTCTAGAGAAACCAGGCAACGCCAAAATAGGTGCTTCAGTCATAGCTCGCTTGAGTTGCTGAAAAGCAACCTCAGCTAGCTCATCCCACTCAAAACCATCCTTCTTTAACAAGTTAGTTAAGGGTTTAGCTATCCTCCCATACCCCTTAACAAACCTCCTATAATACCCTGTCAGTCCCAAAAATCCCCTCAAACCTTTGGCATTGGTAGGAGTTGGCTAGGACAACATTGCATCTACTTTTGCAGGATCAGCAGAGATTCCTTCACCAGTAACTATATGTCCCAAGTACTCTACCCTGTCTTGCCCAAATGAACATTTAGACATTTTTGCATATAGGGAGTGGTTTCTGAGTGTGTCAAGAACAAGGGATAGGTGTTTGAGATGGGAATCAAAATCTGGACTGTAGACTAGAATGTCATCAAAGAACACTAATACAAAATTTTTTATAAAAGGCTCAAACATTGAGTTCATTAAAGCTTGGAAGGTTGCTGGCACATTAGTAAGTCCAAATGGCATCACTAAAAATTCTTAGAGACCAGAGTGGGTTCTGAAAGCTGTCTTTTGAATATCAGAGGGGTTCATTCTTATCTGATGATACCCTGATCTCAAATCAAGTTTTGAAAATACTTTTGCACCATGCAGTTCATCAAGTAAGTCATCAATGATTGGAATGGGAAATTTTTCTTTGATAGTGAGGCTGTTAAGTTGTCTATAGTCAATGCATAACCTCCAACTTCCATCTTTCTTTTCACTAAAAGAGCTGGAGATGCAAAGGGGCTATGGCTGGTTTGAATAATTCTAGTGGTTAACATCTCTTTGACTTGTCTTTCTATTTCTGTTTTTTGCCTGTGGGGATATCTATATGGGCTAATCTTGAAAGGTTTAGCATCAGGATTCAATGGTATTTGATGATTTAGACTACGGTTGGGTGGTAGGGATGTAGGTGTAGCATGTCTTCATATTGAGCAAGTAATTGAGTGAGTGCTTTTGGAACAGTAGTTACCTGTGAGTTCTGTACTCTGACCATGCAAGAATATTGCAATGCTATTCTGATTTTGTTTCTACAATACTTCTGGGCAAATATTCCCTGCTCCATCAGCACTCTAGCAGAGTGTGAATCCTCCTGCAACAGCACCATCTCACCCTCCTTTTCAAAGGGCAATGACAGCTTCTGAAAATCAAATGTCATGGGACTGTAACACTTTATCCAATCAAGGGTAAAAAATTTCAGCGGCCACTAAACTATTGGTTAGATCATGTTTTGGCCATCAAACTATTTTTCGTCAATAATTGACCACTAAACAACTTAACCAGTAAATTCGTGACCATTTAGTTGATAATTGCTCTTAATCTGTGAAATTAGCCATACACGTGGCAAAGCGCGGGATAATTTTGTCCAACAATTACTCTACTCTATTTCACAGATTAACTGCTAATTTTACATACTAAGAGCAATTATTGACTAAATGGTTATGAGTTTACTGATTAAGTTGTTTAGTGATCAATTATTGACAAAAAATAGTTTGATAGTCAAAACATGATCTGGCCAATAATTTAGTGGCCGTTGAGGTTTTTAACCCTCCAATCAACCCGTAAGATCAAATCGTAAGGCTCCAAATCCAGCACATACACATTGTGAGTACAATGATGGCCCTGCATCAGCCATTTCATGGTAGGGATCCACTGTTCACAAACTAATTCTTTCCCATCTGCAATCTTTACTTTAAAAGGCCTATGATCCTTAACAGCTTCAGGGTATAGTTGAGCAATGGGTGGTTTTATGAAACAATTGGTACTACCCCCGTCCAGCAAAATGGACATCTCTTGATCACCATAATACCCCAACATTTTAATGGTACTGGAAGACAGTTGCCCTGAAACTGAGTTTAAGGACAATGTAACATCCCTGCCATACTTATTACCCTGATACTCAATGATTTCACTCTCTTCCTCTGCTATCTCATCCCCTTGTGTCTCGATTTCATCTGTCAACAACAAATGGATCCTCCTATTCTTGCAAATATGCCCAGGAGAAAATTTCTCCCTACTTTCGTAACATAAATTGTGGTCCTTCCTATACTGAAACTCAGTGGGCGTAATTTTCTTGGGGCCTTGGGAAGCTGTTTTATTAATACTACTGTCAAATACCTGATGTGCAGGTTTCTTCAGAACTGTATCTGCAACTAAAATTAGCTTCGTGGGCATTTTGTGCTGCTTAGACATAACCTGCAAATGGTGTTCTTGCCATTTTGCATTCTCAAATGCCAATTGCAGGGTAGTTGGCTTGTGGGTCTTGACTACAGACTCAATTTCTTCCTTCAGTCCTTTGAAGCCTTTGGACAGGTAGTCTTTCTGTGTTGTCAGAAGGAGTGCCCAAGATTCCTCTATCGCCTTGCAAGCTCCTCACAAAAGCATTGTACTGAGAATTCATGGACACCATGAAATTTTTCATCTCAGTAGCATTAGCTTCTAAGAGAGCTTTCATGTCAGAGTAATTTGCCTCTAATTTCTCCTCCAATGGCTGTCTTTCTGCTGCATTAGACTCAAGAATCTGAATCCTTGAATCTTGTTTCTTCAACTGTTCTTCAAAGCCTTTCATTCTCGTGACTTCAGCCATTGTTATCTAAGGATCCGATGGCCGAGCTTGCAAATCCAAGGACCGCAAGCTCTGATACCAATTGTTATGGTTCCTACAAGAAGAAATAGATGGAAGGAAGGAAAAGAAAAGAATAAAAGGAAGATTGTAAGAACGGAGAGTGAGATATTATCGATGGAGGAAGAAGATGATTACAACAATTCATACATCACCCCTTCTGCATTTTCTACTCTCCTGTTTTATACCAATTTCTGGTGGTCTAACAAATTGAAGTAACTATCAGTAAGTAATTTGTGCTAGCTGTTAGTAGAATATTCCTTTCTCAACTACTTCTCAACTAACTTCCTGACTCCTAACCGCCTTGGCTCTAGCTCGGTCATCACAACATTGATATGCTCAGATCAGCAAAAAGAGAGCAGGTTCAACATGGTAACTGTGTTAATATTTTCTTCAATCAGATTCATCTCTCGGAAAACAGCAATTGCTTCGCCACGCATGTACCAGTAAGTGAATGCCGCAATCATTGTGCTCCAAGTGATTGCATCTCGGTGCTTCATCTGACTAAACAAAGAATTATTAACCAACTCATTTGATTCATAGCCTTTCCTAAGTACTTTCGAATGAATCAACGTGCATTGATACGGTAACATCTATGTTTTCAGAACTGGACCGGGTATCGACTCGTTCAAGTTCAGGGGTCAGGGGTCAATGGGTTCAACCGGATTTGATCGGGGTTGAACCGGATAATGTCATAAATAAAAATTATTTAAAAATTAAAATATTATATGTAAAATACCTAATAACATGTTAATATTAATAAAGATATATTCATATATATTTGATGTTTCAAATATATTTAACAAGAAAATACAAAGAAATTAGAACAGTCAAATAGCAATTTATATTATTTAATGAGTATTAACAAGCTTAGAATTAAAATTATGGATTTAATTAAAAAATAATACCAAATTTTAAGATAATATTTATAAAGTATGAAATATTTGAGATATATTAATAATTTTTAATAACCTAGGATCAAAATATAATATTAGAAATATTTTGACCTTCAAAAAAAAAAAGAATCTACATACATGCATGGAGAGGGGGCAACAAGAAGATATGGATGTTGTATGAACACGTGCGAGTGAGTTGTGGCCAGGATGTAGCAGCACTGGATGTAGCAGCATTGCAGCAGTAATCAACTGTGCATGCATGTCCCATTACAAAAATGGTTGCGTTTTGGGATTTTGGCCTGGGCACATGGAGCCAAGGAGATGCAGGTCCCTCTCTTTCCTTTCCTTGCGTGAGATCTGAGATGCATGGTGGAACCCGGTTCTTATTTTTTCCGGTCAAACCCGGGTTTTGACCTGGTTTGATCGAACTTTTAATTTCCCGGTTTTTAAAGTTAGCTCGGACCGAACAATTGGCCGGTTCTCGGTTTGACCAGTCGGACCGGCCGGTCCGGTCCGAGTTTGAAAACAGAGGGTAACATAAGATACTAGTAATAGTTCACATGTAAAGCACGTGATTATAATATCCTAAAATATATAATTTTTTAGATACTAAAAATTTTGATCTTCGACGTAATAATATGGTATTTTTATGGTGTTTTTTTATTAGCCTGTTACTTTTGACAATTTTATTAAATGGAAAGTGACAAAAAGCATTCCAATGTAGTTAACATGTCTTGTAAGATTAAATTTGGAATCATGAACCAAACATTTTTTGATTTATAGATTAAACTCTAACATATCAAATATTGATAATATCAAGTTTAAACCCTGCATACTGTAATGTAATTGTACAGATTTTAACTTCAATGAAGAGACAAAACTGCAGTTTGCCAATTGCTACCATCTGAACATCAGGGGGAGGCAAATTTAATTGAGCTTATAATTTATGTAGCGATGATAAAAAAGCAAGTATATCTTTTTTGCTAGAGCTAGAATGCCAAATGTTCTATATTTTCAGAACAATGAGACATTGTGCTCAATGAAAGTAAGGTGTATCGTTGAAGTACATATCACTTTTTCCTTTTTTTTTTCTTTACCAAGAACTCAGGCTATTATCCAAAATAAGATTTGATTTTGGATCTAAAATGATCGCATAAATAGCTTATTTATAATCTATTCTCTTTTTAGGACATGTAAGAGCAAACCAAATGATGCTTGCTGCGACTTAAATTACTTTCCCACCCTAACTTGAGATATAGCAAATGTAGATTTATTTCAGTCATCAAATTTATCATCACAAATTTTAATGCTTTCATAAGTCTCCATACAATCTAATCTAAATGTCATGTTCTAATCTAATCTCCATACAAATTTTAACTTGATATTACCAAAAATTTCAGTCATCACAAATTTTATACTTTCATAAATTTTATTTTACACCTACTCCTACTCTATACTAAGGAAAAAGGGTGGACCCAAGAGCGTCAATGGAGAATCTGAAAGGGACTGAACCGTCACCAGATCAGACGGGTGCAAAGACATTCACTGGTGAAATTTTCAGGAAATCCTAGACAAGAATCTAGGTTAAGAGATCCGATCCCTTGACTTACACCCAAGGAGAGTTTTAAAGCTCTCTCTGGTGACCAAGTAGTTGGTTAATTATTGACCTATGATTAATTGGAACAAAGTAATTAATTATAATTTATTCCATGCAATGACAGAGATGCCGCCTTAATGGAATGTATAAGGCCAACAACCATTGATAAACCATCAAAATAAAAAACATCTAAACAAAAGCTTATTTTGAAAACAGTAATTAACCATTATCTTACTTCCAAGTTGCCCATGGTGGGCCATCATCTACAGAATTAATGTAATGAAAAATTATTATTTAGTTCCATCATTCACTAACAAGAAGCTGGAAGAAAACTAATCTTTGATTTTGCCCATGCAGAGAAAGAGAGTCATATCTTCATGAAATGTTTAGAGGCCGTAACAACCATTTATGAACCGTTGAAAACAAATTCATGTTTATTATAACTAAACAAAAGAGATCACAAAAACCAAACCAAATTAACTACGCTAGAGGTGAGAATAGATATTAGCATAGTAAAATACCATACTAGACAATTAGTAAAATTGAAATTTTGAGTATTTGAAAAATTGAACCAAATTCGTTTCTTGATTCATCAGCATCAAATTGATGTCCATTCCAAAGTAAAATCAATTTCAATAATATACTGTTAAACGCACATGCAATGGGTGAGAGAAAACTACATAATCCAATACTAGATATAAAAAGACTTGTAGTCAATGGTGACTGGGGAGATTATTAAAAAAAAAAAAATTCAGCGTCAGTAAAGCAAGTTGCATTTCGTGACGGAAAATAGTCTGGTAGCACGTCGGGAGACAAAATTGATTATAAAGCTATCCACGAAAAGCAAATGACAAGAACACCAGACCAATTAAAAAAGGGTTAATTACACTGCATACCTCGTAATTTGTTGATAGTTATACTTTATATCTCTTATATTTTAGATATATACACTTCTCGTATCTCTGAATTATAGGTGGCAAACAAATTCATTTAACTAAATTTCTCCATACCCGTCTATGAATAGTTGGATATAGGTATCTTAAATTTTTACATATGAGTATAAATGAGTTATCCAGTTGTACCCATTTAATAAATGAATACAATTGGATAATCTACCAAACCCAATTAACCTATTTAGAATTGTCTTTCCTAAACCTCCTTTCTTCACCCACCCACTTAGAAGAAATTTGAGGCTCGCTTTGATTATTGAACTGATTGTTAGAGACTTTCATGCCTTAATATTGTTGAATCCTTATATGCAGTGGAATGTTTTATACCTGTTGCCAATGGTGTTCCTCTTACCTACGATATACCTCTTGACGACCAATAGAAAAGGACATATATTAAGTTATTAACTTTTCAAACATGAGGATGTCAGAAAGACTTTCATGCCATTAGATACTATACCTCTGGACAGTTCTTACCCTTGGGGCGTGAAGACTGAACTGTTCTTCCACATATACAATTCATTGGAGGCAAAATAGTAGGTTTTAGGATTGATTGGTGCCGTACTCATGGAGATGAAGCGATGAGGAAATATCTCAGTTGAGGAGAAGAAATGAGACGGAATAAAGATATTTTAGTCTTCTGGTAATCAAATCCTTGTACGACAGTGGAAATATAGATACTATTAGGGTATGCTACTTTTTAAGTAATCTTACAAATTAAGAAACTACTTTTTCCAAAGATTCGTATGATATATTTGATCTAAATGCCTTGTTAAACAATTTTATGATAGTCCGTGCATATTTGGTATTATGACTACTATCGTTTTCCCATTTCTTGATTTCGTTTGCTTTTCTATGTTCATATTTCATGATTCTTGGGTGCAGCGAAAGAATTTTGAATTTGATAGCGCTACTAATTGGATTTGTAGTAAAAATATTTGGGTAGTAAACTCTTTGGTTTAAAAACAAAAATTGCCGGGTAAGTTCTTCGACTTTGCCAGAAGTAGTTGTTGCTTGTATGTAGCAAAACCTTCGATAACAAGGCTTAAGATCAAGCAGTATGTTGCCAAACATTTCAAGGAAAAATTTGTCCTCGACATATACAATACAAATTGGGGATTAAAAATGAAGAAGGCATTAGTCTGCCCAGAGATAATTGTAGATAAAATAAACGTAGTTTGTGCATTGGTAACAGCCTTTTAATTATAGTTGGGCAAACCATCATTAAGCCAAATGAAACAAGTGGGGTTAAATGGAGGCATCAATTAGCTTCATAAACGGCTTGTAAGGCATGAAACTATGCATAATTAATTCTTCCAAAATGATAACGTGTGGTTTGCCATCTAAAGCACAGGTGAAACTTGGTATTTGGCCCTCACAGGGGTGGTCTAGCGGTAAGCAGGCTCTTAAAAACCCTTGAGATCTTGGGTTCGAATCTTACTCTGGACTTAAACCTCTGTGACTCGCCCAGAGTCACTGCGTGGGGTCGTGGCGCACTCCTCCGATTTGATGTGCCAGCTCGGGTCCTAAGGGTTCGAGTCGGGACATGCTCCGGATTACACAAAAAAAAATTGGTATTTGGTTACTAAAATGCTCAAGCTTTTATTGACCTTGTAAACAATAAATATTAGACATAGGAGTATGGGACTAAAGTTTTTTCATTTTTACTTTTTAAAAAAGTCTACAGTTATATGTTTAAGGTTCAAGGGCAAGTATTACAATCCTCAAATATTAAGGGGTTAAAGTGCAATTGACCAGAAGATAGTACCAGCACCTGAGACAAAAGTTACCTTAATACAATTGTTGTATAACAATGTCGCAACTCGGTAATTAAATGACCCGAACCAAATGGGACTTCTAAGGCACATTCAAAGGATGAAAACCTTGTCCCATGATGCAGTTTAATTGGCAAAAACATTAGCTAAAAATCCGTGATGTTCCTAGTTCAATTTTTAAATCCTCATTTTTCTCTATTCTTTTTTGTAAGGTTTATTGTCTTCCCTCAAAAAAATATAAAAATAAAAACCCAAGTTAAAACCGCTATTCCAGAAAACAAACACAAAAGAGCACTTCAGAGGGTAACAAGGAATTCACAAGACAAATGCATGTAAAAGCAAATCATGTACTATAGAACTCCAACAAAGACATCAAACATGAACCGACTGAAAAAATCATTAATGCAATCAACAAAATGACAATAGAGTGGCAAGAAATGTATGTATGTTCAGACGGAAGATTACCTGAAGGAGTTTTTTTCTTCGGTAAAATATAGAAAACCTCTTTGTGGCTCTGTCGAAAGTCAACGAACGACCCTATGATCTGTCGGCAAGCTGCCCTATGGTTGCGGCCAGATTTGGTCACCAAGGAGAGGGGGGAATAGAGAGGGATGGGTTGGGAAAGGGGGGGAAGAGGTGGAGGGGGAAGTGAAAAAGGGAAGAGAAGAGAAGAAGGTGGTGGCAGCTGGTGATGATGGGTGGTAGTAGGTGGAGGGGAGGAAAGAGGAAGGAGGATGATGTATAAATTTTAAAAGTATCTCAAAAGTTTTAAAATTTGTAAAATCACCCATGATAGTTAAGTGAAAAGAATTTGAGCACCAAAAAGAAAAATGAAAAAATGAAAACAAAAGAAAAAATATTAAAGTAATAATAATAATATATCACTTGCACGTTTCATGCGAAATTCCATATTAATTTAAAGTACAAGGCAATTATGTGAATATTTTAAAATCACAAAATGACTTATTGATCTTCAGTGAAACTACAAGAAAGTTTTCTGTATTTTAATTTTTTTTTTTAAAAAATACTACAACGTGTAATGTGATATATATAAGATGAAAAAAATGATTAGAAACTTTTCCAAGTGCTTATTTAGGATCCATTAAATCAAGGCGAAGAAGTTGATACAACGTCTCTTTGCTCAATTGAAAGTGCAATGCTTTTTATTGATTATTGAAGTTTTTATTCTCCCATCTCTTATCTTTTTTTTCTCTTTGTGAATAACGTGTATAAGTTAAATTTTTCCTTACCATTTTTATCGGGGGCAAAAGTATGAATATGAAGACAATACTTTCATAAACTTTCATACTCTTGAGCAGACAAAACATTGACGAACACGGGGGTTGGTGGCCCGTGGATCCTTCCAGTCCGTCCTAGTTCAGGATTCTAGATACCTAATCAGCCGTCGAAGGATGGATCGAGTCAACTTGTGATAGGTCAGATACTGTCTCTCCGTCACCCTCCGTGTGGGACCTTTTGACCTTACCAGTGCTTTTTTAAAATCAAAGTTGATGATGGACCTTACCTGTACCTAAGTGTTGACTCTGAGATGCAGCAACCATTTCTCCAAGTTCCAGCCTCTTAGCAGTTTCTGCAAAGGATTTTGGAATGAAATCCTTGACTACCTCTGTGGGCAATCTGCTGCGCAATATTGGTTCAGCACAATAATCCGGCTTTTCTGGAGAAATCTGCTTCAAAGTTTTCAGGTGTGTTAGTTCAGCTTAACATTTTTTCCTCATCTATCTTTCGAAATACAGTTGCTTAATTCTTTAATTCTCTAGCATAGTGTATAACTAGTCCGTTAAAAGATCTCAAGTATTGTACCTTCAACTTTTGCTGGGTGCTTTTAATTATCTTGAATTGTCGAGTCAACTGCCTGTCTTCTTGGTCTACCTCAGGAGTGTTAATCATTTCCATTGAGGGGAATTTACAATCTTTTTGTTTAAACGATTAAAAAGATCAGGGCCACAAAATCAACCATTGTTCAGACAGATACGTTACAGCCAAATCTGTAGGCTAGCTATGCTTTGTGAGTAGAGATAAGTCGAACAATCGGCACGGTAAAAAGGCTGTCCCTATTGTTATTTTTCCCAAAACACAATCTTAGATCAGCTCATTAGGGCAGTTATGTCTATCACACGCCGAAATCCCAAATCATTTACTTGGGATTTCGCAGAGCAATGATTACAGAATCCCGGCGAAGGAACATTTTACTAATGAACTATCCTTGTTAACTGGAAGAGCTTTTTTCTTGCCTTTTCCTGTCTTGGGCACCACAGTCCACATCTCTCTGACATTTCCAGAACCATATTGCAGTGCCTGTCAAAGGCGCGCACACGACCAAGAAGCTTTCTGTTGTTCTGACAGTTAATGAGCACCTGAGTGTTATTTTTGACACTCAACATCAAGACAGATAGAGTCCCAGTGTTATATTCTTCTTCCTCATTCTTCACACCATCCTCCTCCATTGGCCCGGTCATTTTCAACAAAAGAGAATTGCTTCAGCTCTCCTCCAATGGAGTGACAAAAAATTGGGCCATGATGTACAAAGCTATTACTACAGACTCTATACATTGGTGAAAACTTCATGCTTATAGTTCTAGGGACAGATTCCATTCTAAAGCAAGTGCATAATTCTCTCTGGTTCTAGGAGCTTTCCCCCAAGGTCGAACCACATGCTGTACAGAATCAATAATAGCACGCACTATATTCCGAGAAGTCGAAAACTTATATAGCCAAAATATAGCCTGCATTTCTTGCTTTCCATGGTTCATAAACTGTCACTACGAAAACACGTCTTTTGAACTGATGGCCAAAAGAGTTTGAACTCCAATGCTTTGCTAATCAACTCAGCTTTTCCTCCCAATTGTAGCTCCCTCTAAAACCTGCACTCATGTTTTGGACCTTCTGCCATACAGACTGAGAGACTCTATAGCCAAAAGTAAATGGTCAAAAGTTTCATTTTCTTCTTGACACATTACATTAAGAAGAGTGGTTGAAACCTGTAACCCCCATACCATGATTCTGTTCATAGTGTTTAGCCTTCTTCTACAAGCTAGACATGGTATAAAGGCAAATCTAGGAACATAGTTTTTGCCCCATACAAGTTTATACCAATATGCTTTCAGTCTCCAAGCTCTGAGAATCTTCATAGCAGACTTAACAGATAATGTGTTCGTGGAGCTTGTGGACAAGATTGTTTGATCTTGCATATCTGGAAAAGGTTTAAAAGGATCAGGGGTTGCTTGCATCAAGTCTCTGACATCTTTAGACCACCTCCTCCCACAAGGCCACTTCCAGTTACCATTCAAGATACACTTCCATCTCCCACTAATCTTTTGATAAAGAGTTGAATATTGCTTCTTAGCTGGAGTATCTTCCTCCATGCCCAAGAGGAGTCACTTAGTACTTTTACCCCCAAATAGAATGACCTTTCAGCAAAATTTCAGGCACCCACTTGACCCAAAGGGAGTCCTTCTTAGTACAGATATTCCACAGAAGCTTCATGATCAGGCACTTGTTTTTATTCTGCAAGATTGAATAAGCCCAGTCCACCCTCTTTCTTAGGAGTACACACATCATTCTAGAAGACTTTGGGGTTATAATGCTGCTTAACTTCTCCTGCCCTTAAGAAGGTTGATAACATGCTATGATCAATCTTTCTGACAACTGACTTTGGCAAGATAAAAGCACTCCCCCAATAAAGATGAATACGATTGAGCACACCTTGGATCAACTGGAGTCTTCCACCATAACTGAGCTTTTTGTTTTCCCAATTTTGAATCTTGCTAAATATTGATTGACAATCCTTCATAGATAGTCTATAGGTAATAAGTGGCAGCCCAAGATACTTTACTAGCAATTCCGCTCTAGGCATATGAACAATGTTGCATAGCTCATTATCTAAACTATCAACAGTTCCGGCTAGGAAAACTTGACATTTTTGGAAATTTGGCTTAAGACCAAATAACTCTCCAAACTCATGTATATTGTGATTAATTAACTGAAACGATTCAGGAGAAGCACCAGTTAAGAGGAAGAGATCATCAGCAAAGGCCAAGTGGGATAGTCCAGCCTTTCCACATTTCAGATGGAAGACAAAACCACTTTTATGAGCAATGCTCCATTCAAACACAGCAGTAAAAGCTGCCATGGCAATAGTGTGATAATAGTGCTGTTTAGAGGCATATACATGTAGTTGTGAGAAAAACAAAATTGCAAAGCATCAATAACCTCTTTACCAACCAGTTGCCAATTTGTTTTGAAGAATTCAGCGTAGAAGCCATCCTGGCCTGGAGGTTTTCCACCTTTTATCTGGAATACTGCATTCTTTAATCCCTGCTCAGTTATCTCAGCTTGGAGATTAAGCCTCTATTCATCTGAAAGCTTATTGGATAGGACTTGGTGTAGTCTGGAGTTGTCAGGATTGAGATTCTAACTGCTAAATAATTGCTTGTAGAAGTCCACAGCCATCTCCTTAACTTTCTAATAGTCCTTGACAGTTTCACCATCATCAGCTTACAATGCCACAATTCTATTTTTTGCTGTATGGTTAGCTACCTGTCTATGAAAATATTTTGTGTTTTTATCACCTGCTCTAAGCCACTCCACCCTGCCTTCGTCTCTATAGAAAGCCTCTGCTGCCTTAAGGAGATCAATATACTCCATTTTTACAATCTTTTCCAGTTGAATAACATTTTCATCAGAAGGTTGTCCAGTGAGTGATTTCTGAATCAGACATAACTGCTCCCTTTTTTAAGCACTCTAAGCGAAGTGTTATCAAAAAATTCCTTATTGAACTCTTTAGCTTTAAGGACTCGCGCTTTTGACAAATGCTTCTGACTGGGCTGGCTTGAGAATCATCCTGGTCTAACCATATCTGATGAAGATCTCTCCAGACTTTTGATGACTCATCCAAAAACATGGAACTTGTAAGGCTTTGGGCCAAATTTTAACTCAGAATTAATGGATATTTGTATAGCAGAGTGATTAGAAGTACCAGGAAGAAGGAATTCTGCTTCAGTAATAGGGAAACCAGAATACCATTCTTTATTTACAAAAAACTCTTTTTAATTTTACTATATACACGCCCACCATCTTCTCTCTTATTACACACACTGTAGAAACAGCCCTTAGCAGGAAATTCACCAATGTCTAGAGTATCAATTATTATATCATTGAATGCAGAAATAGCACCAAGGTCATATTCTAAACTTCCCAACTTTTCAGAATAGTTCCTGATGATATTAAAACCTCCCATTATAATCCAGGGAATCCCATCAGCAAGAGGTTTAAGACTATGAAAGTGATCCCAAAATGGTCTCTTCTCTTCAACTTTATTTATCGCGTAGACCATAGTTACTATAAACATATCAAAACCAGGAAATTCCACGAAACATGCAATACACTACTTATGAATTTTAAGTACAGAGCAGGTCATATCATTTTTCCAGCAGTAAATAACTCTACATACACTACAAATACTACCATTGTGCACATAATGCCAATTTGGCAAACATTTCTTCATAACTCTATCCACATTTTCAATACGGAGCTTATTTTCAGTAATACCAAGCATACTAGCTGTAGTACGATTCACAATCTTTTGAATTTCTGATTGTTTAACAGGGTCATCCAACCCCCTAATCTTCCAGCATACTAAGTTCATTATGTAATTGAGGGATAGAGATTATTACTCGTGCGTTTCCTTGCACCTGTGCCCAATTTTTCACCTTTCTGATGTACTTCTTGTGAGAATTCTGACCTCTACAGGTTTTTTCCCAATTCAAGATTCAGCCTCACACCACCTGAGCTGCCATTCCCAACTAAAATAGGTCCAGCTTCTGTAGAAACTGAGATTGTACCTGTTTGAGCAGAGTTAGACCCCAGTTGAGTCACTCGACCTGTAGCCTTATTTGAGCAATCATCCACCTTAGTATATCTAGGAGCCACTACATTATCCTCTTCCAAGCCAACCAATTTCTCTGCTTTTTCTTCATGCACTTTCCCAACTGATTTGGAAATATCACCTTTTGATTCCTTCGATAGCCTTTTGGTAGTTTTAGCCACCAATGGGCACATTTTCACATTATGTCCAAATTTCTGGCAGTGAGAACACCTGACTGGAATCCATTCATACCCTATTGGCTAATTCCCCAAATTCATAATAATAAGGTTAAATTATGTATAACCCTGGTTTTAATCTATTGCCATGTGATCCCCTAACATCTTAAAATATCCATTTCACCCCCTATAATTTTTTGTAAAGTGGAAATTTGATGGAAAATAGCCTGTTTATTGACATTAGTTGAAATACCAATAGTTCTTTTACTTAAATGCTAATCAATCAATGGCTTAACCATCTTTATAAAGATATAGGGAGATTATAAATAAGTGCAAAAATCACAGAGGGTAAAGTGGATATTATACAAACTATAAGGAAGTCATATGAATATTAAGAATATATCACGCTGACTTTGAAATTGATATAAACACTATAATTGATTGTGCATTCCGTTCATTTTCCACTTTACACAAAATCACAGGGGGGTTATGTGATTATTTTAAAATTTTATGGGGGTTATTTGGCATTATGTAAAATTGCAGGGGGTAATAAGTAATTTAATCCTTGTAATAAGAATTTTTGAAGGCCTAGGGGCGTCAATCCTTAACTCAACACAAATTCTAGCATAAGCAACATGATCCTGGGCAGCAGTTTGCTTATCAATGTATGATGAAAGGCATCATATCTATTTGAATCTTTAAAGTCTAGTCCAGCTGAAATAATCTTAAGCATTAAAATATCTTTGGAATCATATGTAGGATTATTTTGATAAATATGTTTACTCCTTAAATCCACCAAGGGAGTTTGGAAATTTCAGAAAAAGTAGGAGTAGTCATGTATATAGCATTGATTACTCTAAATTTGTACCATTTTTAAATGAAATTACTGTCACATCCCTGCACACAATTCATCCGAGACGGTACACCAATGTAACTTGCAAGTTCACTCAGGCCAGCTTCAGTATAGTATTGGAGCTTCATTCTTGGGAATTGCACCCAAACTAGAGTAGCATCCAACTCTTCTTTGTGAAAATCAAGATCAGGACTGCATGGCATTGGGAGCAACATTTTGCTAGCCATGGGCCATGAAGACTGATCCAGCACTTTTACTTTTGACTCTGCATCAGCAAATCTGTAAACATACATCCTTTTTTGTAAGGATGAGACCTTAATTTGCCCTAACTCCTTCCATCCAGAATTTACAAACCACTACATTGCAATCTCTTTCCCAATGGTGAACAAAAGCTTCTCCATCTAATCAATTGTTTTTCAGTCGAAAATTTGGTTGCTCATTAAAGCAAAGGTGTTGAGAGACTAGCCAAACTAGTACATTGGAGATTATAGGGTGTAAAGTGGAAATAGAGAGGAAAGATCAAAATATAGGGTTGTTATCACTTTATCCCCTTAAACTATATCATTACTATCAGTTTACCCCCTAATGTTATCTTTTAGTTACTTTATCCCCATAAGTAATTCAACTCTAACATGTTAAGAAATTTTGGACAAAAATACCCTTTTATTTTATAGCATTACTACATTGTTATTATCACTTTATTCGTTTAGATTATAGCGATACAATCACTTTAGTTCCTAACATTATTTTCTAGGCATTTTACCTCATCGTTAATTTAACTAGTATGGTCAAAAAATTTTAAATATATTTACCCTTTTTATATATAATTAAAAATTTAAAAAGTTGAAATGGTTATTCTTCCTTTTTTTTCAATATAAGAGATCAAAAAACATAAAAATAAAAAGATTTTCTCAAATTTCTTTTTTTCATATTTATTAATACTAGGAAAAGAAAAAGAGCTAGGCAAGAAGGAGACAAAACATTAGATTTTGCAAAAAAAGAAAATAAAGAAAAGTCTAACATTATCGTATTTTTTTAAGGTTGTCGAGATTGGGATTGGAATTTGGTGGTAAACAAAAAAGTGAAATAATTTTAAAATAATAAAAGTATTTAATTCTTTTTTATTTGTAATTAAAAAAAAAGAATTGAGCTCTCTCTCTCCCTCTCCCTCTCCCCCTCCCTCTTTCCATCTTTCTATTTTTTTAATATTAATAAGATTGCCAAGAAGAAAGATATTAATACTTTGACTTTTTTCTTGATACTAAAAAAGAGAAGAGTCACTTTAAATTTTTTATTATTTTTATTATGCAAAGAGGAGAGTATTTTCTTCTAAAGTTTTTTGACTTGCTAAGTTGATTTAATGGTAGGATAAATTGCCTAAAAAAATAACTCTAGGGGGTAAATTAATAATGAGACTATATTTTTTGGGGGTAAAGTGATAATAATTTTAAAGGTTAAACGTGTCTTTTCACTTTAATTAACAAACTCCGTTAAATTTGACTGTTAGTCTTGGGGGTAAAGTGATTAAAAGATAACGTTAAGGGGAAAATTGATAGCAGCACCAAACATTAAGGGGATAAAGTGATAATAACCCCAAAATATAAGTTGTGCACGTTTATAGAGGTTGCCTTTCTTTTGTTGTGAGATTGACTTCTTTTTTATTCTCAGAAATCAACTATTGCGAGAATCCCGACGAAGAATAAGTCGAGACTTGATGATGATGGCTTCTAACGGTTCTTCAATTCTTTTGTTCCTTTGTAGTTACACCTACTCTGAAATCTAGAGAGAGATTTACCGATAGTCAAAGCGAAAGTTTAGCAAGTATTTTAGACTTTAAGATAAGTCGAATAGGGAGCAAAGAGCCACTAATCAATCACTGAGAGCTGGAATGGGTGGGGATAGGAAAGGGAGCACGGGTGCACGCGGACTGGAGGACTGGAGACTCTCCAGTCCGCGTGCACTAGGGGTGGAGCTGAACCAAGTAGCTCGACTCGAGCTCGCGAGCTTCTTGGTCAGCAGCTCGAGATCGAGTTTGGTCAACCAAACTCGATCTCGAGCTCGAGCTGCTCGTTAGAGCTATCGAGTCGAGTTCGATCTTAGATATATGATACTCGAGAGTTTGACGAGTTCTATCGAATATCGTATAAAAAATTATATATATAATTACTAATATAGGTAAACAACTTATGAAATTTACAATGAACCATTCTACCACCTTTATTTATTTGTATGGACAAAGTAGGGATTTCATAAATCATAAATCATTATTTGTGTGGACAATGAAGGAAAGCACAGATTTTTTTGCACAAGTTTTCGAGCTCATTTTACGAGCTACTCGAGCTCGAATCTTATACGAGTTCGAGCTCGAGTTTTTTTAACTATATCGAGTCGAGTTCAAGTATGAAGTTTGAGGCTTGTTCGAGCTCGAGTAGTGCTCATAATCTTCGAGCTCAAGCTCGAGTATGGTACTACTCGAGCTCAACTCGACTCGACAGCACAGCTATTGGAGACTGTCCCATTTTTTTTTCTTTTTCTTTAATTTTTCATAATTAAAGGGTCTACAAAATGGAAAAGGAAAAGAAGTGGAGTTGAGAATCGAATTAGGAATTTCATGACCACTTATCTTACATTCCTATCAATTAAGTTGTGCTTTGGGGATATTTCTTTCCTTTTGTTTGTACTTCGATCTAGAAATCAACATTGTTGATGTATAGTTTGATTAAAAAAAATAGGAAGATCTTTGCAATATTCTAATGGATTTGAGCTAAAAGAATTCAGAGGATTTTATAAAGACATTAGAAATGAAATACGAGAATAATTTTATTTCACAAAAAAAATTAGAGAGTTATATAAAGACATTAGAAATGAAATACGAGAACGATTTTATTTCACAAATCCAATGTCTAGGAAGTGTCTGTTATTTTCGTTCTTTATATATGTATTCACAGAAACTTTTTAACCTGTTAAAATGCCTATTAAATTGGTTAGACGCTAAGTGCAACTAAAATGGACTCAAGGAGGCAATGTACAGGTAATTAATTCAAAAGCATAAGATAAAAGAAGGGTAAATTACTCCTTGTGGTTTGGTACTTTATCACATAAACCCCTATGGTTTAAAAGTAATGAAATGGTAGATTTGTCAATATATTAGTTTAACTTTAACTGTTTACAATTGACCATTAATTTTAACGAAAAAAATTAACGGTGACACTTTAAATCAAATCATGAGGATGTTATCTATAAGATTTTAAACAATTGGAGGGTTATATGGTAAAATACCAAATTGTAAGGGGGATAAAATGTAGTTTATCCATAAAAGAATGATAACAAATATTTCTCTTCTAAACAAAAAAAAAAAAAAAAAATAGTGGAAAAACAACATGAATGCCAGGGCAAAAGTCAGAGTACGTGTTTATGTTCATAAAAATATATTTGTTAGCAAAATCAATGTGTAACCTTATATGTATGTGTGTAAATTCTCTATATGTGGAAGTAGGTTTTCTAGGTAAGGACATGTAACTTAATTGAAAAGAATTAATGGGTTAAATTGTCACTTGACTATTAAGTTCGATAATTCAATACATTCTAACTTGTCTAAAATCCACATTTGAGTTGCTAGATTTTCAAAATTCATTGATGAAAAACATCCTACCCTAAAGTTATTTAAAGGAAAAAAAATCCTATCCTGTGAAACATAATTTAATTTAAAAGAATAAGACAATGATTTAAAGGAAAAAAAAATCCTCCCCCCCCAAGTTGTTTAGGTATAGGTAAACTTTCAAATTTCCACACAACATTAGATTTGTTAATAATTTAATGCTGTATTGTCCAATAAAATTAGATAAGAAATGTAACATTAGGATTTAGGAATAACTACTTAAATAAGTACCTAGCAAAACAAAAATTCAAACAATATGCAACACCAGAATACGTTCTACATACGTGAGAGCAACATGTATGCCCGGGCGTAGTGTTTGCAATCATTGAATAGATTTATATGAAGAAAATGTGCAAGCCAGTCGCGGAGTTTCAGCGTTGGATTTATCAAGAAAAATTTGCAGTTTGCAGGATGCCAGTTCCGCTACCAGTTGGGCAAGCCGTTACAGCTGCACACGAGGATGCTAAAGGCTGCTTTCTGTACATAAAGCACAGGAGAAGGCATGTCATAGATTTACCCCGAAATTTTGAAAGTCTAAAACGTCAAGTGAACAGTCTCCTTACGCATTGGAATGTCGTAAATGACGATATAAATCGTCAATCAGCGACCATATGGATAAACGATAATTATACAGCTCGTTATGATGACTTGTGTCAGATATGGATTGATTACCAAGAGAACTTCATCAAGAAATACAAAAAGATAGTTGGACTTGAATCATATGCAGTGGGAGCAGCAGGAAACCAAATCCCGGCCCATGAATTGTTAGCTGCTTCCAAAGGTTGGAAGAACAAATTTTGTACCCCAACATTCTACAAGCTTGCAAGGCTGGATAAAGACGTTGTCAAGTTTACGACTGAAGTCTCTAATCTCGAAAATAAGATAACACTTGAGCACGTAACCAGTCCGATAAATCCGCAAATCGTTGTAAGACAGGGGGCTAAAGAACTGACTGATGTGCCTTCGCATCATGGGCTCCTTGTTGAACTGCAGCTCTGTTTATATGTGGCAGGCTGTAGGAGGATTGCCATCTATGGAGCACCACAAGTTGGGAAAACAAATATTTTGAAAAACTTGAATAACTTGTTGGTTCGATGCCCTCGCGGCCTGGAATTCGACTATGTCGTTTGGGTGACCTTTCCGACTGATCTGCCAAAGCCAGATGACATCGTCAATAACGTACAAGAGAAAATTCTTGAGCGTCTGAACTTATCTGGGCAGAATAGTGTAAGTGGGAAAAAAGAAGTAATATCTAGAGCACTACGTGAGAAATCATATTTGCTGCTTTTTGACGGGTTCTCTTCATCAATTGAACTTGAGGACATTGGAATCTCTGAAGAGCATGAGCACGGGAAAGTCATCATTGAAGCTAAGGATCCACATCTCCTGAGGAATTTTAAATTTCATAAAGAAATCCATTTAGAGAAGCTACCACCTGAAGACTCAAGGAAATTGTTTGATAAGATCATTGCTGACGAAACATTTTGTAAAGAAAACAGAGATCTAGGTGACTTGATTCTAAAGGAGCTTGGTGGGCTTCCAGGTGTGATCGCATCTACAGCAGGACAGCTGAAAAGTAATAAACGAGTACAATACTGGGACGGTGTGAAGCAAAGATTGAAAGCTGATATTTGGGACAATAATCTTGTGGGCTTGGCAGGAGTAAAATCGGCTTTTGATACAGCTTATAGTAAATTGAAAGAGAATGATCGAAAGTGCATACTTTATGCAGCATTGTTTCCAAAAGAGTTCACAATTCCCATAGATATTTTGGTCGAATGTTGGAAAGCTGAAGAATTCCTAAGGTGTCCTATTCCTACATTCTCTTACGCAAGAAGAGAAGGAGCGTGTGTACTCAACCAGCTGACAGAGCTTTATCTCTTAGAGAGGTGTTCCGAACACCATGTCAAGATGCCAATAAACTATAGGAGAGTTGCACTTGAAACACCTTTCCCTGGGGAGAAAATTGCAACATCTTTTGTCAGGTCAGGTCCAGAGATAGACGGACACCTAAAAGACGAAGAATGGGAGATGGCCAGAAGGGTGTCTTTGATGCGAAGCCAATTAGAGGAATTACCTGTGAGCTTGAAATGTGGGGGCATATCAACACTATTTCTGCAACTTAACCCAGACTTGAGAATCATTGAGGAACCGTTCTTCACAAGTATGAAGAAACTTCGAGTTTTAGACCTGCACAGCACAGGAATAAAATTGTTGCCACATTCTATCTCCAACTTGACATCGCTCCGGAGTTTATACCTCAACAATGGCTGTGACTTAACTGAGCTCCCACGTAAAATAGTAGACCTCAAGGAGCTCGAAGTTCTTGATATTCGAGACACCTTAACTAACTAAAGTAGAAAAATGAATTTCACTTTACACCCTTTAACTTGTATTTGTTTTGTACTTTATATTCCAAACTTTAATTTGAGAAATTGTATCTAGCTTTAAAATTCATTCCATGGGAGTCTAGTTGTTAGCATCATAACTAACTAAAGTAAGGATAATGCACACAATGCATAAGCGTAGCAATAGCATAGCAATAAATGAAAAAAAAATTAGAGAAGGAAAAATTTCCCTATAATTATCAACAAATTAATCAATTTACAGTGTCCTAGGGTCAAAAAGAAGAACCCAAATGCCCAATAAAGTAAAAGAGATTCAAGGACAAAAAAAATGGAAAATCCAAGGTTTCAACTAATAACATTTCAAGGAAAAACATATCCATACTTAAGGCTGGATCTTTGACTTGTACCTAACACTGGATTGGTGAAATGAACTAGTACTTTGAATTGGAAGGATTCGCACAACTAATTCCTATTGAACTAATGCTCATTATAAGACACTAGTGAAAAGGGCACACTCGATGTGCGTGCGTAATTTAAGAAAATCACCTTTTATATAAAAGAAATCAATATAAAATTTTCATAAATGAAAAAATAAAATTTTATCTTTTAAAAGTTTTTCAAATGAATTTGGTGGTTACAATGTTTGTGGGTGGTTATGGGTGAAAGTTAGTTATGGTTATCTTGGATGAGAATATAGGAAACATGTGATCATATACCATAGATTAATTAAGTAATTTTGAGGGTAAAGTTGAAAGTCTAAATAGTGACAAAAAAAAAAGTTTACAGCAAGTTCAACGCTCTCCCATTTTATATACTATAGATGTTTTATTTTTGTTACAACATAGAAATTTCAAATTTTTCCAATAGATTGACCTTGTGTTACTTAAATATAAGGAGCTAGTCCTAGGGTTGTTGAACTCCATGGGCAAGAGAGATGAAATAACTAAATTGCAATTGAAAAACAAGAATTTCTGGTTGAAGAACTATAATATGTTTACTATTGTTGTTAATGTTCCACTTGTATTCATATTTTGTTGATTATTTTAACAAAAGTGAAGAATGGAGAACAGGAAGATTTCTTAAAAAAAATGGAATACTGAGATCTCTTTACATATGCTATTTTGCTTATGGTATTGACTCAAATAGGACAAATATGAGAATTTAGAAAGCAGTGGGGGTTTAAAATTAAATTTTAAGGTGCAGAGTGAGGATCAAACACAAGTTAAAGGGTGGACAGTGAAATTAGTTGCTCATCACTTATGTGCAGTTGCTACATTTGCGCGTTGTGTGCACACTTCTCACTTCTGTCTGAATCAAATGAGAAAAATCTGAGAGTTTAGAATGCAACTCATCCAAAATTTAAGTTTGTGGTGCAAATTGAGAGTCGGACACAAATTTTGGTGTGCAAAGTGCAATTAGTTCTTTTATTTTTTAACATTTGTCATTTGTAAAAATGAGTGAAATGAATGCATGCCATGTGAAAATGTGAGTTTGTGTGAAGTGAAAAAGTGATAAAAAACAAGAGTGTGTAAGTGGAAGTGTGCAAATGGATTTACAAGGTAAGGTGAGTACAATAATAATGTGAAAATGCATGTGAGATAACATAAAGTGCATGTGTGCGAGTGATATTATAAAGTGTAAGTAGTCGAGTGAAAACGTGCAAAATTAAAGTAGTGTGAAGTGAGAATGTGGAAAAAGGGTTAGAATATAAAGTAGAAGTGTATGTGATAGCGAATGAGTAAAATGCATGAATCCTATAGGAATGCATCAAGACGGGAACGGGGAGTCCTAACTTTGTGACTTTAATTTTCCCTTTGATTAGAAGGGAGAACAAGCGTGCTAAGGCTATTTTGTAGCCACACTCGCTCGTTTCCCTTATCGAAAGGGGACTTTCATGCAAATAGTATGAGATGCAAAACCTAAAAATGAGGGGAAAAAGGGGTTCGAGGAGCATGCCAAATGATAAAACTAAGAAAAATGCATGACATGTAGTGAACATGCAAATATGCACTAACGAAAGGGGAATGGCCTATTGGGTCTAGCGTTTGACTAGCCCTTTCCATGAATTCCTACTAGCGTTGGACTAGTGGAAACGTACATTCATCCATCACATTCATTCATGGCTATGGAAAGCGAGTAGACATGCCAAACACTCGTAAACAAGTAGCACATAACACTTAGCATGCTCGACTAGATGCAAAAGCCTAATAAAGCAAATTAACACATAGCCACAAAAGCAAGCAATCAAACTAATGGACCTATTACATTTGCTAGCTAGGCACACGTCTTCAATAGGTCTTCATCAAGTGCTTTCCAAGCCCTATCTATTACAAGCCAAGGGGTGTACACATACCCCATAAAGAATAACTTAAATAAAAAGCAAAAGTAAATGAAGTAAATGAAAGGAATTAAAGAAAAACAAGGGAAGCAAGTAGACATGCAATTTTCACGTAGCACGTTGGATCACATAGGAGAGACAAAAAAGATAAAAGAAGTTATACCTCCCTTGAGTTGGAGCTCTAATGGGGTGAAGTCACTTATTTATCCTCCAAAATAAAAGAAATGGTCAAGGTACCAATTTATTTGTAAAAATTAAAGAAAACATGCAAACACGGGCTCACATGGTCATAAAGCTCTTAAATTCATGCATGAAGTGCAATTTAAACAAAGCATAGTAGTTAATTGAAGCAAACAAGCAATGAAGTTGTAAAATTAAAAACTACCAAGGACCAAATTGAGGAGATTATTCAATTGATTGGGTCATAGCAGCATTAGTTGAAAGCCAAGGGGTCAAAGTGCAATTTGAAAGTTTTTGCATGTAAACTCCATGCAACTACGTAGAATATTTGAGCTTCTGCAATTGATTGTGCAATTTGAAATTTTGAAAGCCTGCCGCCCTTTGCTTACAAACTTGCTGCAATTTCTTCTCAAACTCAAATTTCTTAATCACAACCTTGATTAGATTTTTTTTCAAGCCAAACCAACTTCATTCAGACCAAACAAACGGAGAACTTAGCAATCTTCATTCAAACAAACAGAAAATTTAGCAATGCTTTTGAGCTTCAGCATTATCACAGGGCAGATTCGTTTAGGCCTCTCAAACTAAAAAACCCAATTTCAAATTCTTATCATGCATGCAAATGAATGACAAAAATCAGAAAATACTGAGGGTCTTCATGCAAACAAGAATTCAGGCAAAGCTTTCTGCCGAAACAAATTTGGCAGCTAAGGAAGTTTTCTGCAACTCAAACCATTTAGCAGCCCACGCAGCTCTGGAACAAATGAGACAGAGCCGTGACATGCAAACAAAGAGAGGAAAGAAAAACTATGAAAAGCTAGCAAGTTGGAACTCATTCATGGGTTCATTTCTGCAATGTCTCAGCTTCCATATGCGCAGGAAGACAACCATGAGCCAAAAGAAAAAGAAGAAACTGACCAGGGAAAATAAACCAAGTTAAAACCATTTCTGCTCGTTCCAGCTTAGCTACATTCATGCATTCCAACTCAAACAAGTTCCAATTTCCAATTCTTATCAAGCTCGTCATGCATGCCATGGTTTTAAACATTTAACCGAAACACATGCAAAGCTGGAATATTTTCATGCAAAATGGTTTGGAGCTTCAGCAAACAGTGCTTTTGAGCTTCGGCACATAGCATGGCAGATTTATACAATCATCTCAAATCGAAAACCAGCTTCAAATTCTTATCACGCATGCAAGGAAATGACAAAATCAGAAACACTAAAGACCTTCACGCAAGCCAAAAATGAGGACAAGGCTTTCTGCTAAAGAAAAAAAAAATGCAGCAGCTGCAAGGCTTTCG
The DNA here is from genome assembly GCF_003713205.1 of Coffea eugenioides. Taxonomy (NCBI): domain Eukaryota; kingdom Viridiplantae; phylum Streptophyta; class Magnoliopsida; order Gentianales; family Rubiaceae; genus Coffea; species Coffea eugenioides. The sequence goes on along the minus strand of NC_040036.1, from coordinate 54,130,387 downwards.
GCAATTCCAACCTGCCGCCATTTCCCTTTCATATAGATTCCAAATTCAAACACACAACTTAATCAATCCACTCAACCGGGTAGCACAGAAATTGAGTCTCCACATATGCAAAAAGAAATTCAAAACAGGAAACAAGCATAGCTAGAAACCTTTTGCAACTATATTATCAAGCATTATTTTCAACCCACACATAAAACCTTTGGGTTTAAGCACCAGAATCCAACGAAGACATGAAACTCCAACCATATCCCAAAGCCTTGACATCTTAACCAAATCAAAGATTACATTTTTATTACGAAATTAAAGCAACAGCGATGAACAAAAACACCTAACCCAGCGAACAACTACCAGCATCAGCAGCGGCCCAAACAAGAAAACCAAGGATGCAAGAACCCAGCTCAGCCATGAAGGAAAAAAAACGGAAAAGCTAAGAGATTAGTACAAGAGATACCTCAGGAAGTTTTCTGGATTGGGTTCGGATGAGCGAAAGCAAATGGTTGGCTTCCTTCCCTTTTTGCTTTGATTCCTTTCCAGCGGTCTCTCCTCTTTCTTGCTGCTGCCAGAAACCGTAGCCTTCCCTTTTTGCCTTCGTTCTACCTCCCAACCAAAGAAAACAACCCCTCCTTCTTCCTTTCAATCCTCTTTTTAGCCGTAAGTTTCTCCCTCTCCAGGTTTTTCAGCCGCTCTCTCTCTATCCCTCACAAAAACTCTCTCCTTTATCGTTGTTTCTTGCCCAAACTCTCCCCTTTTCCATATCTTCATCCTCCCAAAGCTCTTCCCTTTTTCAGATCTTCATCCTCCCAAAGCTCTTCCCTTTGTCCTTCAGTTTCTCTCTATTCTTTCTCAGCCGTCACTAGAGTCCCTATGGTCTCTCCCTTGCTCTCAAGATTTTTCTCTTCTCAACCCTCAGCCCGTAACCCCAGCTATCCTAAGACTCTTTCTTGCCGCAGCTTTTTTCAGATTTTTCAGCCGTCATCCAAACTCTCTTCCTTTCGACCCCCTCTCAACCTAGCCGTCCCCCCTCTCTCCTACTTACCTTTAGCTCAGCTCTCCCAAGCTTTTTCCCGCAGCCAAATCTTTCTCTCGGTCTCTTTTTGCTTAGCCGTCAGCCTCTCTGTCTGCTCCCAAAACCTCTCTTGGCTTTTTTACTCTTTTTCAAACTCTCTCCATACCCTCGCCGTATGCTCTCCTCCCTTTTAGATTTTCCGCCGTCCTCTCCCCTTTTACTGCGCCTTTTCTCTTTCTATTTATACCAGGAAACTATAGCCCTCAAAGATTACATTTTTATTACGAAATTAAAGCAACAGAGATGAACAAAAACACCTAACCCAGCGAACAACTACCAGCATCAGCAGCGGCCCAAACAAGAAAACCAAGGATGCAAGAACCCAGCTCAGCCATGAAGGAAAAAAAATGGAAAAGCTAAGAGATTAGTACAAGAGATACCTCAGGAAGTTTTCTGGATTGGGTTCGGATGAGCAAATGTACCCTATAACTAGTATGAGATGCAAAACCTAAAAATGAGGGGAAAAAGGGGTTCGAGGAGCATGCCAAATGATAAAACTAAGAAAAATGCATGACATGTAGTGAACATGCAAATATGCACTAACGAAAGGGGAATGGCCTATTGGGTCTAGCGTTTGACTAGCCCTTTCCATGAATTCCTACTAGCGTTGGACTAGTGGAAACGTACATTCATCCATCACATTCATTCATGGCTATGGAAAGCGAGTAGACATGCCAAACACTCGTAAACAAGTAGCACATAACACTTAGCATGCTCGACTAGATGCAAAAGCCTAATAAAGCAAATTAACACATAGCCACAAAAGCAAGCAATCAAACTAATGGACCTATTACATTTGCTAGCTAGGCACACGTCTTCAATAGGTCTTCATCAAGTGCTTTCCAAGCCCTATCTATTACAAGCCAAGGGGTGTACACATACCCCATAAAGAATAACTTAAATAAAAAGCAAAAGTAAATGAAGTAAATGAAAGGAATTAAAGAAAAACAAGGGAAGCAAGTAGACATGCAATTTTCACGTAGCACGTTGGATCACATAGGAGAGACAAAAAAGATAAAAGAAGTTATATGTGACAGCCCCACTTTCCCCTAAGGCGAACCAAAGAGGTTAGCGGACTGCCTGCCCAGCTCTCGCCAGGACCAGGGATCAGATTAGAGCTATCCGCTTCAATAGGGCAAATAAGGCAAATAAGGCAAATAAGGCAAAATAACCCAAAATAAAAGAAAATGAAACCCGGAGTCGGCCATGAATAGTAACCGACTCGTCCGAACCCAACCAAACATCGAATTACATATACCCCATAACATTTAGCCTTTACAAACCAAAAATGACATTTAAAAGTGATACAAAAGTCACTACATATATGGTTTGCCAAAACAAAAGTGAAAACGGCCCTAATGATACATTTAGGGTCCCATTTTATATACAATACAAAAGAGTCATTCATCTAGTTCATTTGGCAACCATTTATCAAAATTCATTCCAAAAGAGTCATATTCCTGTAAGGAAAACAAAAGAACGGGGTGAGCTAATTGCCCAGTGAGAATACAACTCAAGCAACCAAGTTCATGGATACATCAAGCTTAACAGTCCAATTTACCAAAATAAATAAAGCCACACATTAATAATGAGGATAAAAGGATACGGGTGGCTCTCAAGAGCCCTTTTCCTCGTTTGAATTCTTGATCGAGTCTCATTGTATTTGTTTGCATGTTTTTAGGGCGTGACGGTGGTGCACAACGTTCTTTTGACTAAAGTGTTTGAAACCACATTGTGCTAGCATGGTGAGTGTACTACTCACTTATGTGCTATTACATGGCTTTGATGGCTTTGATCTTTGTACTTGAGATGTTGAATGTTGATTGATCCAGGTGAGAGTGTACTTTATCACTTTCACATATTGTTCCGCATGTTATTGGAAAGTTATATGAAATGTTATATGAAATGAAATACATGACTTCAAATATTATCCATGAGCTCAACCCCATTGGAAAGTACACTCTCACTTCAATTATTTAACATTAGAGCTGGGCAGGCAGTCCGCTAACCTCTTTGGTTCGCCTTAGGGGAAAGTGGGGCTGTCACATTATACCTCCCTTGAGTTGGAGCTCTAATGGGGTGAAGTCACTTATTTATCCTCCAAAATAAAAGAAATGGTCAAGGTACCAATTTATTTGTAAAAATTAAAGAAAACATGCAAACACGGGCTCACATGGTCATAAAGCTCTTAAATTCATGCATGAAGTGCAATTTAAACAAAGCATAGTAGTTAATTGAAGCAAACAAGCAATGAAGTTGTAAAATTAAAAACTACCAAGGACCAAATTGAGGAGATTATTCAATTGATTGGGTCATAGCAGCATTAGTTGAAAGCCAAGGGGTCAAAGTGTAATTTTTGAAAGTTTTTGCATGTAAACTCCAAGTGGTGACTCCATTTTTCATTAAAAACCCCCTTTTGAACTTTGTTTGGCCAAATCATCGCATTCTCAAGTCCTATGGCCTTTTACTTTTCATTTACACACGTTCACATTCCACTACACACTTTCACCATAACTCAAAAAAGTGGGGCGCGACAGGTACCAAATCCAAACTCTAGTTCCTCTCCTGTCAATACCAGTGATCCGGGGAAGTTGGCTGATTTTTCGATTCTGATCAGCTCAAAACCCTAACAAAAATTACTCTATTTTCTCTTGCCAACTTCACTTGTTTTGACTCAAATTCACCCAATTCAACCTCCTAGAGTCCATATACAGGGGATCAAGTTATTTAGCTTCATTGTATCTTAAATACAACACACCAAATGATCAAGTGAACCAAAACAGTCTAGCCAATAACAAGAATCAAAACAGTCGACTAGTTGCCCAAAAACAACTACTTTACTTCCTTCATTTCCATTTCAACTCACACCAAACCTTAAACCAGTGTTTAGCCAAGTTCCTTAGGCTTAATTAAGGTGCAAAGAACCACAAAAGTCAAGGAGAAACCTCCCTTTCAAATCCGGTCAGCCAAGAGAAAGGAAAATAGTCCACAAGCTCACATGCATCACCAACTTCAACCCTTTAATTATAGTTAACTTAGCAACATTCCAAGAGTTATCCTTAACTTTAAAAGGATCCAAATCATGTTAATACATCAAGAAAATCATAAACAAAGTTTTAACAATTAATCAAACACATGGTAGGCTAAACAACCAACCCTACCCCCACTTGTTTAGTTCAAGAAATTTTATCACAAATATCATCCATACAACTCCTAGTTTGCCATTAAAACTTTAAATATTTGATATAACACCATAAAACCAAGAGTTAAGGATCATATACCTCTCTTATATGAAGCTTGAATCACCTAAAACAACCACCAAAATAAAAGCTCCAAGCTTGAAATCACACACTAGGGTTGAAGGTTGTTCACTCCACTAACTCAAGTCCTTCACTTTTGATTTTTGCTCAAGATCAAGCTAGGGTTTAAAAGAAATGAAAATAGAGTTTTCTCTCTTCCCTTTGAAGCTTCAAGGTGGCCAGCCATATGGAGAGAAAATGGAGCCAAGTTTGGTTTAAATTTCCTCTAATTCTTTGGCCAAAAAGGTTGAATGGCTAGGGTTTGGCCACTTGTCTCAATCTTGGCCATTCTCCCTCTAATCTTTGCCAAATCATGTTTCTATCCTTCAAATGTTTCCAATGTCTTACTAACACCCCTAAACTATCATATAAAATCTCAACCACAATAAAAAGGATACTTGGTCATAGAGTATGTGGTGAAATAAATAATACCAAGTCAAGGAAATATTTTAATTCAAGTATAAGGTAATGAAATGCAATGCAAGGAAAATATTATAATGCATGTAGAATGCAAGGTAAGGACATGTTATAAGTGATTTAGTTTAAGGGAAATGCAAGTGATTTAGGAGAAATTGTATTTTTAAATGAGGGTTCTCATACTCTCTCCCTCTTAAAGAATTTCGTTCTCCAAATTCTCACCATGATCACTGAATAACTCAGCATACTTTGCGCGAATATCCTCCTCCACTTCCCAAGTAGCTTCTTCTACCTCATGATTTCTCCACAAAACCTTTACCAAGGGTATCTGTTTAGTCCTTAATTTCTTTACTTTTCGATCTAAAATCTATACCGCCCTTTCTTCATAAGTCAGAGATTCTTCAAGGTCAATTTCTTCTGGCTTCAGTAGATTGGTGGGGTTTGGATGATATTTTTTCAACATAGAAACGTAAAATACATCATGGATCCAGGATAGACTCGCGGGTAACTCTAACTGATATGCCACATTCCCCACTCGTTGAAGAATTTTGAAAGGTCTTACGTATTTCGGTTGAAGTTTCTTTTCTTTTCCTGCCGTGAGATTTCGAAGTGGTGTAACCTTTAGAAATACCTTGTCCCCAATTTCAAACTCCAGGTTCTTTCGTCGGTTATCTGCATAATTCTTCTGTCGACTTTGTGCTGTCTGAAGCCTCTGACGTATCACCTTCACCTTCTCATAGGCATCCTTGATCCATGGTACTATAATTGGATCTAAAACCCTTCTTTCCCCTACTTCATCCCAATATATTGGTGATCGGCACTTTCTTCTATAGAGAGCTTCGTACGGTGCCATTTGTATAAAGAAATGATAGTTATTACTGTATGCAAATTCGACTAACGCCAAATACTGTCCCCAACTTCCACCAAAATCCAATATACAAGTTCTTATCATATTCTCAAGTATTTGAATGGTTCTCTCTGACCGTCCATTAATTTGGAAATGATAAGTAGTACTAAAGTTCAACTTGGTCCCCAAGACTCCTTGTAACTGTTGCCAGAAATAAGACACAAACCACGGATCTCTGTTAGAAACAATACTTACAGGGATACCATGCAATCTCATTATCTCATCCATGTACAGTTGGGCCAATTTTTTTAAAGAATATCTCATATTTATAGGCAAAAAATGAGCGGACTTCATCAACCTATCAACTATTGCCCAAACTGCATCATGACCTTTTTGGGTACGGGGTAACCCTGATACGAATCCAGATAATATATTCCCATTTCCACTCAGGAATTTCAAGAGACTGTAGAAGACCTGAGGGTTTCTGATGTTCAACTTTCACTTGTTGGCATACTAAACACTTTTAGACAAATTGAGCAATTTTTTTCTTCATTTTATCCCACCAATACAGTCTTCTCAAATCCTGATACATTTTACTGTTTTCGAGATGTACTGTATACTTAAATCGATGTGTCTCTTTCAAAATCTCTTTTTTTATCATTTCATCTTGCGATACCACTATCCAATTCCGAAATTTCAAAATACCATCGGAACTTACATTAAAGTTTGAGATTTCCCTTTTTTGCACTTTTTCTACCCATTTTTGTACCATTCTGTCATTCATCTGAGTTTCTCTAATTCAGTCCAACAAATCTGATTTCACCGTGATATTCCCCAAGATCACTCTCTGTCGGTCCAACCGTAGATTCCATTCACTCATTTTTTTCCAACAAATTTCATTTCTTGACCATTAACTCAGCTACTTGAACTTTCCGACTTAAGGCATCAGCTACAATATTGGCCTTCTCCGGGTGGTAGTTAATTGTATAGTCATAATTCTCAAGAAATTCCACCCACCGATGCTGTCTCAAGTTTAGCTCCTTCTGAGAGAATAAATATTTCAAATTCTTATGATTGGTATAAACCTCAAAAGTCACTCCATATAAGTAATGCCTCCATTTCTTTAGGGTAAAAACTATAGCGGCCAATTCCAAATCATGAGTTGGGTAATTGCGCTCATGGGGTTTTAATTTTCTAGAGGCATAGGCAATTACACTTCCATTCTGCATTAGAACACATCCCAATCCTTCTCTTGAAGCATCAGTATATACAGAGAAACTGTCCTTTCCATTTGATAAGGTTAAGACTGGCACCGAAGTTAACCGTTTCTTTAATTCTCGAAAACTAGTTTCACATTTAGAACTCTAAACAAATTGACCATGCTTTTTCGTCAGGTCGGTTAAAGGATCAGCTAATTTGGAGAAATTTTTGATGAATCGACAGTAGTACCCGGCTAAATCTAGAAAACTACGGATCTCAGTTGGTGTTTCTGGCTGCTTCCACTCAGATACGGCTTCTACTTTCACTGGATCCATAGAAATGCCATTTTTAGATCTTACATGCCCTAGAAAAGAAATCTGCTCTAACCAAAACTCACACTTGCTAAACTTGACATATAACTGGTGTTCTCTCAAAGTTTACAAAACTATTATCAAATGCCGTTCATGATCCTTTTGAATCTTAGAATATACCAAGATATCATCTATGAACACCACGACAAATTGGTCCAAATAAGGCTTAAAAACTCGATGCATCAAATCCATAAATGCAGCCGGAGCATTTGTTAAACCAAAAGGCATCGACTTCAACTCGTCAGGAAAAACATTGGGAAATTCATTTACTATTAACACATCCTCCAGTCTTACCTTATTTTCAGGGGTATTAATTAAGAAGGTTAAGTAACCCTGCACCTCTTTATTCAATAATTTTTTGGCTCGAATTCCCGAAACAAGTGTAGACGAGACTAATCTACCTTTCACATCCAATCTTAGAGTTACTTCTCCAGGTATACAGAACTCCACCACCTTAGTCTTGCAATTCAGTTGAGTATTATAACGAGCCAACAAATCCATGCCTATAATCATGTCATACCCCTTGAGGTCTAAACTTATCAAGTCTACTACCAACTTCCGTTCTCCTACCCAAATCTCACAATTTTTGTAAACCATGTTGGTAATTAGACTTTGATCCCTAGTAGGTGTTCTAACTTCCAAATCATAGGGTAATTTAATGAGATTCACATCAATACCACACTTGAAGGCAGAATTCACAAAAAAATGGGTTGCCCCAGGGTCAATTAAAAACTTAGCTAAGCGGTGAAATACAGGGATCGTACATTCCACTACCTCGAATGATTCAGGGGCTCGCTGATGGTCCAAGGCAAAAACCCTAGCAAAGGTTTTCGGTCTACTCCCACTGGCAGTAGGCTGTTTAGAGGTTAACTTTTTTGGCTGCACACCCTCATTCCCTTCACAGAGTTTAACAGGACAGGCTGCGATCTGATGCTTGGAACTACCGCAACGAAGACATTTCTTCATTTTTCGCCAACAAGTATCCTCGATATGGTTCGTCTTACCACAATATCCACAGCTCCCTCGAGGAGTAGGTGTTGGACCTCCTTGGGAGACAGTCCTCTGTTGTTCTCTTCCGTTGTGAGCCCCTCTTGATGGAGCTCCTCTTGATGCTCCTTGGATTCGAACTCCACCCAAACCTCTTCCAAACTTAGGAGGCAGTACATTCTGATCGTCTCATCCGGTGGTACTGCTAGATGCATCTCGTCTCTTTGCTTGAAAGGTCCGAACTTGAAATCGAATCTACTCCACTCGTTAAGCTTTCTCCAGCACATATTTAAACGTATCAATTTGGGTTGCAACTAAATCTTTTTGAATTTTCACATACAACCCATGTACAAATCGCCTTATGCGTTTCTACTCATTAATCACCAGTTCCGGAGCAAATTTAGAGAGTCTGGTGAACCGAGTCTCATATTCCGCCACACTCGAAGTGCCTTGGCGTAGTTTGATAAATTTATCCTCTCTTTTCTCCTGAATTAAGGGTGGAAGGAATTTCTCGTTAAATTTCCTGGTGAAATTAAACCAAGTACGTGGAGTTTGCTCCCTGTCCCATTTTGCCCTTACTACGTTCCACCAGGAACGGGCCACACCTTCCAACTGGAAAACGGCGAAAGTCACTTGCCTCTCCTCAATATAGTGTAATGCAGCAAATATATCCACCATTTTTTTCAAACTAGTTTTCGACAATTTCGGGATCTGGTCCTCCAAAAAAGTTTGAAGGAGAAAACTTTTGGAACCATTCCAGGGCCCTATTTTCACCTACTTCAAGGTCCTTTTGCTGATTACCAGGCACTTGACCTTGTTGGTCAACCAGTCGAGCTAACAAATCAGTCATACGGTTGATAGCTGTAGCTATCTGGTCCCCTTTTTCACCTCCAGGTCCCTGGTTCTGATTCGCCACAGATCCTTATTCCTCTTCTTGCCTGGGTCCATGCCCACGGCCCCGGCCACGTTGTCATCTACCCTCTATTATTTCTCACCAGTCTAGGGTCCACGAATTATAACTAATGGCGTAAGCAAGTATTGGTATATAATAGGTACTTGTGCGTAATTGAAAGTCAAAGGGAAATAAAGTCGAAATCACGATAGGCAAGTGAAAACACAAAACAGTTAAATGTCAAATCGAAATAAAATCAAGGTCAAAGTCAAAGTCAAAGTCAAAGTATTATACATCCAAAGACTAACATCAGTTATTTACAAGCCAACAAGGCCAAAAGTATCAAGCATAAGCCTCAAAAGTACAGGCACAGTTCATCAAGTTATGTCACACAACCACCGAGTCAAAAGGAAGCTGTACAACCACCAAGTCAACACATCCCCTAACCTTTCTATGTACAATAGTCAAAAATCATCCAAAATAGTAACCTAGCAGCAAAGACTTAGTCCACCGCGGGACTAGTTGATCCCCAATCCTGGGTAGATTCAGCTCCTGCCTCGCCTCCTGTATTAGAAGCCTCATCGCTTAAGTCCCCAAGTAAGTCATCACAAATATTCAGGATCGATTCAGCTCTAGTCCTCACTTTCATGGTTCCAATAACCAGTCGCTCCTGGGTCTCCCCAAGTTGTGCACAGAGATCATCGGTCCTTTCTTGACCCTCCACTATGTCATTCTCAAGTTCCTTAATCCGAGCGACTGGCATCTTTACAGTTTCCCTTAGTTGATTCACTTCAGCTTCAAGCCTAACATTGTTTTTCGCTAGCGCCTTCCTCTCCTCCACAAACGCCAAAACTACTGGGTTAGGATAGGCGTAAGTATGGCGGCACTCGCAAGGCCGACGGCGGATAGCTGGACTCCAGTGTATGGTAGCTCCTCTGGGCCTGATCTGGTACCTAATCATCGGCAGTGGAGCACGGTGCTGCTCATCAGCCTGACTATTACTAGGGCCACTAGGTTCGTCCATCCTACACAAGTTATAGATAAAACTTAAGTACTCTTAAGGGAAAATGATCAAATGTAATCTTAAATTCAAAAATTTCTAATATGCCCAGGCCAATCCAAACCTAAGCTCTGATACCACCTGTAACAGCCCCACCTCTCCCTAGGGCGAATCCTAAGGTATCAGTGGACTGTCTGCCCAACTCTTGCTGGGGTTCAGTCGACTAATGAACTAGCAATCCAAATAACTAGTGAAATATCTCAGACATAAAGGGTACAGATCAAAATGGAAATATAAATGCCACGCCACTTTCCATACACAAAATATAAGACTAAAAGTCAAACTTACCACTCCACACTTAATTTACATAATATGCGGCAAACTTACAAGAAGCAAAAGTAAAGTCTTCTAACAAAAGGGATACAAGCCAAAGCGCAAGTTCAAAACAAAAGTGAAAGCTATGAAAGTTCTCGACCACAGTTCCATCCCAGCTCTGTTAAGGAAGACAAAAGGAGTTGGGTGAGTTAAAACTCAGTGAGGTTCCAAATAAACATGTAAGCACATAGCCAATTAAAGGTGTAATATAAACAAGTAACCACTGTATTGAACTATAACAATTAAATCACAGTTCAATTCAAGGATACGGGTGGCTTCCAAAAAGTAAATCCACTTGAGCTTGATCCTAACAAGAATCTGTTGACTCTCTGTCAACGTTTGCATTCAAAGAATATCATGTCTGTAGAACATCACTTGCACCAATTTCCGTCCACCAGTCAACCCCCTTACCGGGCCCGAACACCATAAATAGTAAGTAGGTAATACTCGAGTATACCGGATCCAGATTCAGTAAATAGTTCTCAGGGTTTATCGATTTTCTCGACCAAGCCCTTGCTGGTTCGATACAACCGACTCACCTATGAGGTTGGATACCCAAACAATCATAGTAGTTGATGGAATATCACTCAAACAACTCACATACAGTCAAATATAGAGAAATCACATCTCAAAATAGCAGTACACAGAGGCTCAGTGAAATCGAAGGAGGTCGAGTATGATAAAGTACATGCTCGCCTCAATTTTGTCAAAGCAATGTTTAACTCAACTAGTCACAATTCAAGTATTCAGATATTTCACATAGACAGGTAATAGGCAATGGAACACTCACCTGTCAAGCAAATGCAAAGTTCAAACATCAAGTTCCTTGGTTACGTTCACCTCCGTTTTTCAATCCTAGGGCAACGAGTGAAATCGTTAACAATCTAGGTTTATTACAACCCAAATGTAGGTTCATTAGGTGACCAAGTGAGTGGTTAAATCTACTTAATTCACCATGCAAGTTAGGCCTAAAATGCAGTAAAAGATCATAAGAAAACAAGTTTCATGAGTGCAAGAAAGTTGAGCAAGAGAGAAATTTCATTCAAGTTCTAAGTGGTTTTCGCGGGTAAAACAGTCGCGCCCGCACAGTCTCGGAAAAACGGTCATATCTCACTGTAGGAAGGTCAGAATCAGGTTACGTTAGCGGCGTTGGAAACTAAACTTGAAGGGCTTTCCAACGGTACCAAATGCAGACTCTAGTTCCTCTCTTATCAATACCAGTGATCCGGGGAAGTTGGCTGATGTTTCGGTTCTAATCAGCTCAAAACCCTAACAAAAATTACTCTATTTCCTCTTGCCAACTTCACTTGTTTTGGCTCAAATTCACCCAATTCAACCTTCTAGAGTCCATATACAGGGGATCAAGTTATCTAGCACCATTGTAACTTAAATGCAACACACCAAATGATCAAGTGAACCAAAACAGTCTAGCCAATAACAAGAATCAAAACAGTCCACTAGTTGCCCAAAAACAACCACTTTACTTGCTTCATTTCAATTTCAACTCACACCAAACCTTAAACCAGTATTTAGCCAAGTTCCTTAGGCTTAATTAAGGTGCAAAGAACCACAAAAGTCCAGGAGAAACCTCCCTTTCAAATCCGGTCAGCCAAGAGAAAGGAAAACAGTCCACAAGCTCATATGCATCACCAACTTCCATCCTTTAATTATAGTTAACTTAGCAGCATCCCAAGAGTTATCCTTAACTTTAAAAGGATCCAAATCATGTTAATACATCAAGAAAACCATAAACAAAGTTTTAACAATTAATCAAACACATGGTAGGCTAAACAATCAACCCTACCTGCACTTGTTTAGTTCAAGAAATTTCACCACAAATATCATCCATACAACTCCTAGTTTGCCATCAAAACTTTAAATATTTGATATAATACCATAAAACCAAGAGTTAAGGATCATATACTTCTCTTATATGAAGCTTGAATCACCCAAAACAACCACCAATCCAAAAGCTCCAAGCTTGAAATCACACACTAGAGGTTGTTCACTCCACTAACTCAAATCCTTCACTTTTGATTTTTGCTCAAGATCAACCTAGGCTTTAAAAGACATGAAAATAGAGTTTTCTCTCTTCCCTTGGAAGCTTCAAGGTGGCCGGCCATATGGAGAGAAAATGGAGCCAAGTTTGGTTTAAATTTCCTCTAATTCTTTGGTCAAAAAGGTTGAATGGCTAGGGTTTGGCCACTTGTCTCAATCTTGGCCATTCTCCCTCTAATCTTTGCCAAATCATGTTTCTATCCTCCAAATGTTTTCAATGTCTTACTAACACCTCTAAACTATCATATAAAGTCCCAACCATAATAAAAAGGATATTTGGTCATAAAGTATGTGGTGAAATAAATAATACCAAGTCAAGGAAATATTTTAATTCAAATAAAAGGTAATGAAATACAATGCAAGGGAAATGTTATAATGCATATAGAATGCAATGCAAGGACATGTTATAAGTGATTTAGTCTAAGGGAAATGCAAGTGATTTAGGGGAAATTAGATTTTTAAGTAAGGGTTCTCACAGACAATGTTGCTCTACTTCGCATGTTGATGATGATGTTTGTGATTATTAACTTTGTTTTCTTATTTGTCACTATTAATAGGGTGTATTGTTTGTTGATATTTCAAATTATTTACTTGTAGATTTACTAAGGAAATATTAAAGATACATGACATATCAAGAAGAAAATTGAAGACTTGACAGTTGATGGCATGTTCCGGCAAAAATGAGAAAACTGGCACATTTGACAATCTTGGGATTGAAAAGTGAAAACTTGATTGTCTCATGGTGTTGAATTGTATTCAAATAATATCTGTTTATTTGTTTTTATGGGTTAAGTATTGTGAAATTATAGTGAATTATGTATCGATAATACCTTGGTGATGTATTGGTTTATAAAATACTTGATTTTTGGCTGAAATTTAGCTAAAATTTTGTTACAGGACAATTTTCTATTAGCCATCACGGACACTTGAAGGGAAGTAGGATGAGGATGGTGGGAGTGTTTGGGTATCGAGGCAAAGGACAAGGAAAGGGTCCCACACCTCACCCCCACGCCATTTTCATTTCTACCAGAAATAAATAGTAAGTATTTTCACCTTACTTGTTTCTTAAGAATGGCCCGAGTTGCAAAAATACATCAGGAGATAGTGAGATCGGATTCGGCTGAAGCATAAAGGCCTGACCTCGAGTTAATCAAAATGATGAAGGCCAATATAGACAAACGGGAGATATGAAAAGATGTAGAAGAGGTTGAAGAGACTTCCAAAAAAGAATTTAAAGAGAGAGGAGACAGTGATTTGGACATCAAGGAAGGATCTAAGATGGATTCCTAGGTTTTATACAATGACAACTTCGGTGTGGAGATCGAATGGGATTTGGGGGTTGAAGAGCCCCTTACTCCTCGAGATTTGTCCATGATAGACTTGAATGAGATCTCTTCATTTCGTTAGGAAGTATTCGTTTCACTAGAGTTTAGATATTAGTTGGGCCAGGAGAAACGAATCGGCTATCACATCTCCTGAGGGACAGTGGCTATGTATACCAACCAGTTGGAGGTAGGGATAAGGCTACCAACATCTCGATTCCTCAAAGATAATATGAAATATTGGAAAACTCAAATCATGTAGTTAACCTATAATGCGGTTAGGACATGCAGTTAACATATAGGGCACTTCTCATATTTGAAGCTAATGCATTTTATCTTTCCTTCCGTCTTAACAGTGGCACCCCTCATTAAAGGTTGAGTTATATCAACTATGACCAGTAGTTTAGTATGTCTATTCTCCTTCCCTCCTACCTCTATTATAAGAACATCTCTGGCTGCATGGAAAACTAATGCAATCTTTCTCCCTACTTCTTTAGATAACCAATGGACAGGTAAATTCCAAACCTAGAACCATAAAGAAGTAATATTGAAGGCGGTTTCATCTTCCTCAATGCCGTTAAACCATTCCTTTAGAACCAAAATCAGATTGACTTTAAACCATTCCTTTAGAAACAAAATCTGATTATCTATAATCCAAGGGTTCTCAAAGACGATTCTATCCATATCTTTCTCAACAAGAACAGTGAATTGAAATATATTTGCCTCTAATTCTAATATTCTGAGTCCCTTTGGATATCCCCAAACTATGTTAACAAAATTCTTGACCCCCACAAAATTAACAACTTTATCACATTTTATCTGTTGGGAAAGAGGTACCAGTGCAGACACACAATATCAGAGTTAGTCTAGGATAACTTACTCTTTCCCCAAGTACTACTTAAAATAGGAATAAATCAAATCACCAAGTAATAATGCCAGCAGTGATAATAAAATGCAGGAAAAATAAAAGGCATAGGACAATAAGATTTTTTACGTGAAGAATTCAAATTGGGAAAAACCACGGGATCTAGTCTAGTAAAAAATCTCCACTATCACAAAAATGGGAATACACAGCTCTACCCAAAATATTCAAATGACAATAATATCACCAATATCAATCAAGCGAAATTGCTATAAAATCACTTCCAAAAACTACAGCTGTCAAAAAGTGAGTTTGGAAAGGTATTACCAAACGAAGCGGAAATCTGAAATCTGAACCAGTAGATGACTAGAGATTGATGAGAGGATCACGTGTGTAAAATTTCATCTCAATCGGGATTCGAATCACCTTCCAATCAAGATCTTGAAGTTATTTTTCTCTCTCCTATTTCTCTCTCTTTGTTCTTCACCGAGACAGCAAGAGTAGTAGCTGACCTTCATTTTATTTTATTTTCCTCGGTTGATGAATGATACAACCGAACCTTTTTATCAACCATATAGACTAAGTGTGGAAGCTGGGGATCCTCCTCAGCTTGGTCGTCCGCCACGTGGCACACGGGGATTGGATTTTTGGTGACGTGGTGCGACGTGATTGGTTGTCAAGTGAGGTTGGTTGCACCTGATTTTTCCCTCCCTTTCCTTCATCCTGTCTTTTCCGTTCATTCCTTCCTTCCTTCCGGTTCTGTTTCCTCCTCTCTACCCACTTATCAGCTTCCTTTCTACCCATTCCAACCTGCTTCTTTTCGGCCACATGTTGGTGTTGTTTCCACTCTAAAATTTGCCTTGGTTGCACCTAATTTTTTCTCTCCTCTCTCCTTCGTACCCACTTATCTCTCCTCTCTCCTCTCTCCTTCGTTCGTCTTTCGTTCCGCTTGTTTTTGCTACTATGTTGCTTTCTGCCCGCTTCCTTTTTCCTTTTCGACCAGGCCCTGAGGCTGTTTGCACTAAAAAATTGCTGTCTCTTCACAGTAATTGTACACCCTCCCCACCTTCTCTCTGTTCTTTCCTTCCCGAGGATTAGGTGGCTGTGATGATAAAGCATGTTGCTTGTCCTCGTTACTTCTCCACACAATCAGGTAATTGGTATGTTCGTGCTTGTTTCGCTATTGCTGCTGCTCCTCAAAAAGTTGTTCCGGACGTTAGGGTTTCCTCTGCTTCTTTTACCTACTTTAGAGCTCCGCCGCTTCTCCTTCCAATGCTTTCCTTTCCTTCTCCTCAGCCACCCCTCCTCAAATTTCCCAATTCCCCCAAGCCCAGAACCACCAACAACAACCACCACCAACACCTCAATTCTCCCTTGGCGTTGATTTTGGCATTGATTTTGGGAGAAGTCAGGTTTCGGCTGGACGGATTGCTTGAGGAATTGGACATATTTCTGGACATTTTTTCGACTTCTTCTTCTTGTTTTGAGACCGAAGGTCTTGTCCTCGACTATCTTCTGCTTCTTGGCTAAATCGGCTTTTGATTGCTGCTTGGGAGGCATCTCTTATTTTCATCCAAATCCAATCTCTCCGCCGCTTGTTAAGTAATTTATGCTGATAAAAGTATCCCTCTTAATCTCGACTGCTATTGTAAATGGGAAGATGGGGTTCTCAGCTTTTCTCTTGCTATTTTCAGCTATCAGAATTGTCTGCTCCACCGGTTGGCAGGAGGAGGAGTGGCTGGAAAATGGAGAGGAATAAATGCATCGACAGTCAGCTCTGTTTGTGAAAAATAAAAAAAAATAAAAAAAAAACTAAAAACGAAGACGAAGGTGGCAATTGGGGTTCTTATACAAGGGTTTGTTTTTTTCCAGAAGGTGCGTACTTTGTTTACTCTTAGTATTTACCCTCTTCTTTTGCTTTTCTTTTTTTTCCTCTTTTTTTTAATCTATCATTTTCCCACCTTTCCTACACTAAAGTATTTAATCTCATATATAAACACCCCTAAGAATCACAAAATTTCTTGGATTGTTGTCCTCCTTCATGACTCATTATTATTATTATTATTATCAAGTCATTGTTTAAAGAAAAATTTGCATAAGATTTCATTGTTACCTCTCCCAATTTTAGTATATGAAACCTCTGTCTAAAAAAGACTTAAAATTTTAAGGCGCACAAAAGTTTTCTTATATGGTGGACACTAAAAAAATAGTGGTGTTAATTACTAATGTGGTGTGCAAAATGGGAAAGCATCGACAAGCGCCCCCTCCCCCCAACACCTTCTTTACTTCATCTTCTCTACTTACTATCTGCAATTCTATTTTTCCCACTCTTGCTAGAAACGTATTATTTGTCATGATCTAGAGTCTTTCGTTGATTCTCTTAACCGTTTGCATCTCTTACTGATATGAGCAACCCTAGGGGAAGACCCTCCTAGAACCTCCCAACCTTGTAATTATCAGAGTTGGATCTTTTCTCCCAACAGAAATTGAACTCGATTGTTCTCATGAACTCAAGACCTCTGACACACAAAGGTAATCAGCAACCTTAAGCAAATAAGGATGGATGAAGCGACACCACGATTAGGGAACAAGCTAATCGATAAAGTCAGATTTGAATCCTAAGCCATGAACTCAAGAATTCAAGAGTAAGTCCGATTAAGAACTTGAAGGAAAATTCCTCACGATTTCTGGTTGTAATATTCTGTCCTTTACTCTTACAAGAGATGCCTTTTTATAGACTAAAACTAGGGCAAAATCCGGCCCACATAAACCTGGAAGAGATTCGGTCCGCATAAAAGAGCTTAAAGAGCTAGCTCTTTAAGGCTTTCCTATAAGGCCCGATAAGTAATAAAATACTCAACGCCTAACAACTACTAAACGGGACAGTCTTAAAACAACTACCAACTAAGCTAACAAGTATGAGATCACTCCTTTACTTCAAACGTACAAGTGAACAAAGTAACTTCATGGTCCATTAAATCTTCAAACTTAGCTTGTTCCTTGCTTGTATGGTGAATGATCAAGGCTCGTAAAGCTTCCTTCACCCTCTTGGATCTTGATCTTGTCATCGGACCGCCAATGTGGACCAAAGGATCCTTGACCCAAGGTTGAAGTTAATTATTGCACACCCGTATCCGCATCATTCCCTCTTTCCTCGAAAAGATTCGTCCTCGAATCTTCAAAGTCTCCTCTTGAAAGTGAGTTGTCCACAAATCGATGGTGCGCTTAAAGGACAGCAGTGTTGGAAGTAGACGAATGACTACTAGCCATGTTGCATGTCGTTTGGTTAGCTTCGGGAAGCGCTCAAACAAGGACATGCGCCAAGGTAGGAAAGAGCTTGTGTAAGGCGTGTGAAAATCCCAAGTGGCAATCCAAAACTCTCTAATTAGTCTTTGGTCATGGATCTTCACATTGACACCTTGATTGTGCAAAGGTGTAAAATCCAGCACTAGTTGACATTGATTTGAATCATCTTGCTTGGATAAAATGGGAGTAACTTGTTGCATGGATGAGGCACTAAACAACTTGTGAAGGACAGCTTTGGGATCTTGCGTGACACACAATTTCTCATCTTCCAACATATAAGGTAGCAAACAATTGAATTCCACTTCATGAGAGTTACTCGAACTAGCACAAGTTGAAGTTGACAAATTGAGCACTTGGCCACCAGCTTTTGGCGGAGTGAATAAGCATGAAAGATCACCACATTTAGTTGGAATAAGCACAAAATCAGGTTGTAAGTCTTGAATCAAAACTGGAAAATTGTGGACAGCTTTACAACCTACAAAAACAAAATAAACTTCAACTTGAAACAAATTTGAAATCGGGTAAAGAAGTAATGGTACATTATCAACTAAATGGTAAGAAGGTATAGAACAAGTTTTAAGTGTGAAAACTCCCTTTGACACTTCATCATTCCTTTCACCAATTGATTCAATTTGAGAAGGCATGGCTAGCCTTTTACACTTTTCTTCAAAATCTGGATAAGAAATACAAGTGTTAGGATGGAAATTATACTCAAAAGAAGGTAAAGATGATGAATGACCCATAGGTAGCAAATAAGAGTCAAATTTCGGAATTCTCCCTTCATGGTGGATTTGACGTGATTCCCCTTTGGTATGGACAGATTTGAATTGAAATTGTTCCATGAGATGATTCCAAATAGATTCAATTCCTAAAAGATAAATTCCATGGAAACTAGTGAATTGTACAAGTGATTTTGGAATGGAGCATGGCATGACTAACTTCACTTGACTTTGCTTAATCTGCACAAATGAAGAAACACTAAATAAAGCAAAGGTAAGTTCGTTAGAAAAATAATAAGCCCTCACATTTTTGCTCACAATCATCCCACTTTCTCTCTTTTCTTCCTTTTTACCACTCATCTCATAAGATTTTTCCATCTCTTTATCTAGTTTAACGCCCTCGATTGTTTTCTCATCATCAACCTCCTCAACAAATGGTTCAATAGGATGAGATACTCCTTTGTTGGGAATAGGGTCAGCTATCTCCTTCTTAGAAAACTCACTTTGATAGCATCCATTTGACTCCATTTGTTTTTGGTGTAGAAGACGTTGATATGTCTCCCAAAATGACTCCGCATGAGGTGGTTCAACTCTAAGTTTAGTCTTAGAAAATGCTGAATGAACCTTCTTATCACCTCTTGCATAAACCGGCTTTAAAGAGGTAGATTGCATGGAACCCCTCCTCTTGAGAGATTCATTCTCTTGCTTGAGTTTATGTTCGTTCTCTCGATTGTACAAGTCCGTGGTATAATGGAAGGGTACAAATCGTTTCCTCATCACTTGCTTCATTTCAGTCCAAGTGGCAATCGGTTGTTCCCTATTTCTCCTTCTTGTGGCACATACTTGCTCCCACCAAATAGATGCATAATCTTGAAATTCAATAGCTGCAAGTTTCACCTTTTTATCTTCGGAGTAATTGTGGACTTCAAACACTTGCTCAACTCTCCGAACCCAATCTAAATAAGTTTCAGGATCATTTTTCCCATGAAAGGTAGGCATCTTAGTCTTGATGGAACCAAGATTGTCATCGGTTCTCCTAGGTCGGCCTCGACCTTCCCTCGCTCCCTCTTGGCTTCTCCTTGATCGAAATGAGGTGTGAGAATGATACCCCTCATCATCCGCATCATGATCAGCACTTTGAACACTCGAAACCCTATGGTGTGTATCTCCGGTACCTCGCATCTCAATGGCAGCCAACCTGTCGGATATTTGTGCCATCGCAAATTCATGTTTCTCCATTGCAAATTCATGTCTCTCCGCTTGTTTTTGAAGAGTTTGGAGCACCAGTTTGAGTGACACGTCGGTCTCAGACGGCTCAGGCATGTTCCCCTCTTGAGACATATTGTCTAACCTGCAAAACAAGTGTATCCTAGTCTACCTTGCAAAGCACTCGTGTATCACTCAAGGAAAACACACTCACTCTCAATTTTCCTTCTCGAAGTTCTTAAGACAACTCAACTCTAAAAAATTCCCGAATTAATTACCCTATAAGCAAGTAACAAGACACAAAGCAGAATTTTACAAATCTTAGAAAAACTCTACCCGAAGCTGGAACATTTTTTTTTTGAGCTGTTGTTTTGCTGAGTTTCTGGTCAGTACTTTGGAAGGTAAATGGTGTTTCTGGAGTGCTCAAACAATCTATGAATCAGTCCTCAAATTTCAGTCAAATCGGATTGCAAAACTAGCTCAACCGATTTTAGAAACTCAAGAACTCCCAAGGCGGTTTGGGGCTAAGGTGTTTGGTTTGGTTTTGAAAACAGAATCTGGTGTGTTTGGGGCTGGTGAGGTCGTTTAGGGTCTTTGGAATTCAATCAAGATTGGAACTCAAGAGTTGGAAACCAATCAAGATTAGGAAACTCAAGTTTTGGGAAATCAACCAAGATTTGGAGATTAACCAAGATTTGGGAACCCACCAAGAATTGGAAACTCACGATTTTTTTGGAAACTTGATTTCCTTTGTATGAGAGCCAATTCCTTCTCTTCTTCCTTTTTTTTTTCTTTTTTTTTCCGGCTCTTCAAGGAACACAAATTCAGATCACACCAACAAGTTCAAGAAAACGGATGAAAGGTTATGCCAATTCCAAGAAATCCCTAGTTCTTGGTTTATTGTTCAAGAATTTTCAAAATAAGACTTGGTGGTCCAAGAACTTCAAGAATTTGTTCAAGAAACACAAGAATTTTCCCAAATTACGTTGTGGTGTTTAGGGTTTGCAAGAACAACAACCAATTCTCAAGAAATAGGCAAAACAGAATTTCAGCAATACTCAAAAGAAAATTCCAGCAATACTCTAGCAACTTGAATACTAAAACAATATAAGGTACGTGACTCTTTTTTTTTTCTTTTTTTGTCTTTAAACCCTAACAACCCAAACACAAATATAACAAACCCAAGAACTTGGACAGAAAACACAAAAAGACAACACCCAAACAGTTTTTTTTTTGACTCGGATGAACAGTAACGTGAACAGTACGCTACAGTATGATGAACAGTATTTCGGAATAGTAACGATGAACAGTAATCGCTACAGTTTTTTTTTTTTGACAAAAAGACAACTAACAAGATATGAACAACTTCAATTAAAAGAGAATTAACCTGATGCTCTGATTACCAACTGATATAGGCAACCCTAGGGGAAGACCCTCCTAGAACCTCCCAACCTTGTAATTATCAGAGTTGGATCTTTTCTCCCAACAGAAATTGAACTCGATTGTTCTCATGAACTCAAGACCTCTGACACACAAAGGTAATCAGCAACCTTAAGCAAATAAGGATGGATGAAGCGACACCACGATTAGGGAACAAGCTAATCGATAAAGTCAGATTTGAATCCTAAGCCATGAACTCAAGAATTCAAGAGTAAGTTCCGATTAAGAACTTGAAGGAAAATTCCTCACGATTTCTGGTTGTAATATTCTGTCCTTTACTCTTACAAGAGATGCCTTTTTATAGGCTAAAACTAGGGCAAAATCCGGCCCACATAAACCTGGAAGAGATTCGGTCCGCATAAAAGAGCTTAAAGAGCTAGCTCTTTAAGGCTTTCCTATAAGGCCCGATAAGTAATAAAATACTCAACGCCTAACAACTACTAAACGGGACAGTCTTAAAACAACTACCAACTAAGCTAACAAGTATGAGATCACTCCTTTACTTCAAACGTACAAGTGAACAAAGTAACTTCATGGTCCATTAAATCTTCAAACTTAGCTTGTTCCTTGCTTGTATGGTGAATGATCAAGGCTCGTAAAGCTTCCTTCACCCTCTTGGATCTTGATCTTGTCATCGGACCGCCAATGTGGACCAAAGGATCCTTGACCCAAGGTTGAAGTTAATTATTGCACACCCGTATCCGCATCACTTACTTTGTTAAGTTGCTTGTCGGTAGTTTGTCTAATAAATGACTAAAGCACTTGAGAGTTCAGAGCTGCTAATCATGAACATGTAAGACTTCATGAACTCCAACTTTTCCAACCTTCAGTTTTAGAATTTACTTACTTTGCTTGCCATTCCCTTCCCGCCAAACCCCCTTTGCAGGTTCCTAAATCTGGGATGAACTGAAACTTGATTTAGCAGCACCTTACATTTCATTTAGTTGTCACAAGCATATGTCAACTCCCTACTCCTGACCATATTTGGTCAACAATAGAAATAGTATGGCACATCACTATTATCTACTTAAAAGTTGCTTAGTGATGTGATTGCTTGCACATGTGAATCAGTGTTTTCATTCTGCTACATCAATATCACTTGGAACAGCACACACATTACACCAGTAGTTCTGATAGCTTTTGGCAAATAAAGAGAATGAGATAGAGAACCAGTAGTTCTTGGAGCACCCACTTGGAACAACCAGTAGTTCTTATTCATTCAATTGTTGAGCTTATCCCAAATAGAGAGAGATATATAGAGAACTGTCATTGGTTTCTTGATATAATTTTCCTTTTTCTATTTTTAAATGGACTAATTGGTCATCTAGACATGGTTGTCAACACTATTGCATATGCAAGCATCTTTGACAGGTTTCTTTTCTTTGTTGAATTGGAGATTTCTTTGCTTTGTTGACTTGGTTTAGGACAAGTCAAGCATTATATATATCTCGAACAGATGTCACGCACCTGTTTAGATTAGCTGTTGATCTGATATCAATGAAAAAAATCTGTTTACATTTTGGCTGTTGATTTTGGCAGAAAATGACCATTAGCATTTTGGGTGAAAAGAGGAAGAGAGGATTTTTTTTTTTTTTGGGTTAGAAATTTTTGAGAGTACCGGATAGTGTAACACAATCACTTTGTAGTTTTAAGTGGAAATAGAAAATCCATTTTGGATGAGTTTATATAGATATAAACAATAATAGTTTTATCTAAACCCAAAATAGTTGCTAAAAAGTCTTTCAGACCTCTTGTTGGAATAAAATTTCTGTTATTTGCCCTATATTGTGTTCTTTCTTTTTTATTTTGTTTTGTTTTGTTTTCCATTGTGTTTGTTTATAAGCACTTGTTCTTAGTGTTTTCAAGGTTAAGTTCTTGATGTGATTGCCAAATTTATAGCTGCTCATCTTTCCCAACAACAACCTGATTTCCTTCATCTTGCATTGCCTTTGCCAGAGTAGATGCAAGCAAAGGGTGATGACAAGATGAAAATTGGAATATGAGAGAGAAGGCACTCAATTTATGTCGAGATGTAACAGAGTAAGAATTGTTCTCCATCTGGAAAAAATCCAAGGAGAAAAAAGAGTACTTGCTCCATATATTCTTGACTGGTTTTTTTGCCTGCATGTCTTATATTCGTTCGCTAATTTTAAACTATCCATCTGGCTAATGTGCCACTTTATCCTCAGTTGGAAGTCGTCCGTTAATTATAAAAAAAATATATAATTGATGTATTTTCCCTTTCCATATATTCAGATGAGAGAAGCTATAAGGGATGCTGCTCTAACATTGTCCTACTGGAATAATTACAACAAGATGCAAATTATAGATCTGAGGTATATCCCATGAATTCTTAAAATGCCCAGCTCAATTTTAAGGTTTAAGCACAAGTCTATGTGAAGTCTATTTGGATGATTTTTTGAATATTACTGTTTGGGCTTTTGGTTTGCTGGGGTTCAGACTTGGGAGTAGGTTTCATGAGAACAAACTTGTTGGATTTTGCCATTGCTATATGAGGTTGGTGAATTTCTTCCCTATGGTTTTGTGATAACTGCAATTGCTTTTCACAAAACACTATGCTTGGGAAATTGATCCATTTATGTTGGCTTTCTTTATATGAAGATCATCTTTCTTTTAATCATAGGTCATTGGACTTTATTATTTTTTTTTTAACTTTACAAGTTAATAGGCCTTCTATGTCTAGTGTTTTTTTATGCTTTTGTTCTTAGTATTTATATCTCAACTGCTTTTCCTTTTCCCTATTTAAATTTTATTTTCAAACTATGTTTTGCATTGATATATGCAATCAAAGTTAAAGGTTACTTTGCTACCATTATCAATTGCTTTGGAAATGGCCATGTTTCATTTTCGCTGTTCATTGGGTTGTTTAAATCTAATATGAACCCTCTTTTCTTATTTTTTAGATTTTTCTTTACCTTTTTACCTTGGCTGATATGAATTGAAACCTTGATTATATTGTTTTTATACCATTGTTTTAGGTTAGACGAGATTAAGTATCTTGTTTCTACCAGTAATATACAGTTTTCTTTGTAAAATACTCAAATTAAGTGAAAAAAATGAAAACAGGGCTTGTGGATGAAAGTCATTGTACTGTGGAATTCACTTTCTCCAAGTAAACTTGAGTGCCATTTTTTTTAGTCTTCTTTGTTTGAGTGCGTATTCTAATTCTTCCCTAATTCTTCCCATATACATCCCTGTCCTCCCCTTAAACACGAAATTAGCTCACAAGTCCCTAAATTTATGGATCAAAGATCAAAGAAAGTGTAATTAGCATTGGCACCCAAAAGTTTTTACCTCCTGTGCTAATCGGAAATTGCATTCTGTAAATTTTAAAGGTTACAAAGTGATTTTTGGTTTATTTTGGTGCCTAAAGTTTGCAAGAGACGAGCACAATTAAGGTCCAAAATAACATCAGTTTTGTATTAGGTCCATTAACTTTTGAATTTATGTGACACATTTATTAACTATTTACAAGTCATGAACTACTGATACATCTTGTGGAAGGCAAAGAATGCCTTCCAGCCAAAGACTAAAGGGCATCCATGGCATAGCAGCTCTCAATCCGCTTGTTATGGTTGAAGAGCAGCTATGGTTAAACTATTAAACTTGAATTCCCCTGATCTTGACCAATCCTCCAGTTCAGTCTTTATAGTTTTAGACAACCTGCTACATATGCCTTTTCTCTACTGATCCCAGTTTCCAAGGATAGGATGGGTAATCATTTTCTAAAGAAGGGGACGTTCTGAGTTAAATGTAATCGCAGGAGAAGTTATTGTAATGATGTTGCGCCCCTCTAGGTTAGGAACCAGAAAAGTGGCGCGAAAAGGCTAAATAAGTTTTTTTTTTAAAATGACAAACTTCTACCTGTTGACTAGCTATATACTCTTGCTTATGTCTCTCTTTAATTCCAGGTTGTTTATTCTACCTCTCTACTTGCTTAACCCCTGAGAGAAAAGGGTGGGCATATTCTTGCTGTCCTTAGTGAATGAATCCAGTGTTGTATTTTACAATAAATGCTGGTTATTTACTACTTTCTATTTTACAGGTGGACAGCAATTATCCAGTGAGTCCACCATGGTATGATCTACGTTCCAATAGGATACACATTTGGAGCAGGAATGTTTTAAGATAGACGCCCTGAGAGGAGGTTCCCCTTATGGAGCAAGAGTTTTCTTAGGAGACCACACAAGGGAACCCAGTGAAACAAAGCTCGCACTGGTGGAACACCTGGGAAAGTATATGGCATTGATGGTGAAGAGGTTTGCCCTACCTCATTCCTTCGCAAATGATCATAAAGATAGTAGCTAGCCCCTGCAGAATCCGTTATTGGATGTGTCATGCTATTATATATTGTAATTCCATTTTTTGCCTTGTATCTATACCAATGGCACTTTTCCTTTGTGATTCTGGAAGATGTGAGAACATACTCCTTGTGTGTAAATAGTTGACAAATTGGTACTCATTCCAAAGCTGATCGCTATTTGCGCATTCTGTGTTCATAGGAAGTTCCTGAGTACACAATGTAGAAGACTCCATGAAACAAGGACTCGTTGATTTATTCTCCCATTTTAGAACTTCTTTTGCTGTTATTATCTTTAAGAGGAAAGGCATAGAAAATTTTACTCCTGGTGTTTTATCTTTAGTCAAATTATGTAAACTAAGAAAGTGCACCACCACTTGGTGATTACTGATATTTATATTGTTAGCTGAAATTTGTATCCGTCCCTTCGTGAGTTTCCTGCTTTCGGTAGATTTGAGTTCTCATATGAATCAGGAAGATTTGGGATATGGTCTACTTTCTGCACTAAAAGTCCAAAAATTATATTAATATAAATGTTTTGACTATTTTGAGAGCATGAAAAGATAGCAAAATCTAACTTCTAATAATGTTTTTAAGTTTAAGTAGCTGCATCATTAGTTGACGGATCTTGTAACTAAACCATAGTGCAACCTAGCCTTGAGATAGCAAACGTAAATGACAATTTGGACAAAATTCTCTAATATTCTGGTTTTTTGTTGAGAATAACACTTGCTAATTTTTACATGATTACATACTCAAGAGGATTTGACTTTTATTGATCAAGGATGCAACCATCCTCAATAGTAAAGATCAACCTCCACTGGTTTAGGGGTGCTCTTGTTATATTAAAGTTTGCTCTAATTTTGGTTCAAAAAATTTTTTTTGGTTTATCTGTAACTAAATTCCATCAAAAACAAACAAATTCCATGAATGGATCCATTTTGGATTAAGTAGAAATCATTTTACTAAACTGGGCATCTCCATCACTTTTTCCCTGCCTCCTAGTTTGTTTCCAAGAGAGAAAGCATTAGTCAACCTACTAGGATTTGTTTTGTGGTTTGGCCCAATAAATGGGCTGGCCCACAAACACAACATTATCCTCCCCACCAAACTCGTTTGGCGCCAACAGCCTCTTGGTCTGTTGGTCGGGTTGGTAGGAGGTCAAGGGTCCAACCCTTGTTTCCCACCAAAAATTGCCACTTAATTGTGGCTGTCACCTTCGGGTGGCTTCCTTCGACGGGATTTCCCGTCGACCCCCCTTCCCCTTAGAATAGGTTAGAGTAGGTTATACAACTGTTATCGTTGCGACAAAAAAAAGGCTCGTTTGGCACTCCTTGATATTGGATCCTACATCTCCTAAATCGAATTCCTCTCCACCAATTTTCTTGCTTGAAAGAGTAAATTTTGTAGGATCTCAATAATCTCATCTGCCATTTTACACCTTTAGCAATACTTTAGGAATATTGCACCCCAGTTTGTCAGATCACAGCCAGAAAGTGGGAAGCCTAGTAAAGGAATAAGATATTGGTGGGTCTCACTAATCCAGGGAGAAAGAACAAAGGCTAACCTTGAGAAACCTCTCTATTATGCAGAAAAAAAGGCAGATTTCATACTGTAACTCTCTTTTAAATTTTTATTTTTTGTCAAATTTTGAGTGAAGAGCAAAGAAGAGTAGCTAAAGTACAAGACTGACAGAAAACAATCAGATTTTTAGAAACTAAAGGCAATGTCTACAAAGATCTAAGCTTCGATATACCTGTCTCAGCAAAGTCATGGTTGGAGTTTTTGAAAACTCTACTTCATATCCTGGCTCATCTCCCATATTCTAAAAAGCTCTTCAGCTTAAAAGGTCGTTCTTGTTCATGAAGTTGGAGCAATCAGACAGTATTAAAGGTGGTACTCTTTAATGCATTAATTACCATAGACATATTGGATTTCAAATTTTGTATTACTACCACTACAACAAAAATGACCTTTCCTGACATGTCTATAAGGACATTTGCTGGTTTCTGCCATTATAGTAAACATATCATGACACTTATTAATAAATTCAATAATATGTACTATAATTTTTTTATTTTATCATGATATACAAATAATAATGTGCCTTTAGGCTACCTATGATGACACTCTGGAAAGTGTGAGATGAACCAAAAAAAAAAAAACGAAAAAACACAGAAAACGACATCGTTTTATTTTGGCTCCAAAACACTTGCTGAAGTACTGTGAAGTTTCATTTTGCCGGCAAAAGGACTTGGTGAAAATTTTCTTCTTCTCATCTCTCTCACCTCTCAGCATACAAGCATTCTCGGCCAGTCCAGAATGTTGGTAGCAATCGAAGCTATCTCCGCAAACAACCATCTTCATCTTTTCTAACCTCAACTTTAAATCCCTCGGCTAAGACATCTGGAAGGGCAGGCAGGAAGTAAAAGCTGAAGAACGGAGCTCTACATTGGGAAAGCGGGAAGATACTTCAGGCGCGCATATCTTGTTCCAAAATTGAAGTGGTAAACACAATGAAGCTGTTGCCCATAACCTGTTCGATAAAATGTCAATTCCCCCCTGTTTTTCATTTTTTTCTGTGAATCTCTTTTAATGTTAATATATGAAACATAGTTGTAAAACTGTATTGTATTTTTTAGTCTTTTTTCTTTTTTTTCTTCCCCTATCCATTTTCTTGTTGAACTTCCACCCCTCCCAGTTCAGGATGACATAGCATTCATGATCTGCACTCGTGCAGTACATCCACCTGGTATCTAACTAAACACTCATGAATCTCAGTAGCCTTTGCCTGCCAAATCTTGTTCTTGTACTAAAATGGGACATCATATGTACTAATGGCAGCTGCCGGCTTACCTCTGTTGTTCATTGATGCTCCTAAACTGCATCGCCTCAACTTTTGGTACGCTTTGTTCCCTGGGGCTGCTGCATGCATTCTCTTATGTTTAATTGTAAGTTTCTTTCTTCCTATCATCCAAATGATTTTCTTTTCTGTGGTGTTCAAAGTGCATTAACGGTTTCTCTTAGCAGCCAATGTGCATTGCATATAGAAATCGATAGCTCCATTTTGCTACAAATAGCTTGAGCTTCTGCATTCCAGTAATGGCATAGCTCTGTTTCTTCCTGCTTCTCTCTTTACCTCCAGTAATGTTCATTGATGTTACCTGAAGGATAATTTCAAATTTTGATACGGGAAAGTCCTCAATCCAGAAGTCCTAAAACTTTTGCACTCCACTCAATAATCAAGAGGAAGAGCTGGGCAAAGTTTTCATGACTTCTATTTCTTGTATGTAGTCAGCTGATCAGGGAATGAATCAACAATGAGGAGAATGTTTAATTTCCTTTTCTGCTCCCACAGTTGACTTGATTTTTATGATTATGTGCATGAAATTGTACTCCTGGGACCAAAAAAAGATTATGAGTATAAAATAAAAAGCTAGATAGATTCTCTTCTTTCTTTCACATTTCACTACACACCAGAGATGTATCTATACTTTGATGGAAATTTAGTAAGATTCTTGAATTTCACCTTTAGTCTTCATGCTCATGTGTTTGTTTAACCTTTGACATTTCAGATTGAAGTTAGGAGTTTTGCGAAGACGCGAGTGCAGGAGTTGGTACGAAGGGCTTTGTTCTGGTATTAGGTAAATAAAATTTCTATCCGCTTGCTTGCAAATTCTGTTTTTACAGATTGTTGAGAAATTTTGCATTTTGTTGATTTCCTTTATTTGCTGGGCTGCTTTATTTAGTAGACTGTAAATTCTTGAACTTGAAATTAGGGACTTGTAAGCCATGGCCTGAGTTTAAAAAATCAGGGCGCTTGTTATTCTCAATGATTTTATGGGATTTGTCTAGTTTTCTAAGTACTAATGTGTAGTTGTTGTTTGCATGCTCTTGGAAGCTTGTTGGAGGACATTTATTTATATTCAAAGTATGGATAAAAGATGGATGGATTTTCCAAGAACAAGTGAAAAGTACGAGACAGGACTTCAAATGTTTCTAAACTTTGCATTTTCTAGATCAAGTTGTGACGGAAAGATTTTGTGTCCTTGCAAAGATTGCGGCATGGGTGTTTGTGTGACAAAAATGGAAGCATATGATCATTTGAAAGTGGTAGGATTTATCAAGGGTTATAATAATTGGATAGCACATGGAGAACTTTCAAACTACAATGAAGCCACATCTAATTCTGAAAATACATCAACTGGGGTTTCAAATGGGACTAATGACATGCAAGACTTGGTCCATGATGTATTTGGGATACCACATGGAACAAATGAATTGAATAGAGAAGGGGACATTCCTGTTTCAGAGGCTGAAAAATTTTACAAATTGATTGATGATTCTCAACAGGATTTGTACAGGGGTTGCAAAAATTTCTCGAAATTGTCTTTCATTATTCGTTTGCTTCACCTAAAATGCCTGGGTAAGATGAGTAACAAGATTTTTAATATGCTTGTTGAGCTGTTGAGAGAAGCATTTCCAGAGGCCATGACTAATTTGCCGTCTTCTTACTATGAGGCTGAGAAATTGATGAATACATTGGGGTTGGGTTATGAAAAGATCGATGCATGTCCTAATGATTGTTCTCTTTATTGGGGTAGTGCTGAGAAAAGGACTTCATGCGAAACATGTAACGAGCTTAGGTGGGTTGCTTCAGAAAATGATCCAACTGGGGAAAAAAGGAAAATTCCTCAAAAAGTGTTGTGGCATTTTCCCTTAAAACCTAGATTACAAAGACTATTTATGTCTTCTAAAATTGCATCTCAAATGAGATGGCATGAGGAAAAACGTACAAAAGATGGTTGTATGAGACATCCAGCTGATTCTCCAGCTTGGCAAACTTTTGACCATCTACATCCAGAATTTGCTAAGGATTGTCGAAATGTTAGATTGGGGTTGGCATCTGACGGGTTTAATCCATTCAACAACATGAGTTCTACACACAGTACTTGGCTTGTAGTTTTAATACCATATAACTTACCTCCGTGGATGTGTATGAAGCAACCGTACTTCATGTTGTCCTTGTTAATACCCGGACCATTCTCTCCTGGGAATAATATTGATGTTTATCTACAGCCTCTAGTTAAAGAATTGACCGAATTGTGGGATTTTGGCATTCAAACTTATGATGCATCCCAAAAAGAAAATTTTCAATTGCATGTAGCTCTGTTGTGGACCATTAGTGATTTCCCTGGATATGCAATGTTATCTGGCTGGAGCACTAAAGGTGAATATGCTTGTCCTGTTTGTCACAAGTTCACTCATGCACGACGGTTGACTCATAGTTTCAAATATTGCTATATGGGTCATCGGAGATTCTTAGATAGTAAGCATAAATTTAGAAAGCAAGCCCAATTCTTTGATGGCACCGAAGAACATGGAAAGCGACCACCTTTGCAAACCGGGGATATGATTGTGAGTGAATTGGGAGACTTGCAAATTAATTTGGAAAACTTGTGAAAGGTAATCCGAAGCTGCCTTTCAATTGGAAAAAGAGGAGTATTTTCTTTGAATTGCCATATTGGAAAGATAATGTCTTAAGACACAATCTTGACTTCATGCACATTGAGAAGAATGTTTGTGAAAATATTTGGGGGATATTGCTGGATATTGAGGATAAAGCAAAGGACCATTATAATTCCCGCCGTGATTTGAGAGAAATGGGAATAAGAAAAGAGCTGCATCCCATTGAGACAGAACCTGGAAAGGTGTACTTACCTCCATCTTCCTTTGCAATGGATAAAAAACAGAAAACTATGTTTTGCAATGTGCTAAAAAAAGTGAAAGTTCCAGATGGTTATGCAGCTAATGTCTCAAGATGCGTTCGAGTAAAACCACCAAGAATTTCAGGGCTTAAAAGTCATGATAATCATATCCTAATGCAGCAATTGATGCCTATAGCTTTGAGAAAGACTTTGCCAAAATCAGTGCGCTATCCTTTGATTCGATTGAGTAGATATTTCAGGCAGCTTTGTTCTAAAGTTATTTGTCCTCAAGATGTGGTTCGTTTGGAAAGTGAAATTGCCGTCATACTCTGCGATCTTGAGAAATGCTTCCCACCAACCTTCTTCGATGTCATGGTGCATTTAGTTGTTCATTTGGCAACTGAAGTGAAATTAGGTGGCCCGGTGTATTATCGTTGGATGTATCCTATAGAGAGGTACTGCTTGTAATTCTCATTATGCCTTAAATGTTTATTCCTTTTTTGCTTTCTTTGATTTGTGGAACTAATTAGAGAGGTTGGAATGATGATACTTTAGGTACTTAGGAACATTAAAATCTTATGTTCGAAATAAAAGTAGGCCTGAAGGTTCGATTGCTCAAGGGTACTTGGCAGAAGAATGCATTAACTTTTGCTCATTGTATCTTGCGGACTATGTTGAGACAAAATTCAATCGTCCAAGCAGAAATGAAGAAGTACATAAGGAAATTGAAGATGGTTTAGATATATTCTCTGAATCAGGACATCCTTTGGGGAGGGGCAAGCCAACAGTCTTTGATGCTCATATCTTGAGTAAAGCACATCAGTATATTTTATTTAATTGTGATGCTGTCACACCTTACATAGAGTAAGTTCAACTACAACTTGATGCATTAAAATTTTATTGTAGAATTCAATGCATGATTACAATTTTGACTCATGTACTTCTAGGCAGCATCGTATATTGATAGAAGAATGACATCCTCAAATTCCACAGCATCTAAAAGAGCGCTTGCACAGCGAAAATTTTGCATGTTGGTTTGCTGAACATGTAAGTAAAATTCTGAATATTAAGTACAATTTGAATTGTAGGACTTCAAATATAGTTTCATCTTTTTTTTATTTATTTATTTACTCTTTTTTTTTTTACAGATTGACAAGTTAGAACTTCCTCAAAATGTTTCGGTGTTGAGAGAGTTGAGGTTCCTTGCTAAAGGTCCAGATGTTGTTGGAATCCAACATGACAGGTTTGTTGTTAATGGATTTCGGTTTCACACCAAAGAAGTTGAGAAGAAAAGAAAAACGCAGAATAGTGGTGTTACAGTCAATGCAACAACATCCAGTTTTGCAAGTATAAGGGATCAAAATCCAGTTTTGAGTGAACTAGTTTACTTCGGCGTCTTGAAAAATATGATTGAATTAATTTACGGAGGTCATCGGGTGGTGTTATTCGAATGTGATTGGATATCAAATGGTTCGAGAATGAAACAAGATGCTAATGGGTTTACTTTAGTCAATTTTGCAAACGTGAGGCCTCATGTTGAGCCATTTATACTCGCTTCACAAGCATCACAAGTTTTTTATGTGGAAGATCCAACTGATAAGGATTGGCAAGTGGTTATCTCTACCACTGCAAGAGCTGGATATAACATGGGCACAACTATGGATGTTGACACATATTTGCAAAGTGATGTTGGCAATCCTGTTGTTGAGAATGAAAATGAGGAAATTAGTTGGGTTCGTAAGAATGGACTTGGGATTGAAGTTGATTTGTCCCAATATAATTTGATTTAGAATCTTTTATAGCTTTGAAGCTTACTGGCCCTATTCTTCTCTGTTTTAATTGCTAGGCCTAGGCTTTATTTCCTTTTGTCGATGGTTTTAATCATTTTTTTTTGTATTTTACTAATATGACCGACATTCTTAGTTTTGAAGGCATTTACAAAGCTTTGAGTTTAGTGCTCTCGGTGTCATGTTAAGCCTTCTGACAGATGTGATAAAAGACTTGGTGCTATTAGTTAAAACTAGTGTATTAATTTGTCTCTTTAAGGCCTTTCTTTCATTGATACTCCTATGGTCTAGTTTTTGGATTTCTAGTCTTGGTTAGTAATCGTCAGTCTTATTCATAAAAATGGTATTGGAATGATTTTTCTTTTAATGGCATGACAACAATTGGCAATCGAGGCTATGATTTGGGGAGAAGAAGATGATTGGCAACGTACGGAATGTGCAAATCATTTCAGACCAAACATAAAACTATCCAACTTTCCAAGGAACCCATTACTCATTTTAAGAGCCCAATGGGCTGCATAAATACTGGTCATTATTTTATAAGCAATTCCATTAATTGTAAGCTGTAATATTACATTTGTGAATCATTATATTATGGCCAATTCTTTTTCCCAATAACCCGAGGTCTAATTTTTTATCAATAGAAATATTTTGAAACTTTAATCTATAAATTTCTTAAATAATTTTTTAATACCATGAAAAAATTATTTTTAAAACCAATAACAATACAAAAAGTTAATTCCGATTGAGCTTTCTAATCCAACTGATCTTTGATCGAATTTAATCGGTTTAGTCACAATTTTAGATTATCCTTCAAAGTGAAAAGGAGACACGATCGAACCGATCAAGCACGATCAAATCGATCAAACCGATCATACTATATGTTTATGTTCAATCAATGCGTTGTAAGTGTAAGCCTAAGGTTAATCATTGAAAAGTTCAATAGTAAGATCTTGTAAGTGATAGTAAGCTTCTAATTAACACAAAGTTCAATGGCAATTGCTTTGGAATTGAAAACATTCAATATATATATATATATGTTTATGTTCAATCAATGCGTTGTAAGTGTAAGCCTAAGGTTAATCATTGAAAAGTTCAATAGTAAGATCTTGTAAGTGATAGTAAGCTTCTAATTAACACAAAGTTCAATGGCAATTGCTTTGGAATTGAAAACATTGAATATATATATATATATATGTTTATGTTCAATCAATGCGTTGTAAGTGTAAGCCTAAGGTTAATCATTGAAAAGTTCAATAGTAAGATCTTGTAAGTGATAGTAAGCTTCTAATTAACACAAAGTTCAATGGCAATTGCTTTGGAATTGAAAACATTGAATATATATATATATATATATATGTTTATGTTCAATCAATGCGTTGTAAGTGTAAGCCTAAGGTTAATCATTGAAAAGTTCAATAGTAAGATCTTGTAAGTGATAGTAAGCTTCTAATTAACACAAAGTTCAATGGCAATTGCTTTGGAATTGAAAACATTGAATATATATATATTCAATGTTTATGTTCAATCAATTCTAATCCCAATGTTTATCAATGGAAAGTTCATGTATTCACAAGTTAATTTTCTTGTTTCATAAACTAATTCGATCCTTCCAATGGCTTGTTAGACTACAAGCCGTACATAATTGCTAGCAGCATAAAATAAATTGAGTACCGAAAACATTTTGATTAAAAGAATGTTTTTGTTAGCTTCTCAAAATTTTTAATTATTTTTATATTTTTAGTTGTTATATTACATTGTATATAGCTTTAACAAAATTTTTATTTGTTATATTTTTAATTGTTATATAGCTGTAACAAAATTTTTGATTGTTATATTATATTGTATATAGCTCTTGCAAAATTTTTATTTGTTATATTTTTAGTTGCT